>NC_135437.1:7840094-8177594 GCF_051991255.1 Vanacampus margaritifer
TACAATCAACAGATTTTTTCCCTTAAAATTATACATTTTCTCAGTTTAAACGTTTAACATGTCATCTATGTTCTATTCTGAACAAAATATTGAAAATTTTAACTAATTGCATTCAGTTTTTATTCACAGTTTGTCCCAACTTTTTGGGAATTGGGTTTGTACTACTACTACCCCTACAACTATTACTATGCTTTCCTCTTCTTTGTATTTTTTGTCTGTGTGGATGCCCTGTGGCACCACAGTGCCTTTCACAGGTCAGTTTTGGTACTACAACAGACAGCGTGACCCAGTGTGCTGCGTTGGTCAACTCAAGTACACTAAATATCGTCAGAGCACAAAGCACACATATGGTAAATTGTTTTCAACCTTGTTGACACTCTAGGTGCGATAAAAGTAATTAGAGGCAGGACTGGGTGAGTTATTATTTTTATGTTTAAATTTTATAGTGGTAAACATAGCACCCCTTCAACGTTATTTTGACTTTAAAAGTCAAAGTTGAGGTGCATGTGTTTTTTCTTAAAGGGTATGGATTATTCGGGGAAAAAACTTTTTCCTTGACTTGGCGTTTCTCTGGTGTGTTTTCCCACCCACCAAGGGTGAAATTAAACAACAAATAAATAGAGAGCTTTCCCTCCATGGCATGCTCGCCTCGGCTGGGCCAAGATCCAAAGCACCCTTCAAGAGATGACGAAAGTTTGGCCGTGCTGGACTGTACGGCATCAAACACCTGTCTGACACCACGCAAGTTTACTTTAGCTAACAATCTTAGCTTATTACTTATTAGCTTATTACCAGTGGTTCTTAACCATGCTGGAGGTCCTGAACCCCAATACTTTCCTATGCACATTGACCTAACTTTATTTTTTTTATTTTATTTTTTAAATTCAAGACATAGGTAAAGTGAACAAAATATTTAGGGAGAGTAGCCTTTTCATCGAACCTGGCTCTCTTCATCTTTAAATCAACAAGTGTTGTGTTCTTTTATAACCCATCTCCATGCAGGTTAAGGAAGTGTTCCTAAAATTTTGCTAGTTCGCTAGCTGCGCTGGACTATAATAGATAGCATTCACATGACGTCATTTGCCCCGCATTGTGTGCCGTTCACGGGTCCATGGAATGTTGAATGGGAACGGACAAAGAAGTGTCCGGAATTGCAAAGATAAATCGAAAAGATTTAGAACCGAAAAAAGTCTACCAAAGTGTGTTCTGACCATTTTGATTAAGGTAAGTGTCATTGTAAGATGGTAAAAATGCTTTTACCATAATGCAATCGTGATATATGTGGCCGTGGCTAGCTCTGGCTAAAAATAGATCTGGTGGTAAAATGTTCGATTTTGAGAGCTCTCCAAATACCCTCCTTAAGGTCTCTCATTTTCCTTTGCCAGCAGCCCAAAAGTTGAAATTGTTGTACAAAAATAAGTGATGAATCAACAATGTTGTTGTAACATGCTAGCGCTAGTAGCTAGCATGGTCAGGGAAATAGCTAAGTTGGTTTAAAAATAACCCAAGATTCTTAACTTCCAATTCACAAATGATAAATGCACATAGCAACCAATAAAATCCCAAAATACAAAAGACGCAAGAATGACCGTGTTTTGAGAGCTATCCTACCTCAGAGCATACGTTGCCATGCAGTCCGGTCCGGGCAGTAACATCGGCAAATGTTTGTAACCCAATTGATTCCACTAATCAAATGTTTCAACGTGTACCGCTGCAAGTAGTGTTGAGCTAAATCTTCCTTTACGTGTTGCTTACACAAGTAACGTTAGGGGAAGCAATAACAAAAGATCATTCAGTGTAAACACAATAGAAACAAACACAGCTGAGTCTGCTGGAAAGTTGACCCGCCATGAGGGGCGGACCTCAACTCAACTCTATTTTTATTGAGTACTATAAAAATGGAGCCCAGGGGCAGCAGATACAATGAAATCAGCAGAGGCCCCAGAATTGCACCCTGCGGGACGCCATACGTTCTGTTATACATGTGAATTCAACTGTGTGTGCACTATGTTGAATAAAAAAAAAAAATGGTGGATCTAATGAGGCAGTGCCCCCTTCCCCCCAAATGAAGAGCCACCATAGACCATCTCTATACTAGTAGTTTGAGGAATGTACAAAAATGTACAAATACAGCACTCTTTCCTTTTGCATGCTGACGCAAAGCTGAGTATCGAGTGCGCTACTGAAGTGCTTATGTGGCAGCGAGATGTGCTAAAGAGGAAACCCTTAGTGAAAGTGATGAGAGAACGGAAACATGAGATTGAGTCACCAGCGCCAAGACCTACCTCATTGACCTCTTACTGATGATCATTAATACAAACACTATCTTACAAACAATGACCTTGAAGTTTAAAATGTGACATCCTGTCGTGCTCCGGGGGGCGCAGATAATCAATCACATTCATTAAGTTTACTCTACTCCTACAATTGCGTTCTACAATATTTGTGGGAATTGAAATAAAAATCTCATCCACATGACATGTAAATTCAGCCTCAGCTGTACTGCATGAATAATTAAAATATGCTGCATAGCAAATTGCTTTACAGGCTGAAGGAGCTAAATCTGGATTCGCGGCGACGGAAAATTACGCGACATGAGTACGCGGCATCACAACATCGAAGCAAGAATGGCAATCCCAGACAGTCATTCATGCTTAGACAAAAGGCCATTCATATCACGTTCGCATCTACGGTGTGCTCCAGCAACCACACAGAGCAGAGAGGGATGGATTAGTAATGAATCACCCAGGGAGGTGGACTGTTGCATCTCTCGCTGGTAACTCCCTCTTTGTCTCACACGCACACAAACACACACACACACACATATGAGTCAAGCGACATTAAAGGAATGTGAAAATACAAGGCTGATGAAGAACCAACCTGTTGTTCATGCAGGCTACATCGCAGTATCTTTTCGCAGCCAGGAGAGCACAGCAGCCATATGAACTAGAGGGGCTTCATCGCGCTATTGGTATTCACCTCATGTCGCACAACCACAGAGGTGGAGAGACCGAGGGAGGAGAGGGAGGGCCGGAACACTCATCCCCGGTCTTAAGTCCGGTTAGGATAAGTCCTCTTACCTGACTGAGCTCTCCTTCAAATGGCCATCTGGCGCTCTTCTCCCTCTGAGCCAAAGAGCAGCAGCCAAACGCCACCAATTCCGTTGCTGCTCCTCTGCCTGCTGGAGATGATGCGCGCTCGCTCGCATGCGAGGAGGAGACGGACCGAACGGCGACGAGGGTGAAAGATGCGCGCGAGGTTAGCCGAGGCCGAGGGGACTTATGTGGTGGGTGTTTGTGTGTGAGAAAGGACGCTAGACCAATGCGGTGGATTGGCTATTGTTTGTATCCTGGAGCAGAGTGAGATCCACAAGCGGCGGCTTCATCTAGGTATATGCAGCAAGAGGCTGTGCGGTAGCCTTGGCAACAGAGCAAGAACGAGCGAGCGCGAGTGAGAGAGGACCGAGCTAGAGCGAGAGAGGGGGAATGTGGATTCATCACATTGGGACATCGACAGTATCTTCCAAATAATGTATCCCTTTGTTTTATGGATATATTTTTTGAGCAGTATACATTTTCTAAATGGTTAGATAGATGTACGTTTGATTATACAGTAGGCCTACCTGTACGATTCATTGCTCACCATAAGTTGAAATTTGATGCACCCCACTCCAAAAGTATTGGAACAGTGAGGTCAATACCTTATTTTATTTTTATTTTTTTTGCATACTGAAGACATTGGGGTTTCAGATTAAAAGATGAATATAAGACCAAAAAAAAAAATCCGAATTCCACCTTTTAATGTACCGTATTGTTTTTACATTCGGATGTGTTAAACAACTCAAGACAGAACACCAATTGGTTAAAGCCACCCACCCACTCATATTGTCACATCAGTTGAAATGGTCAGTCAGTTTGTTCCCTTTCTGTGTTTTGCACATTTGTAACATTGATATATAATATTCATAAACGTTCCAAATATTTAACTCATTTACTGCCATGGACGGCTATAGACGTCAAAAAATCATTTGAACTATTTCTATTAGTTTGACATTTTTTCCCACTTTTTGTTAACAAGAGTATGAAAACATATAATTTTTTTTAAATTGTATTAGAACAGATATAAAATTTGTGATTAATCATGAGTTAACTAGTAAGGTCATGCGATTAATTACGATTAAAATTTTTAATCGCCTGGCGCCCCTAATTTTTAATAATCTTGTCTTAAAAAAAAAGAAAGAAGATGATTAGAAAAAAAAAAATTAGGGGCATCAGGCAATTAAAATTTATAATCGTAATTAATCGCATGACCTCACTAGTTAACTCACGATTAATCACAAATTTGATATCTGTTCTAAATGTACACCCCAAAGAATTCTAGGTTTTCATACTCTTGTTAACAAAAATGGGGGGGAAAATTTAACTAATAGAAATAGTTTAAATGATTTTTTAAAAGTCTATAGCTGTCAATGGCAGTGAATGAGTTAATACAGTATTGACAAACTCTAAGCTATATAATTAACACATGAATAAATGTATGAAATTTGAAATGTCATAATGTCATTTTATTTCACAGCCAGCAAAGAACCGTGACAAAACAGACATTATTTCAATAGATTTCACATTTTACTATTTCAAATAACATTTTCTTATTGTTTTACAGAAATAAATGGTCTAAAACAGAAGCTGCAAAAATACAAGTAAATGTAATGTGGACATATAGTCACACACACACACACACACACACAAAAAAAGCTCTTACGTTGTCTCCTTCACACCATTTGTGTGCCACTTCACTCAACATCCATATATCTTTCCCACATGTCACCATCCTTCGCAGGTCCAATCAGCCAAATGACCTCCTCTTTTTTCTTACTGTGCATCATTCTCATCCCTTTTAACATGACTTCACTTCTACTGTTGTGTGTGTGTGTACACAGACCCACACACAAGCCCATTCATGCAGGCAGGTTTGTATGGCTGCTGTACTGAGGTTACAAAGGGAGACATCTAGTGTTCATTTCTGTATTGACTTTTAGCCAGCTGCATGTATGTCATAATGATACTTTTAATCACGCCATCCAAAGTTATTGGCAATCTGGTTAACGTGTTAAAATCCTTTAAATAAATTCAGTATTTAGTGCAGACGCATACTCTTATTCTGAAAATTGTAGAAATGGATCACCAGACAAGGAATCAAGCTCCTCTCATGGCCATCTCAGTCCCCAGACATCAACCCCATTAAAAACGTGTGGAGTGAGCTAAAGAAGAGAGTTTGTGATCTGTATTAACTCATTCACTGCCATTGACGGCTATAGACGTAAAAAAAAAAATTCATTTGAACTATTTCTATTAGTTAAACATTTTTTTCTACTTTTGTTAACAAGAGTATGAAAACCTAGAAAAAAATTATTGTACATTTAGAACAGATATAAAATGTGTGATTAATCTTGAGTTAACTAGTGAAGTCATGTGAATAATTACAATTAGAATTTTTAATCGCCTGATGCCCCAAATTAAAAAAAAGAAGAAAAGATTATTAAAGATTTGGGGCATCAGGCAATTAAATTTTTTTTATTGTAATTAATCGCATGACTTCAATAGTTAACTCACCATTAATCACAAGTTTTATATCTGTTCTAAATGTACAGTAAAAAAAATCTAGGTTTTCATACTCTTGTTTACAAAAGTGGATTTTTTTTTAAACTAATAGAAATAGTTCAAATGAATTTTTGACGTCTATAGCCGTCAATGGCAGTGAATGAGTTAAATTTGGATGAGCGGTTACCGATACCAGATATCGGTATTGATGGCAACACTAGGCTTATTTTAAGATATCGGTACTCACAACAACGAGTGGTACTCATGTGGCAGTTTTATAATAAGGAACTAGAAATTAGATGCATTTTTAAAAAAGCCATTAATTTCATGCAAATTTAAGGAAAATGCTATATTGGGATATATCAGTCTTTCTTGTCATTGTTTTTTAGGGAAATTTTCTGTATCAAAAGTATTAGTGGTATCGTTTTGGTGACTACTACTGGGAAAAAAAGTGTTATTGAACATCTCTAGTATTAAATATTATATGAAATGTCATATGCAAATATGTCAGTTGTTGTGTGGTTATTATCTTCATTAAAGAAACTTGTTCAAAAATTGTAATAAAATAGAGATTTTTAAGGGGATTTTTTTTTTTTTTACTGAACTGTCAGTAAACACATTTCTTTTCAGTCTCCGTCATTAATTTTATGCCGTCACACATGTTGAGCAACAGAGGATGCCTAACACTAATCTACTGTACACTGTCACTCTTTGTAATTTACACTTTTTTTTGTCACAGAAATGAAAAAAAAGAGTGGCAAGCTGTTGGCCTATAAGTGTTAAAACTAAAACAAAGAGTGGGCACATGAGCAGAGTTAAGTGAGAGAATAAAAACTGTAACTGCATCCTAGTCTGGGTGTGACTTTGACAGGAAAGATGACTCCTTTGGACGCACTCCCAGTGAAGTGTTTGTGGAGCGGAAGTGGGACATTTTCAGGATTTAATCGCATTTTCTAACAGTGGCTGTTACTACGTGTGTGTGTGTGCGTGCGTGTGTGTGTGTGTGTGTGTGTGAAATAAAACAGTACATATCTAAATTGGTATGTACAAAATGGTCCCCGCCCTCCCTGCTGGGCTCTGTCTGATCCCTGGCCATCCATCCTCTGATAGTAACCATCCATCCGTGAAAACAACATCATTTCAAATATTATATTTGTTTACTCGGACTGATTTCAATCCAAATAAGGCACCGTGACAATGAAAATGTAAACACACGTTCATTTGGCATAGGGGCAATTATGACAATTTGCTGGACCTAAACAAACATTTGAGACACATAGTTATGCAGATGTGGAGATGAGATAGCACAGCTGTCTGTAAGGATAAGGTATGCTACGATAGCTTTACTCAAGTATAATTAGTTCAATCTAGATATAAGTTTAAAGGGATATTCTACAAGGTTTAACAGCAAAACGGCAAAAGTATTCGGGGAAATTTTGTCATCTTTGTGTTCCGTGATTTATTTAATAGGGGTGGGAATCTTTGAATGTCTCTCGATTCGATTCAGATTTTTGGGTCTGCGATTTGATTCAGAATTGATTTTCAATTAGGAACGATTTTTGATTCAAAATGATTTGACTGAAAATGATTCTTGCTTCAATCTATCGATGTGCAAGGAATTGTAATGATCTTCTCCAGTCTGACTTGCTAATGCTAATTAGCGCGCTAATCGCGGCACTTTTAACACTCAAAAGAACGGCTCCACGCTGAAAAAAACAACAACTTTTATTGGAATAACTTGATCGGGACTTTTCCCTTCTACTCTCTAATGTGGCTACAACTTAACAGTGTATTAGACCGTGTGGATCTACACTGCCCCTCAGTGGCCAAACCGGGTACAACATGAACAACGCTCCAAATAAAGGCACACACAGACAAAGGCCAGACAGTATAAAATAATTTAAATAAAATCGATTTTGGGACATTTAAAATCGATTCTGAATCGTACTAAATGAGAATCGCGATTCTTATGAGAATCGATTTTTTGGTACACCCCTTGTATTTAATGCTAATTTATGGGCAAAATCTTCAGTAACTCTTACAGGCATATTTTGGAAAAGTAGGAGGGGAAAAAAGATGCCCAGAAGAAAACCCAGGCAGACACTAACAGTGATGCTCCATTAATGTTTTTGGTTATGAATATGAAGTACTTGTGTATGTCTGCAGTGAACACTTGTTTCATGTGGACGTCATCCCATTTTATAGTGTCCTCATTTCTTCCACTGTCACACAATCATGGTGTCTCTTTCAGCAAGCTATCCAACCAGTTCAAACACCTCCAGCAAAAATATTCACATGTGTGAGCTGGAAGCAGTACAGCCAAGGGAAACGCTACAGAATGAAAAGAATAGATTGTTGGGAATAAATCAATGCAATTTCATGGAACAAATATTGGAATTTAGGCTGCAAATGTACAGAGGATATAAAAAGTCTACATACCCCTGTTTAAACGCCATATGATGGATGACATCCTTTAAAAAATAAAATTAAAAAATTGAAGCTCCCAAAAGCACTTGGCCTCACAGTTCTAGGTTCGACTATCACTTCTGATCAACCTTATTGAATCCGAGAGCTATTTCTTGAGTAAAGATGAATGCAACTTTGTTACAGACTTCTGAAATAACAAATTTGCTCACATTTTCTTGAATAGTTTATTATTATTATTATTATTATAACAATAATAATAATAATAATAATAATAAATAATGGTATTTATTTATGTGACAAAATTGACAAATATCAATATGCGACTTTCTTCTTGTAAATCTCCACCAGTGTTCACGTTTTCAAATGATCAATTCTACAGAAGAAAAAAAAAAATATATATATATATATATATATATAAAAAAAAGATCAATTCTACAACATTCCTAGAAAATCACAATGTCCCGCCACAGGTGAGCTATTTTTGGAGCAGGTTTGTGGGCTGATCATATGATCCCTGGGGATGACCTGGTGACCCCTGGTCTCCAATGTGAAGTAAATTACCGGTAAGTAAAAAAAAAATAAAAAAAAATAAAAATAAATTTATTTTTAAAAACCTCAACATGAGAATGGAAAACCTCAAGCCATGTCCCTGGTCAATGACCCCATTTGCGAATGATCTTCTTTCCAGCACACAGAAGGCCATGGAAAAGGTGGTGTTTATTTAAATGCTTCAAAGGCATCCTCCCACATTGTTTCATCACCTTAACACATGGGATGGTTAAGACTGAGGGAAACTTGCCTTCTTCCCATGTAGTAACTTCTTACCACCTCCAGGCTACGATTTGTATATACAATCCTCCCAGGAACACCTCATTATCTTTGATGAAACATCCATTATGAGTTAATGGCTGACCGCCAATACATACAAGCATGCATTTGTGCATTCTTCCATTGTCTCCTTTATTTTTTTTGGAACGTTAAACACTTTGGTTTATTTCCTGCTTATATCATCTTTGAAGGAGGGCAAGCACTCAGCTTATCAGTCTGATGTTGGAACTCCAACAAGGTCATTGTGTCTCTTTGAAGATCTTTCCAACCACGTTGATAAAACATAGGAGACAACTAGACTTTTTTTGTTTGTGGAGTGCTCAGGATTACATAACTATCAGATTTCAGATTGTTTACTGTGTTCTGTAAACCAGACACATTTTCAACTTTTGGTGGCAAAAGTTGCATAAGAAAAACTACCTTGTTTGAATAATGAACAACACAAATGCATGAAACGTATAGCTGAATAGCTGAAAATTGCACAGCCTAATCATATTCCTTACATATTGTATGTGTGTTAACGGCCGTTTCCTGTGCAGTGTACTGGGAGAAAGCTGATAAAAAAAAATTCTATAAATAAACTTGACATAAGATCTCTAGTCCTGCTCTACATTGTAGCCTGGCAAAAGAGGCCCCTCTGCCTGTGCTATAGCACCCATGGAATCTTCATGCTGCTTGCTTAGGTTCGAGGGCAAATGGAGCTGATCCCAGCTAACTTCTGGTGAGAAGCGACGTATCCCGGGACTGGTTCCCAGTCGATCAAGGGCCTCAATGCTTTGTAATTGTTTAATGATGAACACAAAAATGGTGGCAAAGTCCTTTTTCTGTCTAAATGAAACTCATCAACTCACTTCAACATATGTCATTGACACCTATATATGCCAACAGATGGCGACAAAGCAACACGGTTGAGGGAATGTCACACGGACTTTATCGTATACGGCTGCACAAACATTTTGAACATTTTGTTTGGTTCTCTGATTTTCTCTGAATTGCGATGAATTCAATTCCACTTCCTGTAATTCTAATTCATATTCATCCATTGAGTTGAATGTTGAAATTCTGAATTTTGCACATCGCTGCCTACATAATTGTCAAAAACATCTGCATGATGTGACTCTCCTTTGCATTACACCTTTGTCATAAAATGTGAATGCGTGACTTTTACTTTGCTTAATATTAGCAGGATAGTGGACTAATAGTGGCTATTAGGCGTGTTAGAAAAAAAATATTTGGCAATATATCGCAATATTACAGCGCGCAATTCTCTCTTTTTTTTTTTCAGGAGAGCTCAGTATTGTTCATTCGATTTGACATCATCATTGCTCTCCTTTTTTTTAAAAAACAAATAAATTAAAAAAATTTAATAAATGTTTTTTTTAAATATATATACATATATATACATAAACACATATATATATATACTGTATTTATATGTATACTGTATTTTTATTTTTTTTTTGTATGTGGGTGAGTATGTGTATGTGCGTGTGTGTGTGCGTGCGTGCGTGCGAGCGTGTGTGTATTCATCAGTTCACCTAAAGCCCATTAAAAAAAATCCCATACTAATAATATAATATAATAATAAATTGCCAAATGCAGAAACATCAATGTAAGTTATCACGATTTAGTGGCTCTCGCTAACAGACAGAATTAAGTAACCAGAATTAGGTTAAAAAATTCTATATACGTAGACCATGTTTCTATAAATTTTGATATTTGGTTTTTATTTGAGGCAGATATTTTTTCCATTAAAATGTGATTTATGAGGAGGTTAGACCATTGGTCGATATTCAGAGTTTGTTTATTTTTCCAGTTAACAAGAATTGTTTTTTTAGCAATAGTAAGGGCTACAAGTGTAGATTGAAATTGTTTATGTGGTAAGTCAGTTGTTGTTAGGTCACCTAGCAAACACAAGTTTGGAGATAAAGGTATCCTACAGTCCAAAATAGCGGAAAGTTTTTCTAAGACTTTAGTCCAGAAATACATAACCGGAGTACATAACCATAAAGCATGAATATAAGTGTCTGTAGTGTTTTGTAAACATTGGAGACAAATGTCGGAGTCTGAGAGTCCCATTTTCTTCATCATATATTGAGTAATGTATGTTCTGTGAATAATTTTATATTGGATAAATTTGTGTTTTGTCATTTTAAATGAGTTTTCACAAACTTGAATCCAAAAGTCAGATTCCGGTGCTATAGACAGGTCTGTCTCCCATTTCGAGATGGGTAAAGACATTTTATCAGGATATGAAAGTAACTTATATATTTTTGAAAGTTTTTTTGTTGTTGTCGGAGAAAGCTTGTTAATATCTTTAGCTAAAACAGGCGGTTGGAGCGTACACCGAAGTGTTGGAATTTTTTTCTTTATCATATTTTTAACTTGTAGATAATGTAAAAAATTTCCGTTTTTTATATTGTATTTTTGGAGCAAGGATGTATATGATATAAACCTATTATCTGAGAAGAGATGGTGGAGATGTGTAATTCCTTTCTGCTCCAACACACCTAAATAAAACGGTTGGTTGTTAAGTTGAAAGTCGGGGTTATGCCATAGGGGAGAAAGCCCACAGGGCTCCACTTGGGCTTTTGTCAATTCTAGTGCCTTCCACCAGGCAGTCACGGTGGCGGAAATCATTGGGTTTTTAAAACAATTATGACGCTTAATCGATGTTGTAATAAAGAGTAAATCTCGAAGTCTGAGGTTATTACAATCCTTCTGTTCTAGTTCCAACCAACAGTTAGTGTCTCTATTGGGTTGTGCCCATAGAACGATATATTGTAGCTGGTTAGCTATATCGTAGTACATAAAATTTGGTGCCTCTAGACCACCTTTGGATTTACTTTTCTGAAGAGTAGATAGACTAATCTTTGCTTTTTTTTATTCCAGTTAATTGCTGCTGTATTCATGTGTGGGCGTATGTAACCCTTAGTTTTAATTTCTGTTACTACTCTTAAGAATAGTGGAGCAAGCATTAACCAGAAGTGCTTAAAAAATATAGCCGGATAACCATCCGGGCCAGGTGCTTTGCCATTAGGCATACTATCTAGAGCACTGTACAACTCGTTTATAGTAAGTGGCGCATCTAACATGTCTTTATATTCAGTAGTTAACTGAGGTATATTTAAGCTACTGAGGAATGCCTCAATATGCTCAGGGTTAGGCTTGTTAGTTTCTAAGTATAGGTTACGATAATAGTTATAAAAAATGTGATTAATTTCTTCTGGTGATTGTGTGCATTCACCAGTTGTCCCTTTAATAGCCGTTATAAGAGACTTTTCCCGATTGCGTTGAAGTTGGTTTGCAAGAAATTTACCTGATTTGTTATTATATTCAAAGTTGTTATATCTCAATTGTTGTATTATAAATTCTGTCTTTTTAGTTAGCATATCGTCTAACTGTATTTTTGTATTTTGTAAGTCAGTCCATATTTGGTTATTTGGGTTTATTGCGTACTCATCCGTCAGTTGTTTAATTTTATCTTCCAAGTCTTTTTCTGATTTTTGATCCTGTTTCTTTTTATAAGATGAATATGATATAATTTTACCTCTAATTAGTGCTTTCCCAGTTTCCCAGAGAAGAGATGGCGATAGGTCTGGAGAGTCATTTATTTCCAAAAAGTCTGCCCATTCTTTTCTTATAATTTTGTCAAACTCTGCGTCGTTTAGCAGTGAGATGTTAAACCGCCATGTCGGTGGTGGTTTAAAGGTATAATCAACTTGTAGGGAAAGGGAGACTGGTGCATGGTCACTAATAATAATAGGATGTATTTTTGTAACAGTTTTATCAGCAATAGAGTTATTTGTAAGAAAATAATCAATTCTTGAAAAAGACCGGTGCACAGCGGAAAAGAAGGTAAATTCCTTCTTATTTGGGTTTTTAAGTCTCCAGCTGTCGACGAGGTCAAAGTCATCCATATATTCCCCTATTACTTTAGTAGATTGTAATCGCCTACATGTTGTATTATTAGAACGGTCAACTAATGGATTTAAGACTGTGTTAAAGTCTACTCCAATAATAATAGTAGAGTTCGCTGCTAAATCAAACAGCTGAGAGAAAAATTCATGGAAAAAGGCCGGATCATCATTATTAGGGGCATATAAATTACCAAGTGTATATATTTTATTAAATATAGTCACCTGAATAATAATGTATCGGCCCTCTGGGTCTGTTATTGTATTATTTAAAGTAAAGAGTAAATTCTTATGTATGAGTATACAGACTCCTCTTTGTCTACTGTTATAAGGGGCAGAGTGCGCTTGGCTAAAATTCTTATCAATAAGTAATTTTTCTTCAGATTTTTGTAGGTGGGTTTCTTGTAGGAGGCAAATATCTGCTTTTAATTTTAAGAGATGGTCTAAAGTTTTTATTCTTTTTGCTTCTGAGCGAGCGCCACAAACATTCCAGGAAACCAGAACTAATTTATGCATACAAACAATATAGACTCAGTCCTGTGTATATATCTGCATAGGCCATTTGTCAATATTAGTATGTTATAGGATAGAATCAAAGTGGTTAGGTGGTTTATGTAATTTGTGTAAAATATGAGGTGACGAGTAAGTAAATATAACAGTGAAAAAACAGATAGGGAGGTAAAAGTAAAGGAAGTTAACGGGGGATTAAACATAAAAATACACCAATAACTGGTAACCTAAGCGATATTTTTTGTTTAAATATACTTTAGATATAGTTATGTATTTAATAATATTTTTATAATATCGCCTAAACATAATATATATGTGTATTCATATTTAAGGTTTTATAACCACATACAGTATACAATATATGTATACATCTAATAATCAAACAAAGTTTAGTTCCACCAATGCCATTTAGAACAGCCAGGGAGTGGAGTTGGGGTTCCGGAATAGTTGGCCATCGATGTATAGTTTATCGACGACCATCGCAGTCCGTTTACCCTCCTGCCTATTTTGTTTCATTATAGGAAACAGTACCTTTCGCCGCTCATTAATCTCTCTCGGGAATTGGTCGTTCATTCCAAATGAGGTCCCTTTAAGCTCCCGTCCTTTACTTTTAACAAATTCTTTCTGTTTAAAATGCTCAAACTTGGCGATAATAGGACGGGGTCTGTTGCCCCTAGGGGCTCCAAGCCGATGTACCCGGTGAAAAGAGATGTTATTTACCGACTCCTGAGGAATTTTTAACGACGTCGTCATAATTTTTTTTATCTCAACCTCTGGATTGTCAGAGGTATTCTTGGATATTCCTGAGAATATTAAATTCTCCCGCATGCTACGGGATTGAATATCCAGAACAGTTTCTTTTAGCGTTTTATTTTCCTTTTTAACGGTTTCTAACTCGGCTGAAACAGTCACGAGTGTAGAGTGTAACTCGGCATTGTCTCGTTGGAGATCACTTACTTGTTACAGCGCGCAATTCTCGAATCGATTCAATATGCGGCCGAATCGATTTTTAAACATCTATTTTTTATGGGAATATTCAACAAAACGTCCTACTTAGGGTTGGGATTTACACATTAAGCATGGAATAATTTCATATTAATGGAACATTAAGCCTTAATACAGGCGCTCCCCTACTTACGAACGAGTTACGTTCCGAGCGATCGTTTGTAAGGTGAATTTGTTCGTAAGTTGCTTCAGCGCTATATTTTGCTTCAGTGCTATATTTTGTATTATAATTTATGTTTAAAGCCTATATAAGTATATTGAAGGTTTATTTAAGTATGTTTAAGACTTGTATAAGTAACCTGTATTGGTTTGTACTGAAAAAAACATTTAATAAAATGGAGAGAATACGTACAGTGCTGTACTGTACTACGTATGTTAGAGAGAGAGAGCGAGAGACACACACAGTATGTACATGTACGTAATAAGATAAATAAAATGAAGTTTAACTTACTTTTGGAAGATGTACTCGATGCTTAAGGAGATGATGGAGGAGGAAGAGGAGGATTTTATATCATGAGAGGGTCTTCGTCGTCGCTGGAATGGGCTTTAAAAGTTACTTCCTCCTTCATGGGGACAGGCGTTTCTTCCTCTTCCTCCTCGACACGTTGCTGAGCCTCCAATGCTGGGTGAGCTCTCACAGCGCCAAGCGTCGGTATTAGCGGCGGAAAGAAGCACTACTCGGAAAAAGGCGCGCATACAAAATCTAATTTACCGAACATTTTTCGACATACTGTACGCGCAGACATGTTCGTATGTACCGTTGTTCGTAACTCGAATGTTCGTAAGTAGGGGAGCGTCTGTATTTGATTTCAGTGCTGTTCAAACATGAAACAAATTGCAACCTGAATTTTCAGATAAATACATTTTCATACAAATCTTACAGTGTACAAATACAAGTTTACTGATTAGTATTTTCTAAATTTGAGTAGAAAAAAAAAATCGCAATCATCAATTTATAGATTCGTATCGGGATTAATCGGTATTGAATCGAATCGTGACCTATGAATCGTGATATGAATCGAATCGCCAGGTACGAGGCAATTCACACCCCTAGTGGCTATACGTAAATTTTATGATCGCAAGTATTTGACCCTGTGTTGGATTATAGTCACTTCCATTATTTCCATGGAATGTTTATAAACAAATCAATTCACCAAACGTCCAGACTTAACGCAACTATGCGGACACTCTGTACTTCTTCCATTTTGTCTACATGCATGCTAGAGTCCCATGTTTCCCCCATTCCTCATACTTCACTCCTCCATTCCTGCATATAAAGTATTATCATCACTTCGGTCCAGTGTAAAGAAGATCATGATAACTTGTCTTAAAAGGAGGCTTCCTGCAAATATTTGCCTTGGCTGCTCTGCTTAGTGCCCTCTAAAGGGGACGATGCATTCTTTCAAGAGTTAAGTTATGGTCGGAATGCGGGATGACTCCTTCAATTCTGCTTGACCAACTCGCCCTCGATGATGAGGAGGAGGAGGAGGAGGAGGCGAGGGAGGAGAGGAGGAGGAGTGTAAACTACTTCATGCAACTTTCCCCGAATGACGCGTTTCCCCATCTCACTTTGCCCTTCTTATGTCGTGACACTTCGACAGTGTAAGCAGAAACAAAGACGTTCTTGGGAGGCATGTCAAGTGGGTAGAAAAAGTTTTTACGTGAACTTTTTTTTTTTTTAATTTTAGTAGACGTCATCATGAATACGTCGCCGCTCGCCATCGCCTCTCTGTGGACTTTACTTCAATTCAGCGCTCTCGTAAAGGTAAACATAATTTATTTAGCGCTTTTAGAGTCACGCTAGAGAAGCGTGTTTGCTTCTAAAAGTGTCGCATGATTGAATGAAGAGAGGGCTCCCTCTCGTCTCGGGAGTGGGTCGAGTGGTGTCGGACTGTGGGTGTGTGCACCTGTTGCGCTGCAGGTTCATCTGCTTCGCATCTGGTGCGAGGTTTGCAGAGAAATGTTCCACAAAGATGTGCTATTGTTAGAGTGGTATGATGGTTTGTTGTAATATGAATGGGCCTTTTTTTTAATCTGACTCAAATTCACGTCAGCGCGTAATAAATACACTGACCTTCAGTTTAGTTAAATGTGTTTAACTATGATTGGCTGTTTAGCGGAAGACAATTACTGTAATACATTGGGCTCAATATTAGCTATATCAGCTTAATACAATGAGAGCCATTGACCCATGAACATTGCTGGTAAAAAAAAATAAAAAAAATAAAAAACGCACACAACTTGTAACCAAAAAAGGAAACTAAAATGTAATTATAATAATTTAAGAATAAAAAATAGCATATAGACCAACAGAAGAAGGTTGATCCTCAAACCAAACCCGCCTTACATAAAATAAAATACAAAATCTGAAAGTTTACAACACAGCAGGAGGGTTACAGTAAATATGGTTGTAGATGACCACAATGCATCCCGTCTTTTGAATGACACTCATCTAGCATTTTACTAAAATTGATAGAAAGATATTTCTGTTCTATGTTGAGACTAGATGCTGTTACAAACATTAAGTGAAGGAAAATTAAGTAAAAAATAGTTTCATACGATACATCAAAAACATTTTGTTTAAATTTATTTATGATTGTAAGATATGTATGACAGCAACTATGAATCTAATTCATCCTCTTATTGTATATAATGGGCGGTTTTAACTGACACTGTCACTGTCAGAGAGGTAGTAATACAACCACATTGATTATTGTGATTGTATAGCAGTGATGAAGAACTGCACTGCAACATAGCCTAAAGGACATCATTAATGCACGTGTACCTAAAGAAGTGTCTTGTGAGTGCATTAGAGTAGAAACATGCTTATCGTTATTGGTTTTTGGATATGTAATACTTTTCACCAGAATAAACCAATGATACGAATTGTACAGTGAACAGTGTGATTACATAATTGCTTTTGTGTGTTGACTGGCCCACCTGTCCTCGCTGCGCTGGTCTTTCTGGATAGAAAAAGGCGAGAGGGGTTGAGAATGGTATGCGTGGCCAACACCGAGAGGTCAGGATTGGAATGAGATCCAGTTTCATGTCCCTGTCACCCCTGTGGCCAAAAACGAGTTTTCACACCACAACCACTTCATTAGGTACAGCTGCCCTCTCTGGTGACGTGAAGTTCTAATTGTTCCCAGTCACATCCTGTGCTCCAGTATCTATCAGTGGGCTGATTTTACATACAGCACCTGTATGTACGACACAGCGGTGACAACAGTGACAAGTGTCCATTGTCTCACAGTAGACGGTGCATTTCACCTTACGTAAGAAACCACACTGTGGCTGATGTTTTGGATGTACAACGCATTATGACATCCTGTGCAGTTTTGTGCATGTTAAGGGCTGTACTTTCTCACCAATGAAATAGTCTCGGCTGGGTGTGCTCAGCAAATGCAGAAGTGGTGTTTTATTTTTGTAGTGTTGCACTTGCAACGGAGGAAGTTGGGGTGAACATTCAAAATATGCTAACAATGTTTTTTGACTTTGTATAACACTCATATGACAGACAGCAACAGCAAACTATTTATTCTTTTGCAAAGAACAAATTATATTTGTCAGTAAGATAAGAAGACCAGTCTAGGCAACAAAACGCTTACATGCTTATTGCTTAATTCAGGAGTTCCCACTGTTTCAAAATGTAATATTTGAAAGACACATTTGATATATTTTCTCATCATACAATGTGTGCTATAAGGGTATAACATATAGGCATAAGGGTTAACACTGTACTAGACTACATAAATTAGCGATATACAATACTGAAACTATTGAACAAGGTCAGATACATTTAGTCAGAAAAAAAAGCGCAACAAAGGAAGTTCAGCTTGAAAAAGGGGACATTTTAAACTTCCTCATTTTACTTTTTTTTTTTTGCTATTCATATGTTTCTTCATCTCTCACAGTCTAGCAAGAATAGAACAGTGCACTTAAAGGGGAACTTAATGCAAAAAATATATATATTTACCATAATATGTTGAATGCAGCCCCTCTCGTCCAAAAACGGTATTCCGATTAATATTGTGTTCATGGAATATGAATAAAGCAGCAAAATCCACTTGCTTTTATCCATCTCAGGGGACGGCCATTTTGCCACTTGCTGCAAACTTAAAATTAGGTCGCAGTTGTTCAGGGCTCAGGTAGCTACCAATCACGGCTTACTTGATTGACCCTGAGCAACTGTAATGTCATTTTCAGTTGGCCGAATGGTCGCCCCTTGAAACGAATAAAAACGGTTGGATTTTGCTCATATACTACGAATGCAATATTATTCAGAAAGCTGTGTTTAGACTAGTGGGGGCACATAAAACATATCATATTGTAAAAATAAAGAAGAAAAAGTTTTGGGTTGACTTCCCTTTTCACTCCTGGTGTCCTTTAAAGGAGACATTATGTGAAAGTTCTCATGACTTTATATGAGTTTGTCAAAATACCCCAAAGATGTATAATTTTGCACAATATTTCTTGCTAGTACGATAAAACTAGCTATTTGTTTTTTTTTTGTATCATCTAGCCCCATATACCGGTGGGCCAATTACGAGCCTGGCTTTTGTTGAATGGTGATCAGTGGGCTGAATTACACCTGCTTTCTGCTGGTGTTTGACCGTCTCCTCTTCCACAACGCTCAGCGCTGTGTGCTAACTGCAGCTGTAAAGAGTTCCTTGGTTACAATTGAGTATTGCAAAAGCAAGGGATGGCTATCCAAGTGGAAGAATGATCATCTTCCTTTTACACGGGTATGACAGTTAAAAGTGTCAAACATTGGGACACAATGAAGTACACCCTGAACTGGTCACCAGCTAGGGCACAAATAGATTAATGGCCTTTCATACTCAGAGTCACACCTACAGCAATTAAAGTCTTCAATTAGCCTACCATGCATGTTTTTGGAATGTCAAAGAAAAGAGAGATTAAGAACATGCAAGCTCCAAACAGGAATGGCTTGAGCCCAGATTTGAACCCCCACCTCCGAATTGTGAGGTAGATGTGTTAACTAGGCTCCCGGAACGCTTGCATTTATTTTTATTATACAGCAATTAATAGTGGCTAGTGTTATTAGAGGAGATATTGTGATTATTCTTATTTATTTATTTATTCATTTATTAATTTTTTTTAATTTTTATTTTTAATTTTTATTTTTTAATTACAATTTAAAAAGCAATTCTCAGGTGTCTTCCTCATGTGTGTTTCAAGGGTTCCTCAGAATACCCAAAGGATAAAATAAAGTAAAACATTGAAAAGTAAACATTCCATATGTCCCCTTTAATGTAGATAAACAGTTAATAAAGTTTTTAATAATTGAAAATTAAAACAGATTCTGAAGTGTTCGGTTTAGGTGAACGGAATGGGATTTTTTAATAGGTTTTAGGTAAACTAATGAATACGCACTCATACGCACGCACACACGCACGCGCACATCCACATACGCACCCACATACAAAATAAAAATTAATAAAAAAAAGATTTAAAAAAAAAAAAGGAGAGCGCAATGATGATGACATGTCAAATCGGTAAAATTACCGAATGAACAATACTGAGCTCTCCAGAAAAAAAGGGGAAAAAAAGAAAATTAAAACAGATATGAAGTCGGTTTTAAGAGTGCAAAAAAAGCAGCACTAGTACAGTAATTAACTGTTGTCTGACGTTTGTTAAAACATTAAACATAACATTTGTCATGACTTCTTCACACCAGCTCAGACCAGAACTGAATAAGCACAATGCTTCCTTGTGTCCCTTCATCTGATCAATTAGTTACCAGGCCCGCGAACCTCTGAGACGTCAGACGGATTGTTTCATCTAAACAGCATTAAGCTTAGCAGGGAATGTGGCCTTCTCATTCTAGGTGGAAAATTTGGTCCTCTATTGGGATGCCAACGCAGCAACATTGACATATATTAATTGTAAAGCCGTGATTTAAAAAACACACACACACACACACACACACACACACACACGCACACACACACACACACACACACACACACACACACACACACACACACACACACAGACCATGAATGTACACATTCATTTTAAATCCCTGTTTTGCTTGATATTCAATTAAACTCCCACTTGATCCTCACCCACAAATGACCCAGGAAAAAGTACAACACTTTGCATGAGTTTATCATGGTATGGAACAAATGGCCATGCCTTTATATGGTTGCGTTCTCTATCTTGCGTTCTGGCCCACTCGCTGTATGAGAAATGAAAAGGTGGTGACGCTGCTATCAGTGGGAAACATCTTGGAACAAGGAAATGGGACGTTTGGTACATTTGGCAATAATTGGTCTGTAGTGACTTTTGACATTACACAGAAACTTAGCTCATGCTGTTTATTTTCCTTGATTTACAGCTGATGACTGAATGACGTATGCAGTTGAATAATAATTGTAATAATAAACACACACATCTCAGCATTATGCATTTGGCTGACTGTCTAAATGAGAAAAAACGCATCACATAATGGTCTGGAGGACAAAAGTCACAAATTAAGCCTTTCTCTGTGGAATGCCACAGCCTCCACCCACTCACAAAATACTTGAGACTGGATGAGGACGGTCCAGTTTTAAATGAACATAGTTGCCTATAACCAGGGTGGCTACTCGAGGCTGTGCATGTACAAGATGAATTACAAAGAGTCACAGTTCCCCCAGTGCATGTAAATGAGACGCAGGCTCCTCCCTGGACCTCAAAGGCCTTATTGTCAGCAGATAGCAGATCATTTTATCTGTGACCTCTGCGCAGGTCAGGGCCAAATGAGGCAGTCAGGTTGAAAGAATTTCTATTTTTCATTCTCTGCCAAAATGGTTCTTCTGTGCATGTGGAGTTCGCATGTTCTCTTTCTGTACCCTGGTTTTCTCCCACATCCCCAAAAACATGCGTTGTCCGTAGGTGGCAATATGATTGTGAACAGTTTGCTTATATGTGGCCATATGAAATAAACAAGGTCTCCCTTGGTAGAAACTCTCTCTCTCTCATTTAATGTTATGAGGACGTCTTCAACAGTTTTTGACCCACTGCACACGCTCATCCTCCTCTTTTTCTAATCAGTTAATTACTTGCATAATTAAAAATGGGGGGGGGGGGGTAACCCCGATAGTTTGACATGAACAAATATTCTGAATGACATTACGCAAACATTTATTAAATGCTTAACTTTTGGTGTTTATAAGTATTGGGTTATATTTCTTTTATTTCCTACGTTTCCTGAAGGCACTGTCACTGGGGAAGGTTCAAAAGCACTTTTGTGCTGCTGTCACTCATGATTGCTCGCCCAGCTCAGTTGATACCATGCCCTGACATAAAATTCGGGTCAAAATTCGGGTCAAAAGTCTTTTTTTAATGATTTGAAAATGGAAAAAAAAGATCTGAAAGTGAAAAAATATTTGAAACGGCAAAAAAAAAAAATGGAAACTGTAAAAAAAAAAAAAAAGGTCTTGTTCCGATACTGTTTTTTGGCCCCCGATACCGATTTTTGCAGTATCTGCCGATGCTATACCGTACTGATACCGATTTCATTGCGTTTAATTATTTATTTATTTATTTATTGTAATTCTAAACTACATACTCACTTGGATGTAAAACCATCATGGCTTGGTCAGGCACTGCAAAAAAAAAAAGGCCTATATTAGCGTCGGAAATAATGGCATCGGCATGTTACTTGTTAGTACTCGCCGATGCCGATAAAACAGTTTTAATGCCGTATCGGGGCCTCTCCTGATACCGGTATTGATATGGAAACAACACACAAAAAATATATCTTAACCTGAAAAAATAAAACATGCATAAAAAAAAAATAAGATCTCAAATGTCAAAATATGGAAGCAAAAAGTATAAAATAAGCATTTTTTCAAAAGAATGTCCAAAGTAAATCACAATTAATTTTGAAAAAAAAATGTTTCAAACACACTTATTTAAATTTTTATTACATTTGTATATATTTTGCGAAAATCAAAATCAACACAACAATTTTCAGTTTCAGCTTTTATTTTGCAAGTACAAAATTTAACTCCATAAAGATTTCTCAACTAATTCACTGCTAGTTCAGTTCAAATGGATCTTTGTCATCTAGCCATCATATCCCATAATGACCGAATTGTGCCTATTAAGATGGGTCGTGACTTATAGCTACAGAAAAATAGAGATAGACAATCTAGGTAGCAGCCTGTGCTGCTGGAGGCGGATACCTGGCGATACACACATACACGCGCACACACATCTTATTCCTATGATAAGAGATATTTAGATTATTATTATTATTATTTAGAAGTAACACTTTTGACACATTTTGGCTCTTCCTATAGTATTTTCCTGTTGAATGCTTGTAGCAAATGTACAGCGTTACTACTGTATGTTGCTCTCACAGAAGTGCTATCACACATCAGACCATCTGATTTGCAATGCACAGCACAGATAACAGTCCAGATGGATTAACTGTACAATCCTACGGGGGGAACAGTCCATTCTGTTCCATTTGAATTTGTTTTCTTTTTCAAGATGTCAGAAAAATATTTTACAAGCTTGAAAATTAAATTGGCAACCAAGTTATTGGTTAAGTCACTCATACTGACTGAAATACTTTGCCTGGAAGTGGCTCATAATCACAATATATTTTAATGTTGGGAATTTTTGAAGGAAGTTGAGGCCATGGTGCTTAAAGATGACATTTGACTCTTTTCGTGAGTGCTCAATTTTTTCCCATGCCCTCGACACCACACATTCTCCCGCCAGCTCCAGCCTGCTGTTAGGCATACACTTGCCGGCGAGATCACGAGAGGCATTCTGTGAAGATTCTATATAGTCACGATGTTCCGCCTCCCACAATTATTGTGGTAGCTAAAGCCAGATTCACCATTTGCCCAACAGCATATGGAATGGAATTAGAGTTCTTTCATTTGCATGAGGTCCCTAAACACAAACTGATAGGCTAAAATGTATATTATTTTGACAAAAATATGTCACAGACTTATGACTGATATTGGGCGGGCCACCAACATGTCCCCGCAAAACTGTCGCGACAGTCTGGTGTTATTTAACATCTTGTGATACTTTTTGTTCTCCTATCTGATTTTCATAAGCCCGAGGTTTGAAGTACAGCACAATATTTAGCTTGAAAGCCCTTTATGTTGATCTGTTATCTGGGGGGCTCTGGGTGGGTACAGGAAGTCATGCTAGCACCGAAACAATGACTACGTTTCTTAGGAGAAACGTCTGAGCCAATGAACTTTTTATACAAAGACTGACTCTGACCTTTCAAAGTGAATGAGTGAATTGTGAAATGTTGTCAAGTTGCCGCCGTGATAAATGTGCATATTGTCCCATTCAGTGACATGAAAGGATGGCAGTGAAAAGGGCTGTCAATCAATCTTTAAACACAAATTAAACACCTGCGTAGTTGGACTGTGAGCCACGCAAACGCTAAAAGGTCCTTTTAAAAAATATATCTTTGTAGACAATTTGGTGTGGAAATGCCCAGGATGCCCTTTTTTGGGCTATTTTAGCAAACAGAACGGCTTACAGAATGCCCTGAGATATGAAATGTCACAAGATGCTGTCATAATTTCAACACCAGTGGCCAGCCTTGTACATTCAATCTAGATCATGCAAATTGCAGTTTACATTTCTAAGTCATTAGACTGTAAGAAGCTGAGGCCCGCCCTTGGGTGACAATGTTGAAGGTGACGTCTTGATTGTGAAGTCTGAGTCTTGTTCCAGAGGAAGGAACTTGGGTGTTATCGGAATGCACACAGCAAAGATGGGCTGAGTGGGACCCAGAACGGCAGGCAGGCTGGCTGCCTTTCGGGTTAATGTAATGTTTATGTAGCCATCAGTGTGGCCACTTCCTCCTCCTCCTCTTCCTCAGACTCAGTCAAAGGGCACAGACTGAGGACGCAGAACCAGAAGGTCACTGGCCGAGTCCCAGCTAAGATATGTTTGACCGTTCAAATAGGATTTCTAAAAAAAATTAAAAATATATATATATATTAAAAAAAAAAAAAGAGAGAGCAATGATGATGACATGTCAAATCGGTAAACAGAATGAACAATACTGAGCTCTCCAGAAGAAAACAAAAACAACAACAACAAAAAACAAATAGGATTTCTGCATTTAAACATGACTTTTTTTTCTAGCACATCTTTTCATTCTGGGATTTTAGAGTATGGTTTACATCTTCTCTCTGAATCATTTCCGAGGCTTGATGGCTTGAAACATTGTTTTGTTTATTTGGCAGAAGAAAATATGTGATACTTTGGCTCACGATTAAAGTCTACAAAGCACAGTTAGAGACGTCCAATTGCACAGAGCCAGTTTAACATGACTATTTCTATAAAAAATAAAATAAAATAAAAGATTCTGAAAGTAATATGAAAGATTTTTTACTACTATTTTTTGTTCTTTTGGCAGTAACGTCAGACATTTGGTGGATGAGCCAGTTCAAAGTAATCCACTTGACTGATTAGTCAGTCTTTGTAATTAAAAAAATAATAATAATAATTCAATGAATTGGCATTTTATATAGGCCTACTACATTTTCTTGGTTGGTTCCTTGTTAAGCCCTCAAACTAGATGATACTGAATCAGCAGTACCAGGTATGGCACTCCATTTTGTTTTAGTTGTAAAAGACATGATAATCAGTTCAAAGAACCCATCAGTACTTATGGCCATTAACCTTGCCAGCAAGATGAATTCTCGGGGCATTTTTGAGTTCACAAACTCCGGAGAATACATCTTGTACTGCTCCCGCTGAGACGTTTGCAGCCGATCTTTTTTCGATCGGACCAAACAGGACGAAAACATGGATGCTACAATTATTTATTTTCTCACAAGAATTATTCACTGTCTCCTTGTTGAATTTGAACAGCAAGAGGAGTTTCGTGCATTTGTATGTGGTAACGAGGTTCGTGCCACCACCCCCAATCACCCCTCCCCCCAACCCACCCCCAGCCCTTCATCCCTCCCTAAGACGAGACGGAAGATGAGATTTTCGTTTGTTGTCTTGATTGGTCAAAACAAAATGTGCAAAGATGCGGCATCGTCCAATCAGCTCGAAGTATTGTACAGCAAGCCCCGCCTTTCCCGAACGAGTCTGCCTAGTGAAGTACCAGATTGATAATGTGAAGAACTCCCTCGAGTGAATCACAATTATCAATCTGGCTGGCGAGGTTATATGGCCGTCCCTAGTATTAACAACTCTCACCAGCAGTAGTGAATGTGCACAATTTGGCAGCCACCAGCAGGATGCTACTGATATTGTCATGAGCTCTGACACATTGCAGAAGCCTCTATTTAGAAGAGGTGTTTAGAATTTCCCCAAAAGAATCCCATCCCTTAATCTCATTCTTTCAGATTCATGGAATCCTTTAAATCAATAGACAGTGGGGTTACCATCCAATTGTTTCAAAATTTTTAAGCAAATTTACTAAAAATGCACAAAATCCATCAGTTCTCCTTCAATGAATATTGAGAGGAGACTGCTGCTGTAGGTGGCGGTATGAACCATAGAGATGTGATCCACCAGTAATTTAAAAGTAGAAGAAGAAGAACAGGAAGCAACTGCGCCGTGCGATGATGTTGTATGAGTTTGCTTTTGTAATTCTTAATAAACTGTAGCGTTTCTTCTAAAATTGCGTTAATATTCGCTTCTCAAAAAGATTTCTGTTTCGTCGTCCCCCCAAACATACCTTACTTTATCGTCCGCCATTGCTTTGTGACTACAAACGTACGTGTGACGTAATATCCGGTCAAAACGTGTGACGTGTGACGTGTATCCGGTCTTGTCAGCGCTTATTCACAAAACGTTGTTTTTTTTTTTGATACGCTTCAACATCCACCCCCTTCAAGAGTAAAAACTTTTTTTTGCTTTGGGCCCTTTTTTGAATTTCTAACGTTACCATTCAGTTGTATTTTTACATTTCTTGAAAATTTGAATAAAAATGGTTGAATAGAAACCCAACAAATTAGTGAAGAGCCTCAAACCCTGTGATGCGTCCCCAAAAAGCTCTAGGTATTGCTTTTGTTGAATTGTCCGTCTCTAGACCCTGATGTTATGGATGCTACGGTAAAAGGTTCTGTCTAAAGTGCCATGCATCTGTTATATAAGGATTAAAAGGATTTGGGTCCACTCAATCTTTCCTCAAGATAATTTTGTAGTTTTCCAAGTCACTTGGGGAAACTGACTGGTTCATTCAATTGTACAAGGCTGAGAAAAAGACAGACATCATGGTTGGTTCCGGGACCGGTTGTGATCTCCATCATGTCATTGTCTGCATCATTTTGTCCTTTGCCAGACTGACGTCAAAGCAGCACAAAGTGAATGTTTGTTGCTTTCATTTGCAGTGTGAAAGCCGAGAAAACTGACCTTGGTCCTGGTTTGTCACGCAGCCCTGATATTCACTTTCGTATTAAAAAAACAGTTTGAAAGACTAAATTGCCCAATCATGTAGCTGTGAACTTTCCTTTAATGTAAAATCCATCTGAAATGATTGGATGTTTTTAGTTGACATCATCAACAGCACAGTGCCCCCTAAACTCAAACTAATGGCAAAGTGGTGGCTCTCAACGGATGCATGTTCAAGGTGCCAGCAAAACCAGTGAAATCTCATAGAAACTTTTTAATAGAATTCAAATAAAGTATATATATATATATATATATATATATATATATATATATATATACAGTATATATGTATGTATGGGCATGCGGTAGAATCGGGAGACATGAAAAACAGGCCGGACAGTGTGGCCCGAGGACCAGGGTTGAGAAACACTGCCTTACAAAGGGTAATTACTTTTGGTTGATTACTTCTCAGCAACATGAAGCTCCTCAGTTTGTGTTAATATTTAAGCTAGTTTGCTGAATGCTTGAGAAAAATGTAAAGCTGCTGAATGCAGAAAATTGAATTTCAAATAGCTACTGCCACCTGTGGCCAAAAGATGAAATTGCACACTCCCTTCTTCGCGTACACAATGCACACATAACGTCACATCCACAGGCACAGGGTGGGAAATTCAAACCCGAATCCAGTCAGAAAACTATTGGCTAGAGGCTTGCAGGGGTACCCATTAAGATCAGCTAAGGTGTTAATCTACTAATAAGTAGATGTTTCAGTCATAAATGGGCAAATAAAAAGGTTTTTGAATAAATTGTTACATAGAACATCTTTAAGTTCTCAGCTATAACAAACATTCATTACACTATACTGCTAGAAATATTAGGAAATTAGGATTGATTTTTAACCATTTGGAAACATTTAACTCTTTGCAGTATTTAGCTCGCTAACATTATTTCATGCTACTCTCTTTACATCTAAACAGGTGATTAGCTATAGCTCAATGAAAATGAAAGATTTACTTAAGTACACTGAAGTGTAACATTAATTTGCGAGTTCATATTAGTTAGACACTCTGGGAAGTTTTGTTTTCTCTCTGCTAGGCAAAGTTAATAATTGGTTACCAATTGGGACTTTTCTGGCTTTTTGAGAAGTGAAGTTGAAATGTTTTGTCTTTTGATAAACAAACTGGAAGGAAACATCTGAGTGATTCTGGCTAATCAGTAATGTGCAGGAAGAACTAAGTTTAGTTTTCATGCAGATACTTAGTGAGGTTGTATGGACATAAGGTCGCGTCCACGAGGTGCATGTTAGGTGAACTATCAGGTTGTTGCAAGCAAATTCCAAAGCACTGAAATCAAGAGGATCTACTTCCTTGTTTATATTAAGTGCCATTCAATCAGTTACAGCAACCTAATGGTTAGCTAACTTCTGACTCTGAATAATGTAATGTAATGTAGCAATAAAGCTTAATGAATTACGGTTCATAGAAATATGACTTTTGCTTACTCTTTCCACATAAAGTGTATATACTGTACTCACTTTCAATTATTCTTCAAATTGCTTCAAACAAATCAATAAAAGGTCACTCAGCACAGAGCTTCACAAGGGCTTAAACGTGTATGCTGTGAAAGTGAAAGACCATGATTGAGGAACTTAAGTAAGTTTACTTAAAAGGAGTTCAAGTTTTATAATTTGAAAACTTGAGTATAAGAAGGTTGCACATAAATCAACTGATTGGCATTATATACCATTGTTGGTCCATGTAATAATGCCGCCCCTTTTTTCTTTCTTTTTTTGCTGTTTAATTGTGTTGACATTCACATCTACAGATATAGTGTGCATATAGTATATCAAATTACGTATACACATACTGTATAGTTGTCACTCCAATTATGATACTGTAGTTCAGGGATCAGCAACCTTTTTGAAGCTACTGCAGAAAATTGCAAACATCTCTTGTGATGGTATGTTTGCATTGTCAGTGTTCTTAACCAACATGTTTTTAGGCCACAAAGAAAGAAAGAAAGAAAGAAAAAACAGGATTTGTAAAATAACCTTGCTCATTGTCATGCACTGTTGCCGCACATGGATGACCACAAGCTTGCTTTTCTGGTTGATGATTCAAAGTCAATGCTGACATCTGCTGTTGCATGGAACTAAAAGGTGCTTGTGTTTGTTTCCTTACAGGGCTCCCATCAATACTGCAACGGTGCGTACACGCATTTATTTGACATGCTGCATTTATTGAAGTACAAATTATATTCATCAGAAAATATAGACATTTTCTTTTAAATAGTTTCTCTTTGTTCAGTATTGGGAATTCAAATGAAAACAGTAATTTGGAAAAAGCCTATTTTTCCGTTCATTCCCATCCTTGTTGTTCCTCTATCTCACAGATAAGCTATGTGAAAGCGAAGAAACAAAACGTTTTATAACAACAACGACAACAGTCACACTTGCCACGCCTTCCAGTTGCATTTTATCCCTTGGGAACATCTCTGGAAATGGTTCACTTACTGGGTTGACTCCTGGAGCCATTTATCATGTCTTCCTCAACTGTTCCAGCTGCTGTCAAGAGGTCACATTGAGTGAGTCAAACTGAAAAAAAGGAAACTATACAAGATGAACTCACAAATGTTTCACAACTGTATAAAAATTTAAGCAATATGCCCTCTCACTTGACAGAGTTTACCCACCTCTCGGCTGAGATACATTCCGGATATCACTTGCCTCTGAGCAGAATTTGAAAAATAATAATTGAATATAATATTAAAATATTTCTAGTATCACCCATCTGCCTACCCATCCATCCACTCATGCGATCCACTCATTTGTCCGTCCATCCATCCATCCTTTTCTGTTTTTCGTGGGGCCAGCAACAACCCCTGGGCGTTATTTGACCATTTTTTGGCTTTTTGTTGGTTCTGACCAAGCCATTTCAAAATAAAATAACGCCCAGGGGTTATAGAGGGAAGCCCATACTGAGGCGTTGCCATGCCAACTGAGAGACATATTGTATGCCACGTTTGCATGCAGTCAACAACACTTTCAAAACCGGAATTTCAAAGGCCATGTAAACACCCGCAAACCCCAATTATGCTCATATTCCGTTGTTTTTTTTAAACCCTGGGTTACTCCTTTTCCAATCCTTTTTTATTTTCTGGAGAGCTCAGTATTGTTCATTCGGTAATTTTACCGATTTGACATGTCATCATCATTGCTCTCTCTTTTTTTTTTTTTTCTTTTCCAATCCTAATATTTGGTCACAAAAAAAGTGTATTGGAATATCTTCATTGAAAGGAACACACATTTTGTGCTCTGAAATGTGGAAGGAATCTTGATCTTTTGAGTAACGGAACTACTAATATGCAGTGTCTGGCACACAACCCACTGGAAATACACCAGCGGAGGTAAACAAACGTCGCAAAACTCAGCCCATAACTACACTTTCGGAGGAAATCGACTAGTTCATTAGTTTAATGAAAGGCATTAATATAATGTATTTTATCAACGGTACAAAGTATTTGCGTCATGAGGTTGTCCGTATGTCACAGTTTAGGTGGGGATATCACAATTGATAACAATTATCATGTATACAGGAGGAACTCTGTCTGCACACATATAAATGGGTTATTGACAGTTGACTGATTCTGAAACCAGAATTTTGACCTTAACCTGAATATTGACAGCATATAAACATAGTCTCTTCTGCGTTTCTTGGGGGGTCTCCCTGAGCCCACCTCCCAGTGGACGTGCCCAGAGCACCTCACCAGGGAGGCGTTCAGGTGGCATCCTAAGATCTCATCTAAGATCCACTCTAAACACTTCCCAGAAGACCTAGTGTCTCACCTTTTTTTGGAAAGGGCGACCCCGGTGAAGGAAACTCATTTTGGTATCCATGATCTTTTCTTTTAATCTCTTTCACCACTGCTGTCCTTTTAGAAAAAAAAAAGTGGTGCAAAAAGAAACAAAGGTAGTTAACCCTTTAAGTGAATGCTGGCTGAAATGGGGTCTAGTGAGGTGTGCTTCGAGGATATGTTGACATCATGTATGACACAAATCAGAATGATGGCCAACTCACTTTTGAACATTAAGGTACCACTTCAGTTTGCCATTATTAGAAAGCACTTATGTTTTGGGTATGGTATTATTTCACACATTGTTATGTTTAAAAAAGAAAATAAAGCTATAAATAATTGTAAGATTTTGCACAAAGCTCACCACTTTGAACCTCAAGTTTGCCAATGGCCACCCAATAGTCTCCCCTTTTTCTCAGAGCCTTGTAAGGTCACCGATCTTGATGTCAAAGATGTCACACCATCCTCTATAACGGTGAGCTGGACCAAACCAGAAGGGAACTACTCATTCTACAAGGTACAATGGACTAATGGACAAGTCTCCGAATCACTCAAAGTGAATAAAACATCGAAAAACATTACTGGCTTGTCTGCTGGCACCATGTACAATATAAGAGTAACTACACTAGCAGAAGATGAAGTGACTGAAGGCGAAACGACAGCTGTCTATCCATACACAAGTAAGTACATCCTTGATTGTGGTTTAAAAAATGTATACATATATAGATTACTGACAAAATTGAAGCACAGTAGCTCATTAGTTAGCGGTAAACAGAAAGTCCCCAAACTGTTGTTGTCCAAAATGTCTTCATCTGCCATTGCCATGTTTGTTGCCAAAAATGTATTTGGGACATTAATGTAGATTCATTTGGGGAATGTTAATTCCAGCACAATGGACACACGGAAGTATCAGGACAAGGATATTTACAGATTTTTTGTGTGCATACAAAGAGCATGAATGAGGGTTTGAACATATTTGCTAGAAAAGACTTGCTTGACTTTGACTACTTGCCACTTCTTTTTTTTCCTTTTTTCTGGAGAGCTCAGTATCGTTATTCGGTAATTTTACCGATTTGAAAGGTCATCATCATTGCTCTGTCTTTTTAAAAAAAATATTTTTATATTTTATTTAAAAAATATATTTATATTTTTTTTTTATGTGGGTGAGTATGTGCATGTGCGTGTGTGTGTGCGTGCGTGTGAGTGTGTATTCATTAGTTCACTTCTTATTTTGCTCTCTCCTCTTGTGTAGAACCAGGTATCATTCATAATCTCTCTGCATCCGCAAACACATCCGCAATATCTCTGAAATGGATACCACCGGATGGCGAGGTGTTTATATATAAGGTGATGTGGCACAGCGGAGGAGCACAGTCCATCAAATACACAAATGACGGCTCCGCTGTACTATTATCTGACTTGGTGTCTGGAACATCATTCACGATCACAATTGTTTGCATTGCTGGAGACAACCAAACGGAAGGAGAACCCTACACAATTGTTCAAGTCACAAGTAAGACACACATATTCTGCTAGCATGGCAAATAAACATGGACAGAACTGTTGCTATTCTGTTAAAGAAAGTAAACTCACTGTGGTCGCTGACGCAGCTTGAAACTAATGAGACATTTTACCAAATTTGTTTGTTTTTTGCTAATCACATAAGTGCAATGTTGAGATGCCAAAGTGTCAGAGAAATTGTTTTTTTGGTTGGTTTGTTTGATTAATAGCAAGCTGCAATAGTAGCCCAACATTCTTCTGTCTTAATTTTCAGGGCCGGAGAGGCCTGAAAACATAACGGTTACAGCAGGAATTGACAACCTCAACATTGAGTGGATCTTACTCCAAGGGAGAGCTGATTTCTATGAAGTGAACATCTCCAATACAAATATGTTATATTCCTCCAGCAACAAAACAACAGCCCTCACAGCCCGTTTTCACGATTTGTATCCCGGGAGAGTTTTTCTCATCACAGTCACTGCTGTCGCTGGAAACCTAAGCAGCACGTCCAACCAGATCTCATCTGCTACCAGTAAGTTCAATTATTTTTACGATGGTTTCATACTGATTTTGATCTGAAATGTTGTTTACATTTTGATATTAAAAATGTGTTGGTCTGAAACCGTTTTGTTTTTTCATTATCAGTTCCGACACCACCTGGTTCCCTGAATATCATTCAACGGACAAATACTTCACTTCACCTTCAATGGGAGACTCCCATCAAGATGGCGGGTGCTCCCCATATCAGTTACCACATCACTTACCAAAGACCGGGTGGTAGCATGCAAACCACTAGCACCAGCGATAACAGCACGGTACTGCCACAGCTCCCTTCTGGGACATTGTACAATATAACCATGTACACAGTTGGACCCCAAAATGTGAATAGCTCTGCTGTCCATAAATCAGCATACACCTGTGAGTACATCATAAAGATCTGCTTTAAAAAGTTGTTTCTGTATTATTTTTGCTTTCTTGCTATATTAGCATACCAAATGTCAGCATGTTAGCATTGTATACATTTTTATTAGAAATGGTAGTCTACCTAATTACAGGGCAACATCCTCCGTTTTAAGTGACGTTTTAACTGTTTTCCAACTTGCTAAAAGTTAGCATACCAACAGGTCAGCAGTTTTGTTCAGTCCTGAAATGTCACCAGTAAAGCAAATATTCCTAACATTTGGTGCACATAAGAAATTCCTATATTTTGGAGGCCGAAGTTCAAATAAATGTTTAAAAGTGCTGGTAGTCGGCATCCATGTCTCTTAATTAGTTAGTTAGTTAGTTGTATCCGTTAGTCATATTTTAATACTGTGTGGTAACTTTTTTTTTTCTAGTGCCCAACCCTGTGTTAAACCTTGTGGTCAGTCCTTTCAATACAACCTCAATAAATGTGGCATGGTCCAAGCCGCACGGAGTGCAGACATATTACAAATACTCGGTTCAAACATTGAACTCTCCAGGAGCAATTGTGAACGAACAAACAGTCAGTGATAACAACACTGATGTACATGATCTGGAACCAGGAACTAATTACAGCATTAGAGTCACCACATTAGCAGGAGCAGAAAGTAAATCTGCAGAAGAGCAGACATTCACTTACACACGTAAGACTCTCTTTTTGAAAATCGCTGATACATGTATATTTCGTTGACATGATCATGTTGATTACAAAAATATTTTTGTATTATGCTTATTCTGTTAAAAAAAAAACTCTTCTTTCTTTTGTGTAGTACCCAAGGCTGTGACGGAACTCAAAGTTAAGGACTTTAATACGACGGCCATCCAGCTAATATGGTCCCGATCAAGTGACTACAAGGACACCTACAGCTATCTGCTAATTGCATTCCAGGACAACACAATAGTTCAGCAATGGACAACTAAATCAGAAATGTATACTTTCTTCAATCTGATCCCTGGAACACTGTACAGTTTTGATGTGTTCACAGTTGTAGAAGGGATGAAGTCTACATCGGAACACATATCTCAATACACAAGTATGGCCTCACTCATTTATACTTCTTCTTCTTCTTTTTTTAAATAATACAAATAATAACTAACTTCTAATAGATTCTGCTGTGACCAGTCAAGGGTTTACCCTTCATTTTACCTAAAATGGTATTGAAATTGAGTTGATGGCTAATATGTAGTACAGTATATTGAAATGTAAAACTTAAATTGCACCAAAGAGCATTATTATTGGTGAAATTGTGGGAATGTGACAATATTTGTATTAAAGGACCACTCACCAATATTTACTGTAAACTTTTAATTGCCCCTTGTAGCCATGTGGTACTCTTTACAGTTGAGTAAATATGCAGTATGAATCCCGGCTAGCGAGCAAGAAAACCTGATATTCGTCTTCTTTTTTCAGGTCCTGGGATGGTTTCAGACATCATTGCCATAGGGACGACGACTAATATGTCTGTCTTATGGAGTGCTCCAATGGGGAACGTGGATTCCTACAATGTCCAATTGTACAAAGACTCCAAATCTGAACGTTCAAAGACGGATCTAAGTAATTCAACTGTTAGCACATTTTTTACAGACCTGAAGCCAGGGGTGCTTTACTGTGTAGTGGTGATAAGCAAAAGTGGACCTTTAGAGAGTAACAGTTCAATTTGCAACGCTACTTGTGAGTTAACTCATCCTGGTTTGAAGATGATTTATACTCTGTTTTCAAATAGTAACTAATAAAAGTGTTCTTTTTCTCTTGATAAGTTCCAAATCCTCCTGGACCCTTAAGTGTTGAGTTGCAGACTGTCAGCTCTATTAAATTCACGTGGGACCTCCCAGATGATATGGATCACAATCAATACAAATTCAGTGTCAGTGGCAACTCCATAACACCAAACAACTGGTTTCTATTGAAAAATCTAAATTCCGGAAGCCCATACTCAATTTCTGTTGTAACAATTGGTGTGATGGGGTATAAAAGCACAGCGGTGACAGCAAATAATTATACAAGTAAGTGAGGTGAAGTAAGAGAGGATAACTGTAAATCCATAAAACTTAGAGTGTTTTTCATGACATTTTTTCTCAGGACCTTATTCTGTGACCATGCTGAAAGCGGCAGACATAACCACAAATGCTGTCATGTTGGCGTGGGAGCAACCAGAACAGAAGCCTCGTTACTCATACCTGGTGCATGTCACCAATGGATCGTTTCCACCCTCTGAAGTAGTCTCCGTAAACTTGTCGGCCACAATCTCTGGCCTCCTCTCCGGCAGCAACTACACCTTCACCGTTTCCACACAAGCAGCAGATGGCACTCTGGCAGATTCTCGGAGCAACTCCTTCTTTACACGTATGTACTATGTGAGACTCTTAAGACAATTTGGTAACGATAGCCGTTGTATTAATTTCAGGTCAAATGCTAGTAAATTTAACTTTACATGATAAGCAGAACAGCAAAATGGAAAGGCAGTTCTGAGCTAAAATGCATAAGCAAGCAGCCTGATCAATCTTGTGAAATATGGAACAGTGACTACTCATTTCATGTACTCAACTTCCTTTTTTATTTTTTTATTTGGCTCACTATCTGTTTACCTTATTTGATTTTTGCAGACCATGTACAAAGCAAACCACAGAACAAAACAAAAACAAATATATGGTATATAATGGTGCTGCCCAACATTTTTCCTTTGCTGTTTGTAAAGACAACATTCAAAACTGATGCTTAAGGAAGCCGAGGACAGCAGCCAACCAGGAATGAGCGTGAAACCAGTCCACCAATTAGGAGTGGGCGTTCGCACAGCAAAATTTGCATATGCCACGGATAGTTGCTTGCCTCCGCGGCTTGGCTGGAAGGAAAACGTTAAGTCTCCGTCCAGAAAAGCCCCGGAGAAGCCAAAATAAATCTTTCAGACTGTACCTTTAAACAAAAAAAGAAAAACTAACTTTGTTATTGCTCAATTTTACGGACAAGCACATTCACTGCTGTTTTAGTTTACTGATCAAAATCCCGAGTTTATCATGCCCATCCCCAGTTGGCGTTTACTGCCAACTACACACAAATAATTACCCACATTTTGAAATACAACAGACACATTATCATCCTATTATGGGCATCATGGTTCAGTGGTTGAGTGGTTTGTCTCCCAACTGTGAGGTTGTGGGTTTGATCCTCACTCCTGGTGATGACGTTGAAGTGTCCTTGAGCAAAACGCTAAACCTTGATTTGCTCCCAATGGACTGGGCAGTGCCCTGCGTGACAGCAGTCGGCCATTGGTATGTGAATGGGTGCATGATAAATACCCAACTGACGAGCTAGCTAAAATTAGCATTAGAAGTTACGAGAAAGACTTTTCCTCAAATAACGAATATTCACAAACAAATACTGTATTATTTATTATTATATTAATATTTTACATTTTTCCCAGGACCGTATTCGGTAACCATGCTGAAAGCGGCAGAAATTACCACAAATGCTGTCATGTTAGTGTGGGAGCAACCAGATGAGAAGCCTGACTACTCATACCTGGTTCATGTTACCAATGGATCGTTTCCACCATCTGAAGTGGTCTCCAGAAACTTGTCAGCCACAATCTCTGGCCTTCTCTCTGGCAGCAACTACACCTTCACTGTCTCCACACAAGCAGCAGATGGCACTCTGGCAGCTCCTCGGAACAACTCCTTCTTTACACGTATGTACAGTGAGACTCTTCTTAAGACAATTTAGTAACAACAACCGTTGTGTTCATTTCAGATCAAATGCTAGTACATCGAGCTTTAAATATGTTGGTTTAACCAAAGAAAACAAGCAGAACAGCAAAATGGAAATGCAGTTCTGAGCTAAAATGCACAAGCTAGCAGCCTGATGAATCTTGTGAAATATGGAACAGTGACTACTCATTTAATTTACTTATTATTATTTTTATTTTATTTTTTTTTTTCAGTTTAAAATGTTGCTCTCTACCTGTTTACCTTATTTGATTTTTGCAGCCCATTTACAAAGAAAATCACAGGAAGAAACAAAAACAAATTAAACAAAAATAAAAAAAACTAAATTCAGTATTCATTTTAATGTACAAGCACATTCACTACTGTTTTATTTTACTGATCAAAACCCCCAGTTAATCATGGCCAATTGGCCATCCCCAGTTGGCATTTGCTTAACACACAAGCTAGCTAAAATTAGCATTGGAAGTGACAGGATATATTTTCCCTCAAATAACGTCACACACAAATGCTGTATTATTTATTATATTATATACTATTATATTAATATCTTATTATTTTACATTTTTCCCAGGACCGTATTCGGTGACCATGCTGAAAGCGGAAGAAATTACCGCAAATGCTGTCATGTTGGTGTGGGAGCAACCAGATGAGAAGCCTGACTACTCATACCTGGTTCATGTTACCAATGGATCGTTTCCACCATCTGAAGTGGTCTCCAGAAACTTGTCAGCCACAATCTCTGGCCTTCTCTCTGGCAGCAACTACACCTTCACCGTCTCCACACAAGCAGCAGATGGCACTCTGGCAGCTCCTCGGAGCAAATCCTTCTTTACACGTATGTACTATGTAGCGACCATTATCAATAAAAAAATTCTTAAAAAGTAATTAATTTGAGATTAAAGAATATTCAATTAAACTTTCAATATGTTGGTTTAACTAAAGAAAACAAGTACAGCAAAATGTAAAGGCAGTTCTGAGCTCAAATGCATGAGCTAGCCACCTAATGAATTAGTGACAGTAATCCAGCAACGGCAAATACCAGAGGTACCATTGTAACAGGGATGCAGAAGTATTTAGATCCTAATTTAGCAAGACAAGTGTAACCTCATACAATTTACTTCATATTTTATTTTTTTTGTTTAAAATGTAGCTTTCCTGTCGGAATTTTTTTTAAAAAGCTAACGTTATTGCCTAATTTCCTGGACACATACATTCACTACTAATGTTTTCTATTACTGTACTGATCAAGATCCATTGTTTATCATGCCCATCCCTTTAGGAGGTATAGCTAAGCCCACCTTGGTGGGAAATCTTCATAAAAAATAAAGTAGCAAATTAGACTACAATAATTTCTGGACTATAAGGCGCACCTGACTATAAGCCACGCTAGCTAAATTTGGGGAATACTCGAGTTTGTTACACATATAAGCCGCACCTGACTGTAAGCCGCAGATGTGTTAATGTTACCGCACCGGGTTACCGCTAATTTATTTTTCACAATGAGGGCACAAATTGTCTCACCCTCGTTCTGTCTCTCCTACTGTATTTGGGCTCACTTGGTTTGTTTTGCTCTGCCTGACGCTCTTGCGCTTCCTTTATAGTGCGCCCCCTTGTGATCTGATTTATAAGACGCACCTTTGTGTTAGCCGCAGGGTCGAATGCGAAAGTGAAAAAAAGTAATGGCTTATAGTCCAGAAATTACTGTAATGATGTTTATCTGACAGGCATCCTCATATTAATCAAAGAAAACATTCTCCCTGTGTTTTCTAGGACCATATGAGATTAATGATCTGGAGGTGCACACCTTAAACTCAACTGCAATACAACTGGTTTGGATGAAACCTTTGCAACACAAGCCTGAGTATACCTATCGCGTTGAAACAACTGGCTGTGGCTTCCAAAACAAAACCGTGACAGAGGAAGTTGTAGTGATCGAAGAGCTCAATCCCGGGACACTGTGCACGTTCTGTGTTTTTGTCCAAGTAGGGGATGGCATAGAAGGAGAAGGACGCAGCATTCTTCAGTACACAAGTAAGACTTTAATTTGCCATTTGGATGGATGGACTTTCTTCCCCTAACTTCTCAAGTAATTATTTTCTTCTTATGTCATCAGTGCCTGAGGCAGTACAGCTTGAGATCTCCAGTCAAGGCTCAAATATGTCAGTCGTGGTGTCATGGATTATTCCACCAGGGAACGTAGAATTGTATAGTGTTCACCTCAACAGCTCTACTACACATCAGTCGCAGCAAGTGGAGTCTAGCAACAACGGCTTCCTTTTCAAGGGGCTGTCTGCTGGAACGCTGTACAGCGCCAATGTGATATCCCAGAGTGGACCATTCAATGTGTCATCTGAAGTTGTTACAAATGCCACCTGTAAGTATACAAATTCATTCATGCGAGATTTAGTTACACACTAATGTACTAGTGATGGGCATGACAGTTCTTTTAAGTGAACTGAATCTTTAGAATCAGTTCATTAAAAAGAACCGTTCAAAAGATTCGCTCATCGAATCGTTCATCTACGCAACCTACCAAGCCGGCGCAGACGTATAAAACAACAACAACACGCAGTTAATGTTATGTTGGCATGTTTGTTGTCATGTGTGTGCGTGTGTTTCTATCAAAAACAAAAGCATGTTCACTCACTAAATCATTCCTGAACCAGAAATGGCAACACGTTCACTTATTGACTTGTTCACTCGCTGATCCGCGTTGGCTAACGCCAATAGCATGGGAGTACGTTCGCCCGTGTCTGACGCTGGCTGCTGATTGGTCGTTCGCGAAGATTGATGACATGAGCTGAGCTCAAATTAACTGAGAAAAGAACAAATCACTTCAGGAAGTGATCCGTTCACTCACGTTCACTGAAAAGATTCGTTATTTTTGAATGAAACTTACTTGAATGACACAACACTATAATGTACACACTCAACAGCCACAGTGTTGTGATAGGTGTGAAGTTGCTTAAAACAGTAGTCTTAACATTATGTGTATTTTAAAGAATATCCTGTATATATTTTTATGTTTTTATATTATCAACTGTCGTTTAGAGGCGCCGCTCAACTTTCTCTAATGTTTTGTATTTTTCCATGACGTATGAAAACAGAAACTTAACCATGTTTTGTATGAAACGAAACTGAAACTTAACTGTAATAAAAGCGACGAGGTAGCCGGGGGAGGAGAGAGAGTCGGACGGAGCCGAGCGTGAGTTAAGGTCTCGCGTCTCCTTTCCTCTCCCAGCCGCGGTTGCAATAAAACAAAGCAACAGCTTCTGCCTCCTTTTTCCTTGGTGCACGGTCGGTAACTAAAGGGATCTGTAATATCAGACCCAACAATAGGCATGACAAGAATTTTGTCCAAATTGAATTTGATGATTTGATGATATGTGGTGCATGAAAAATATTGTTAACACACCTTAGATTTGTAATGTATAAATTGTGTGACAATGCCTAAGGCTGTGGTTTATCTGGTAAAATTAAGGGGTTTTGTTAGTTGACTTTGTTTTAATTGTTTCTACGCCTTTAATAGGCCCTATTAGGCGGTTTTGAGTGACAACTGATACAGTTTTCAAATAATGACAAATAGCACTCATGCAGCCAACTATTTAAACAAAACAAAACATCACATTACAATACCGATATATCACTTTGCTTGCTGAAATTAACATACTGTATTTACCTATTCCCAAAGTTCCAAACCCACCTGGGCCTATTGAGATCCTCACAAAGTCAACAAACTCAATAGAAACAAGGTGGACAGAAGCCCCCTTGATGAATGGTACATCGTTCTTCTACCAGCTCACAAGTGCACCGCCTGAGGGAAGTAGATATATCACTACCACCAACACCAGTCATAATTTTGACTCCTTGCTCTCTGGGACCGCCTACAACATTTCTATAGCAACAATTGGCGTCTTGGGTTTTAGGAGTGATGTGATTCATGTCTATTTGGTCACCACAAGTAAGCTTCTTTCTTTATTTCTTTCTCTCTTTCTTTCTACCAATACATGCCCAGATGTGCAGGATTTCAGGGTTAACGCTTACATCTTTGACATTCCCTTAGGACCCTTGCATGTGAAATTTCTCAACACTTCTGCAGAGGAGGAAAACATCACTGTCACATGGTTTCAACCTGATGAATACAAGGAAAGCTATCTTTACAATTTGACCTGGCAAAGCTCAGATTGGCCAATCAATGGCAGTTTTGTGACTGACCAACCAATGCATACTATCAAAAACCTGGTCCCTGGCAGCAGGTATAACTTTTCTGTCATTTCTGAGACTCGGGATGGAACTCAGGGTGCTCCCAGAAGGATTTTCGCCTGCACACGTATGTTCACAGCATCCCGATTTACACGCAATGCACTAGTGTTACCTGTTCTTATTGGATTTAGTAAGAATATTGTAGAGGTCAGTGTTGGACTAAATTTTACATTATTATTACTTCTTTCATATTTTACAATGAGACCCTAAAGCCATTGTTGATAGGTATAATTTAGAACAGTGGTTCTAAAGTGTTGTCACCCTGAAACGTGCATCTCAAAACCGAATGATCATATCTCCCTATTCAGGCTATTTGCCTGCAGCCTTGTGGACATATTTGTGTCTATTGCAGCAGACTTGCTTAGTATTTAAAAAAAAAATACTCTACCAGACCACTTGTTAAAACAACAAATAAAGTCAATGTCAGTTCAGCATTTGGCACATTCTACATGGGCGCAAATTATTCTGCTCATCCCACATTACATATCCATATCCATTACAAATACGGCATTATTTTCAAGGCTAATAAACAGGCATTTCACATTTTGTAAACTGTACGAACTGGGCAAGTTGTAAATTCTTAGATAAGCTTGTGTGTAAGTATTTTAATAATATTATTCTTACATTCCTCCTCCAGATGCCAGCCCAGTGATAAATGCAACATGTGAAGGTCCAGACAATCCAAATGCAGAAATTATCTTGTCCTGGACTAAGCCCAGAGGCAAATTTCACGATTTTCGGCTCACCATAAACAATGTGGAAATGGTCAATGGGACAAGTATCTGTAACCAAAGCTGTGGCCAGACCATCTCCAACCTAAGTCACTATACTTCATACAACATAATGATGGAGACACTGAGTTGTGGGCAACCTGCTACTCCACTCTCCCTGCACTGCATGACTGGCATCACAGGTTGGACATTTTTTTAAGTTTAGCTTTTATTTTAAAGTCAAAATCAATATTTTTGCTGTCATATTTTGACAGACCCACAAGTTCCAGTAAGCTATGAGTCACTGGCTTTTGTTAACAACAAAGTATACAACAGATTCACCATTCAGATCAATTCCAGCCTGATGGATGAAACCAATGGGCCAATCACTCATTTTGGTGTGCTGGTGACAGAAAATATAAAAGGTTTGTTAATTTCACTTTTCCCCCCACAGTATTGTAATTTCATCATCCAGCCTTTAAATGCTAAAGTGCTTGCTTTGCAAGACTATTAATATGTTAATCTGTCTTTTATGCATGTACCTTTCAGAATCTGACACAGCTAAGAGAGAGTACTTGGGGAAAACATATCAACAGTGGATTGACAAACAATCTCCGGTATACCTGGCAACCATCAAGAAGAGAAACGCTCAATCACGCAGTGAAGAGAACATGTTGTCTGTAGACATTGGAGATGGTTCGGAATGGGAGGGCTACACCAATGGAGCCCTCCATAGCAATCGAAGATACCGGTAAGACTTTAAAAACATATCGCCACATATAGCAGATAGATAAAATACATGTACATAGGATTTTTTTTTTTTGAAGCAATGACAACTGCATCTCTAATATAGGCACATAGGAAAACACTATAGAATGGATGGAAAAAATCTAAGATGTGAAGTTGTCATTTTTCTACCTAATTATATTATCTCTGCTGTCGTTATCCAATATTTATTATATTATCCAGTAAGTTGCAGCATTAGTTGTGTTGCTTTCATTTTGCGTTCTTTTATCCCGCAGGTATGCCATTGTATTGTTCACTAAAGTGATTCTGCAAGACAAGCTAATTAAGCTGGAGTTAAATGCATCAAAGGCCTCAATCACTAAATTCTATCCAATGATAAAGCTCCCACAGGACCCAGGTACCGCCAGGGTCAATATGATATGTCCACATGTTCTATTTGTTATTAATCTAGTCACAATCTTTGTCAATGTCATAGTTGTCATCAGTGTTGCTGTCGGAGCAACACTGGGGATTTTCAGCATTCTCTTCATCATTCTCATTGGCTTCATTGTTTACTGGAAAAGGTTTGTCACATTCATAAAGTCATATCAAGACACGTATGTGCATGCAGAAGAGCTTTCAAATCTTTGTCTACATGTTGTAGGTTATCCAAAAAAGAATCCTCAGACATCCAGATTCATTCTTTGAGGTAAAAATGTTCATTTCAATCATGTACTTACATTTCAATGAATGTTTGTCTTCCATGCCTGTTCGGTCAGTGTTACTTTATTGTTCTTTTTGGAGCCAAACTGTGAGTTTGTACCTTCAAAAACAGTTCTCATTACGGTACTCTTGTCCTTTGAGCAGAAATGCAGCAGTGAGTGTGGAGGACTATGAAGCTTACTACAAGAAACAGAAGGCAGACTCTAATTGTGGCTTTGCAGAGGAGTTTGAGGTGAAACATTTGTTCAACATCTTAATTTAACCCTGTCAGTCAGTTTTGTGCTCAAATTCAATTTTCAATGAGTAAAAATAGGTAATTGTGGTACCTAGCTTAAATGTGGAGTTTTTAGTTTTCAAGCTGTTTGCAAGATTTGAAAGTAGCTTCTATAGATAACGGTTGTTTTGGGAACAGGCCGACAATAATATCAGTTGACCTTGAGTTCTTGCTTGGAGCCTCTCAAGGGGCAATAAAATCAAGTTTTTTGAGGCAATACTCCAACATCAGCATGATGATTTTCATTTGGGCAGAGTCATACTGTGACAAGAGTTCACTGGCCACACCATTCAGAAGACCGGCAGCTTGTTCACTTCCAATAGAGCTGCTCCTGCAGTGCTGGCTGATTTTGACAGTAAATCAGGAAGCTGCCGACTCCAAACAGCAGCATACCCTGTTATCAGAATTCCACGTCTTGCACGTCCAGATGGACAGAATAAATAGGCATACCATCTTGCATTTGTTCAGTCGTCAGTTGTGTTGAGAGACCAGCTGTCCAAATCCATGACTGGATTTAGGAAGAAATGCAACGGGAGGCTGGGGTGAAAGTTAAGAAATAAGACAACACGAGATAAAGGCAGCAGGAAGCATGAGGGGTAGCGGAAAGGAGCAGAGCAAAAATGGTCTGCCTCCCATGAGAGCCAAGCAGAAAAGTTAGACAGCGCTTTCCGCTAGACTCGTGCTGGGTACAAAAATAGGTCTCATACTCGATGATAAAAGGTTATTTTTTAAAACGTTAACTCCTCATTTAGTAACTGAGCCATTGAAATTCCTACAATATGTATACTAATATTGGATTGTGGTTTTACTTTCTTTGAAGGACCTAAGGATGGTTGGTACATCTCAGTCAAAAGCATGTGCCCTGCTTCAAGAGAACAAGGCCAAGAATCGCTACAACAATGTACTTCCCTGTGAGTTACATACATATTGTATATCCAATTCGAAAATACTTCTTGTCTGTCTATGAACTAGTATACCTTGTGCTCAGGCCTGGACTATGTGACAATATTAAAAAGCAGCACATTTGTTAAAAAGGCAAGGTTGTTTTCCATTTGTGCAGTTCTAGCACCCTTTGGTGGTTAGTTTTTTAATGAAGTTTAATTTTAATTAGGAATGTTTTGGCCACTCCCATACCAGCCGTCTTAGCAGCAAATATTTTTCAACATCGCTGTAAAAAAAAACAACAACCTTACTTTTTGCCCACTTCAGCCGAACACAGAATTGTGAACTACAAAGAGATACTTTGAGCCGCCGAGCCAAAAAGAGCACATGATGACAATGGCATGACATGACATGAGATGACGAAGCCTATTTCTTTCTCACGGCTGTTATTATGTACAAAAGACAATATTGTGTTTTTTTCCTAATATGAAGGTTTTTTTTAAATCCATACAAATATTGTGAGTTTTCACACAGTATCGTGAGCCAAAGCCAATCTCCCCACAATATGGTGATAATGGTTCATATCATGACATTTGCATATCATTACATTCCAACACACTGTTATACAACTGTAATACAAATTCTTCACTCATTGGCCAATAGGCCATTATATTACACTACTCACAAAAAGTTAGGGATATTTGGCTTTCGGGGGGAATTTCAGGACGAGCCTAAAATGCATTCAAACCTTTACAGGTGAACTTAATGTGGCCTTCTCTAAGCTTTTGAATGCACATGTCCAACTGTTAAATGTTTCAGTACTTTTTGTATAAGTTGCTGTTCTGTAACGAGGTGCTTAACGGCAAAATTCATGACAGGTGTTTGATCCTTGAATCAACCAATAAATGTCTTGGTAAAATTAGAGCTAGTTTTTCATGAACTTCATGAAGTGTCATGTGAAGGTGAATTGCAGTAATTGCACTTGTCTTTTTATTAACGTTTGCACTGCACACTCATTTCATCATACTGTAATTCCCTTGTTTAATGCTCCCACTTCAAATACTTCCTAGATGATTCTTCTCGAGTGAAACTCTCTATCATTCATGGAATTCCATATGATGACTACATCAATGCTAACTACATGCCGGTGCGTACTGACTCCTTCTGCTTAAGTCATTGCCTCATCATTTTGACACCCCTTTGTCTTCACGCCTTCATTCATGTTGCTTGCTGAGAGTCTGTAGGACATGTGAACAGATCTGATTTTTTTTTTATGCACTGGTTTGGCAGGGTTACAACTCCAAAAAGGAGTTTATTGCAGCTCAGGGCCCTTTACCTGGCACTGTCAAGGATTTTTGGAGGATGATATGGGAGAAGAATGTGCACACCCTTGTTATGCTCACACGCTGTAATGAGCAGGGCAGGGTGAGTACACAAACACAACACACACAAAACTGTCTTCAGAAAATGGATGGATTATTACATTATTATTTTTTTGATAACCGATTATTGTTTTTCGGTACAAAATGCCCTGGACTCATTTCTGACTGTCATAACAATATTGATGTGAACATGTACTGGATATTTGTATTGTGATTGATATTGACTGGAAATGAATTCAGACATCACCAGGTTTGAGAGGGGACAGAAGAAAAAAAACAGAACAACAGTACAATGCAATATACTGACCACATTGATGTTACATAGGACTTGGATTATATTGAAAAAGATAAAATAATGTTAATGTTTTGGATGTTGATTGTTTTCTCTCTCTAGATCAAATGTGAGCAATACTGGCATTCAAGCACCAAGCACTTTGAATACATCCGTGTAACAACAACCTCTGAAATACCACTTGATGACTGGACCATTAGGGATTTCGAAATTAAAAATGTAAGGGAAACTTGGGCAATCATTTTGTCATTTGTCTTACTGAATTGTAATTATTAATCTCAAATTTTTGTATTGAAACTGTTACAAGTAGGACTCAATGAACAGTAGAGAAATGACATTTTGGTGGCTCCCCACTTTTGTCCCAGAAGTCAAGTTCTTACAGTTTGAAAATATTTTAAGTAGTTAAAATATTTTAAATGTTTGATACAGAGAAGTAAGTCAACAGTGTTTGTGAGTGATCAAGCAAGACCTCCCTCAAACAAAGAGTAAATTAATATCCAAGAATTACAATAGCAAAGACTTGCTAAAACTATGTTGGTTTTCGGAATTCTGAATTGATTTTACTTGTCATATCTGTTAATTATCATCCATGTAAATGTATGCAAATAGGTGAAAACAGCAGAGACTCGTTCAGTTCGCCAATTCCACTTCACAGCCTGGCCCGACCACGGGGTGCCGGAAACCACCGAGCTTCTAATCAGCTTCAGACACCTGGTCAGAGAACACATGGACCAATATTCCACCAACTCCCCCACTGTGGTCCACTGCAGGTTTGTCAGAACAAACAGCCAGGGACACTTTGAGAATGTTTGTAGTTTGGGGGGATTCATTCAGGTACTTACCGTATAGAACACTGAACCTCAGAACTGTAAGGCAGATGTGCTAAAAACTAGGTCACTGCGCCTTGTTTCGTTTAGCTATCTCAGGGATGGGCAACTTGAATACTAGAGGGGTGCAAAGATTTGTATCAGTGCTACTGCGAGGGCACATAAAATCACGCGCTTCCTAACCAGATGTATGGCCAAAATGCAATTGGGTTAGGGTTGCACTGGCTAAAAAGCTATATGGAGAACAGCATAAGGGAGGGTAAGGTCTTCAGTTTTGGATATCACCTGTGGTGTACCGCAAGGATCAATATTGGGACCAAAGTTATTTTTATTATACATAAACGATATGTGTAATGACTAAGATATTAAAGTATGTTATTTTTGCACACTATACAAATGTTTTCTGTGTAGGAGAGAACCTCCAGTATCTGGTGGAAGTTGTCTCAACAGAGTTAGACAAATTGAAATTGTGGTTTGACGCAAACAAATAATCTGTATTTGTATTCGGTTTTTTTTTTTAACACAAAATTTATGGTTTTGGGAAATTGCACTATGCCATCTTCTGTGGAGTTAAAAATTTTAAAAATATATTAGACTTGAAAGAGTATATGAGGATAGTTTTCTATGAATTATTATTGACTCTAGACTCAGTTAGAAATCACGTTTATTATATTAGATCCAAAGTGGCACGGAGTGTGGGGATATTTGGGAAAATTAAGGGCATCTTTAACCATTAATCTATGTATTTGCTATACTGCTCTCTCATATTACCATATATTTCCCAATGTGTCAATGATGGAGGATTCGTTACTAGATACTCGGTTCTATGGTTACCTATACTTTTATTTATTTTATTCTTCTTTTTTTTTGTATATAGTATTTTCCTTGGCTGACATGGTATAGTTAAACATACGCTATGTGCTGGGTTAGGGCACTTAAAAGCTTTAAGCTGCAGCCCTAATCCTTTCGGCATTATAAAAGCCTTATGAATATATATATGTACATATAGGTTTGTGTGTGTGTGTGTGTGTGTGTGTGTGTGCGTGCGTGCGTGCGTGCGTGCGTGTGTGTGTGTGTGTGTGTGTGTGTGTGTGTGTGTGTGTGTGTGTGTGTGTGTGTGTGCGTGTGTGTGCGTGTGTGTACTTTTCACGATTTTGTGGTGCTATTGGTGCTGTCCGAATAAAATTCAATTTCGTTAACATACTTTTAATGCATGTCCTCTTTGTACCTTTTTTCACTCATTCAAAATGCGAAAAAATTATGTCTGCTATCTAGTGATGATTGGTGACTAACAAATAAATAACTTCCTGACCAAAGTTTTTGCAGCCCTTGTCTGGTGTGGGTAATAATGTTGAAGCACCCCTTCCATGCTATGTAAATATTCACCTGTCATTGTGTCTTTCTCTCTTTCAGTGCTGGGGTGGGCCGCACTGGCACCTTCATAGCCATTGATCGTCTCATCTTCCAAATTGAAAGGGAAAATGTGGTGGATGTATATGGCGTGGTCCATGACCTGCGCATGCACCGGCCACTCATGGTTCAGACAGAGGTACATACAATGCTACATTCAGTGTTATTTGTGTAAGATGGTCATAACATGGAGATTTTATGTCTGTGCAGGACCAGTATGTGGTTTTAAACCAATGTGCAATGGATATAATCCGATCAAGAACTGGGACTAATGTGGATCTAATTTACCAAAACACCGCCGCACTCTCTATTTATGAGAATGTGGAACCCAGAAGAGGATATTATAAACGCGGGTACCACAATACATAAACCCTCAGGTCTTCTACTTCATTTTTTAGTGGTATAGCAAGGAAAAGGGACTGTTTTTCTAAAATGTCAAATTCTTCTTTAGAAAACATTTTAGTTCTCTGAATCAAAAAAAAGGATTGTTTTATCATGTCAATTGTTAACCAATATAAAATTGGTGTGGTAGTTTCCTGTAACATGTTTGGACTGTGTAGCTGTCTACTGTAATTATGCTGGCCTTATACTGTATATGGCTGCTCAGGTTTATGGGTATTATTACTGACACTTGTAAAGTGTAAAGAGAAATTGTCTTAAATTGAAATGTCGGTCTTGTGCTCCCCCACTGTGGTTTGAAACCAGCAGAAGGAACTAACTAAAGTCAAGTGTCACCCAAATTGAAAGAGTGTTATTGACCAATGCAAATAGAACAGAATAATATGACAGTTTATTAGGGCTTTGCACATCCCATATTAGTTACTTTGAACTGTGCAATGAGTACTTATTTTTGTTTTGTTATTAATGTATATTTTATGTTATGTTTGTATTTTTATGGGCTGATGTGAAAAATGCACTGGATGCATTTATGTTTCTCCTCTACTCATTTGTAAATAAAGAGGCGTGCTTTTTTATTCTTATTTTTATTTTATCATTTGATCTGTTTGAAACATTCATCATTATGTATTATGCAGTCATACCATTTTTAAATGGCATTTTTCACATGCATGTCACTTCCTGCTGAGTACATTGTCAAACATCCATGTATGTGATCAACATTATTAATATTATTTTCCATGTACATCTAAAAATTTTATTTTTTTCTTCTTTTTTTTTTTTTTTTAAAATGAGACCGGTATATGTTCTTTGAAAACATTGGTGGCTTGCTTATCGGGCCTACCAGTCGGTTTGTTGTCATGCATACAAAAAAATAATAATCTAGAATGTAGTTTAAGTTTGTATTATTTGATTATGTGATGCTTGCTGGTACAATGCAAAACTTTAAATGACCTGCATTTATGATTTGTGGTGTGATGTGTAAAGAGGTATACGCAGGTGTGAAAGTGACTAGAATTTTTTCTAGAAAGCCGGAACTCCCTGACACAAAGGTCGCTGCGCAGCCAGAATGTTTTTCTTTTTTTTTATGATGTGCAAAATAGCAGATAACAAAAACACCGACGTGCACACGTCGACGTGACTCGTCACATACACAGAGAACAGAGCCGGTGGACAGAACTCCGTGGGATAAATAAATAATAGATATCGTTGGAAACGGATTACGCTATACAAGCACACTGTAACAATTCCAAAGCACTTTATGCTATGTTCATACCAAAATAGGGGGAAGCGTTCCGCTGTCGTGCCAAAAGTATTTACCCCATACAAAAATTGCATCCCCTGCTGTGGGATATTATAACTTTTACCACAGAAAAGTGGAGATTCTTCGAAAAGCTTCCTTGTAAACAGATATTTAAACTTCAAACAACTGTAACAAAACAGAAAAACCGTAACATTCAGTCGTCTGAGCTTTTTCTAGAAATTTCTGATCTTTCCTACTGCGTGTGTGGTCATTGAATGCAGCGCGAGTGTTTGCTTTTCTTTTGCTTCTCCGCGATAAATACTTTTTTCTTGTTTCAAAACGAAACCACGTGTGTTTTTATGTATTTATTGAAAAACATGCGTTGTACACGCAGGAGGGGATAAAAAAAAAATTAAGGGGGTATTTAGTGGCTGGTGGTTGTTGCATGTAGGTGACAACAGACAGGACGCTGTGTGTGACGTAGTCCATCCCCGAAGCCGATGTGGCACATATTTCAGCCTATCAGACCGCTCGGCGAAATGCAAAGAAAGTTACATTTTTTCAACTTTGGCGAATATGCAAATTGGCGCTGCACCGCACAGGTCTCCAAATGCGTCCTCCGTGCCGCCCCACTTGTTGTGTATGTAAATCTGACGTTTGTAAAAAAAAAATATATATATATATATATATATATATATATATATATTCTTCTTGGGTGTCAGCCTGGCAGGTTATTTAACATGGGTTCTGACAGTTGCCATCCTATTTTCGGACCGGAAGGAATTTTATTTACCGGAACGCATTTCCGGACCGTTCCGGACCACTTTCACCCCTGGTTATTAAACTGGGCCTCTTGCTTGCTGATGTGAATACCACCAGAGGGCGCTCATTTATATGTCCTGTTTTAAAGAATGTGAACGCGTGCTGTCAATGCAAAACACATTACCCCACTCAGATCCCCAACACGTTGGCCCCACCAAAAATAATTTTGATGCATAAACGATTTTATGCTCGTTTTTACTTTAACTGATTAACTTTACTCTATTTTGTAACATTATCACGGGTCAGTAATTTGGGTTTCATCTGTATAATTGGTTGAAAATATTTTAAATACTGTACAATGTATGATGGAATACACAACACAACGTTTTCCTCTGAAAGATGCCCACAACTCTATCATCTATTTTTTTCTATTCATATTAAATATTTTGAATAATCAATGTGTAAATATGATTGAATATTTTATGGAATATTTTTTTCATTACAACAATACAATGTGTTAAATTGAAGTATAAACAGCATGAAAAAAATAATTGTGATTCCAGTTGTTTACAATTAATTCATCTGTTTCCTACATATAGGTTGTCCTTGTTAGAGGTGACTATGGAGGAGATGGCACATACTGTATAGACAAACAGCCACTCAGTCACATTCACATCTGGAATCTAACGTGTATATTTTTAGATTTATTTTTTTTAAAGAGTGGGGGTCACATTGCCTAAATATGACAGATTATAGCTGTTGGCCTAAAAAATGAAGTATCGTTTAAATATTCAATTAGCTTCTATTGTAAAATAATATACAGTATTTCTCTCTCTCTCTCTCTCTCTCTCTCTCTCTCTCTCTCTCTCTCACACACACACACACACACACACAGACAAAATAAAGTGGCCTAGCCATTTTAAAAATCACATGTCCACTGGAACTTGAGCACAAAGGTTTTCATATTGCAGTTACAGTGTAGGTAGCAAATTGTCTTTCACTTGTAGGCCCCATGAGTAGCACTTTTTTCTTTCCTTTTTTTTTTTGTTTACTATTGAGGTGCTAAAAGCGCTTTAACACTGCCTCCTCATTCACCTACTGATGGCGCTAAATCAGAAGCAACTGGAAGTTCAGAATCTTGCTCAAGGACACTTTGATATAGTCACAAGGGACGAGGATCAAATCCACAACCTTCAGATTAGGAGGAGACAACTATTCTACCTCATGAGCCATGCCACCATCGTGTGATTAAGCATAATTACAGCCAGTATGTATACTATATGTTACGTGGTACTCCCAAGAACCACGAGTATCCAATGAGCCTGTTCCAAAAATGATTCACCAGTGATGGGGTATTTTGCTTTTTTCAGGAATTTGGAAAATGTAAACAAAAAATATTTAGTGTTGCATATTGGTATTTAATTGTTTCCCAAATATTCGCTCATCATGACCATAATCAGTGTTTTCACATAAATGTTTTATTAATATTTATACTAACTAGAGGGGTCACTAACATCAATTATTTGGGTAATTGCCCTGCCCGTTTTGGGCAGAAATTTTTGCTGACCAATTTAGTGGTTGATTTAGCCAACGTAGCCGATTGTTTCCCCAGTCCTAATAGTATCATACATTAATAATAACATGATTAAACTTGATTTGAGCGAATTTGTTATTTTAGAAGTCTATTATACTGGTAGTCATTTATCACATCATGGGGAGCATTTTCTGGGTTTTTAGTATCATTGTGGGGACATTTTGGTGGTCCCCATGAGTCCAAAACTCTTGTTGAGGGTCAAAACTTGGTTTTAGAGTTTAGGTTTGAAATGGGTTTTGGTCGGGGTTAGGGTAAGGCAGTCAGTTGTGATGGTTAAGGTTAGGGTAAAGGTCTACGAAATGCATTATGTCAATGAGATGTCCCCACTACAAATGCTTTGAGCACTATATACTATTTACTACTTATTTACTATTTACTGTAGCACCGTCTGTATGCTACAATAATACCGTACTGTAGCCAAACTGGGAAAAAAAGATGCTATGCCCTGGCCGGACCACAGGGGGCGCCAATGCTCCCATGCAACCGAAGTGTCGCGCGGCAGTCCTCACAGGCTGGCAGTGAATGTAGCTTGAGTCGCCTCCAAGCTCTGGTGTCCCTCTACTCTCTCCATGTTGAAACGGAGCAACTTCTCCTCAACAGAGCACTCCTCCAATCTCGCGGCGCAGCCTTGTTGCACGGTCCCCTCCTCGGTCCTTGTGGATATGACGCCGATCTGGGACGAGAGCTCGGAGGCGACCGCATGAACCCCGAAACACGGTCGACACCGAGTAAGTTTGCGTTTTTGGTGCTTCATCACGTCGGTTGAGATAACTTGCTATTTTTAGCTAACGTTACTTGTTATTTCTCGGAATTGTGCGTTCGATGGTATTATTCTCTACCGCGCGCATGCTAGCAAATATTACACTGACAGGCAAGTATTACTCGTACATGTTGTCTTTTGCAGCGACGTTTAATTATTTCGAAGTACTTAACGGTTCGCCGTTTGGAGGAATTCGCCCACTTTTGTGTGTTGTGAAGCAGGGCACAGGCTAACGTGTCTAGCTTAGCGTTAGCGACACCAAGTCAGGCTTCGCCACGTTAGCGAGTTAGCTGAATCTCGTTCCCAGTTATTTTTATTTTTATTATTTGTTTCTTTTCATACATTGCCACTTGGTGAGTGGCAACCATAAACACTAGCGATGATGTGATGTGAACTAGCCCCTGGAAAGCAATGTACGTCTCTACCCACTGATGGCGCCTCTATGTGGGCTTATTATGGAAAATATGAAGCCCTAAAAAGGTACATGTGACTGAGCAATCCCCCGAGGTAAACATCAAGGATGAATATGAATACGATAATCATCCTTCAACGTGATGCACGACTTGAGCTCACGATGCGGCAACGTTAAGTGAGAAAACAAGTGGTGTGCCATGGCGAGTGATTCCAAAGATCACGGAGCGACTCGGAGACATTCAAATTGTGAAATGTGTAGGCGTTGTCATTTTCTGATTGGGGGTATTTCACTGATTCTCAAAAGGCAAATAAATGCCTGTCTGCGGGCTTTACCTCTCTGTTTACATCTAGGGCAGCGTCATTACAATAACTATGGTATTTGGGTCTTTATGGAATAACGTCGACTTTCTATACTAGAATTTGTGTAACATCCGCCATGTTCACAATATGATCAGATTATTTTGACACCCATCATCATAGTGGTTTCTTTGAAATCCTCACAAAAAGAAACATGCTTTACTAAACGTGTCGCCCAGCTCGCTCTGACTCATCTGCGTTGACATAGATAAGAAAGTCGTCATCATAGAGAATGTGGGACTAAGCGTGAAATGAGAATAACCACTCGCAATGCATTGTGGTTAATATCAACCGATTGACTGGCCATTGATGTACACTACTTTACAAAGTGCACTCTGGGTAATTTTGAGCGCACTACCTTATTTTTGGGTGGGGGGTGGCATTCGGACACGCCTACAAAATGGCCTGACCCCTTAGTAGGGCACTATATGGGGAACAGTGTGCACATTCTGACACAGCCTTAACTTCCACAGTATGTCCACAAGATTTTTTCAAATGTATTTTTTAATAATAAGAAGAAATGCATGGAAACAGGCTATCAGGTTGAGTGCATCATAACGGAGCATGGAGGAAAAACAGAAAATGAATGCAAAATAAATAAGATAAGAAACAATTTATTTAACAAATCCAATTTACCATAACAAAATGTCAGGCATATGTAATTACAGGGTTTTAGGACCTGGGGGAAGATCGCAGGCGTTCACTGTCCTGGCGTGTTCTCCTTCCACTGCTGCTCATATCACTTGTGCACAAACAATTGACATCCCTCGTGTCTGGAGCCTACACACACTTGAAGTAACCAAAAAAATCGCAGAATAGAGACTGAGCACCACTTCCTATTCACTTTTTAAAGACCTCACCTTGGTCCTAAAACACCCTCCAATCTTCCCCCAGCTCCGAAAACCTTCCTCTACACATACAACACAATATGAATTAAGCAGAAAAATAAACCCTTTTTATCCATCTCGGGGGGCGGCCATGTTGCCACAATGCCGCTTGTTGCAGACTGAAAATGACATCACAAGATATCCAGGAGGATCACTGATAAAGAAGATCCAAGTTAAGCAAAATGCATGACAGATGGAAGAAGTTGAAAGCATTCTTCAGCGGTTAATCCTGGAAACAGTGCTAGAGTCGAGAAACTCGTGGAGAGATGATTACAGAATCATTGTTGATGATTAGGGATGGGTATCGTTAAAATGTTATCGATATTGCTGCTCCTAACGATGCTGCGTATCGATCCGGTGCCTTAACAGTAGTGTTGTCATGATACCAAAAGTTTGATTTTGATACTATACCTGCATAAAATACCTCAATACCGGTACTGAAACGGTACCTCGACAAAAATCTAAAACATCAGTTAAAGCAGCGAAATTAAAACTTGACAAATGAACAAATTATTTATATTTTTTTTAATATTCAAACTATTAGGATGTATACATGTTAATATATGTAAGACTGTTTTTTGTATGTAGTGTATGAGCTTTCACATTGCATGCCATATTCTTGAAGTACTGTCCACCAAATACTCCAAATCCTGTTGATACAACTTAAAATTAATGCCAGTTTAATTTTTCTGAGTAAAAAATAGATGTAGCGATCTTATTACAAAAAAATGGACCGTCATGACAACATAGGTTCGTTAATGACATATCTGCCATGATTTCACCCACTCATTTTGTTATCAAAGGCAGTAAAGGTTTAATGACTGTTGGTGGATGTGTAATAATCTACTATTGAATGACAGTGTAATGGCACCCTGCAAAAGTAGAATGCCATTCTGGTTAGTAATTCTGACAGGCCAAAGGAAGTAGGTCAAACGATCAATAAAACCCACTCTGCTTATGTCTGTTACTTTATACACTAAACATCTGATGTGCTTTTGATCATTAAATCATCCAGTAAAAAAAAAGAAAAATCCATCATAGCTTTAATAATGATTGACATTTCCTGGTGTTGATCTGTTAACGCGAACGTCTGCTCATGACGTGTGACGCTGTACCTTGCTCAGGCGGGGATATTTAATGGTGTTGCTCACTAAGCCTATCAACTAGAACTCCGGCTTTGCTCGGCCGTTGGATGATAAATGAGTGGAGTGTGATGGAGGAGAATGATGGCTAGTGAGAATTCGAAGAGCTATTTGAGTCACGTTCCGTGGGTGATTTCTGCTGTATTTTAATCACTGCTCGCTCGAGCAGCAAGACACAACAGATGTCCCAGCTCCCATGCTGTGCAGTGGTAAATACTTAAAAGACGCCATTTTCAACCAGACACTGTAGCGCTAACCTCTACACCCTTGTCCCTGCTCTGAAACCAGCTGGGACTTGTGTTGCTTGCACTCTGTCACCCCCAGCATTACTATATCAATCAACATACACTTTAGGCATACAAAGGAAACCTCAAAAGAAGACACCACTAGTAACTCATTTTCCAGTATTGGATTAGGCATTAATTTGTGTATAAAGAATAAAAGTGTAAATATATCTGGCAGAATTTTCTTTTACAACAATTTAACTCATTTGCTCCCAAAAACATATAAATAGGTTCCATTTTAAATGTTTAAGTGTCCCAAAGACGTATTTATATGTTTTTTTTTTTTTTTGCAGAAGGCTTTGATGCAGCCTCTCAACTGTAAAGAACGATTAAAGAAATTGTAGTTATTACACAAACAGCCAGCATGTGGCAGCAGAGCAAAAGAGATCAACTAGGGGCCATGTTGAAAAAAAGCTCATTACTCACATTTCTAAATAGATTTGTGAATAATGATGAAGTATATTCTAATGCTAATTGCTGCAAAAACGGAAACAGGTGAAAGAAGAGACTAATCTTTCTTTTTGTGGATGTTTTTATAGCAATAGAATACAACGTTTTGTGGGCCTTGCAAAATAAGTCAAAATCCAGTAAAACAGTCGGGAGCGAAGGGGATTTCTTCTGTGAAAATGGCAGGGAGTGAATGAGTTAAGTATCAAAATAAAAACCGTGAGCAACACCATTATCCTGGTCACGTGACCGTAATTGTAATAGTGTCTTAAAAGTCACTTACACTAACAATAGTCTGGCTGGAGCTGCCTGTCTTAGTTATAATGGGCTCAATAACTTCCCGTCCACTGTGTGCGTCTGCAAAAAAAGGTCCATGTAGAAACATGGACAGTGGCGCAAATATGGTTCCAGCGGAGCTTCGGGGCAAACATTTTCAGTCTACCTATTTTTAAAGTCGACTTTTTTACCCCACCATAAACCATTCACACTGATATTCAAACCTATGGACAATGTAGAGTGTTCAATCAACCTACCATACATGTTTTTGGAACCAGATAACCTAGAAAAACCCCACACAGGCATGGGGAGAGCGTGCAAACTCGTTTTCAGATCAATTAAAACATTATATTTCCACATTAGACGGAACAAAGAGAATTCATGTTTCATCAGGATTTCCTGTGCACAGGCAAATTCTAAATGCAATTTTGCTGTCACTTTATTTTTCAAAACATTTTTAAAAATGTTGTTTTAAGCCACATTCACAGGTCGTACTAAGATGTAATGCTGTTTATTTTGTTCCCATGTCACAGAATGTTCAGTTTCTTCGAACTAAGACGGCAACAATTCGTTAGAGTAACAAATCAGCATCTTGGAAATATGATTGCAGTCTACCAGTATGTATTACGCTTCTGCGTTGTTTAGTTCAGTGAAAAAAGGCAACATTGGATCCACTCAACCTCCACCTAACTGTGTGTTTAGGAGGGATGCACCGAAATGAAAGTTTTTGGCCGAAAATGAGAAATGCTTGGCCGAAAACTGAATCGCTGAAATTTTTAATTTTTTTTTGTTATCATTGCATTCATTTAAATTATAATATTATTATCAAATATTTAGGCCTATTTAGCACTGGCATTTGAACAAAGCACAATATAAGTCCACACCACAGACATGTTGGCGAATGGTACATTAAACACCAAACGCGGGGTGAGCAGCTCAGCATTTTAATGTACAGTAGTTTGCACCGGCGGGCACGGATGCGTGCGGTGCGGATGGCGCATTTGTAGGCTATTTGGAGCGGGACACGGTGCGGCGCACTTAAAATTGGCACAGTCACATATTCACCAACGTTTAAAAATAATTACATTTCTTCGCACCAGCCAGTCGGCTTTGGGAACGGACTGCAAAGTCACAAAACTGTTGATAGCAATAGTGCTAACATTGGATAAAGTATTTAGCACAGCCACGAGAATGCTAGTGTAAAAGTGGAAGCGTTCAAGGAACTCTCATCTAAGAAAAAAAAAGGAAGGCTCTGCAGGAGAAAGAGCGGCTCACCTGTAGTGCAGTACTCGGCAGAGCTCTCTTTTTTTGACATAGTTTACCAAGCCACGCCCCTCTCCTTCTCCGGTGTCCACAATGAAGCTGCCGGTACTCACAAACACCAGGGAGTAGCGAGGCGGACACTCACCCCCACGTTTGGTGTTAAATTCAAACAGATGCTTCCTTGCAGCGTTTTTTTTTTGGTGCTTGCGTCACCACAACATCCTCTTTCGGCTTTCATTTTATTTTTGAAATTTTCGGTGGCCGAATATTCGCTGCATCACTAGTTTTTAGTGAAACTTAAAATGTGATAAGTACATATTTGTGTTCTGTTGGTTGCTAATGAGGTGACATACTTTGAATAGCGTTGCTGTCAGTTGAACTGTTATCGTCAATAAACTGGGTGAGTCAACAGTTCTTACGGGGAGTTCTTTATTTGCAGCTCTACAGTTAGTAGTTGACTACCAGTGGTGTGTGTACAGTTGGCAAATACAGTAGTTCCAGAAAGGCGCCCTCTTAAGACTGAGGCTGGAGGCAGGAGGGTTGAGTCTCCACCCATTTTAGCAAGAAGCATTGAAAGGAGGAACCAAGGATGTAATGCTCTTAGGACTTTGTGTGTCTAAGTGACGGCTTTTTTTGTATTTGTGCATCCCTACAGGTAAGACAAGTGGCTTTGACAAAGGCCTCTGGATGTGGTGTGAACTGCAACTCAGGTGAAAGGTAAGATGAGCATTCCGCTACTTGACCTACCATTATCATACCTTAATAATGAATGAGCTTGGCTCAAATAGCATTTCTATTGAAATTACTGCTACTCTCTGTTCAGGTGAGACTTTATATTTTGCATTGTAAGTTTATGCTTGCAAGGCATTTGCTGACTAAAGCTTATTTATCACTGTATTGTTTTACTTGCATGTCTATAATCTCTGCATTTAAAAAGTAAGCATTTTGTTGCTGAATTAATACACCGTTGAGATTAGTTTGAAGTGAACTAAGAACTTTTTCTTCTTTTTTTTGTTGGAACCAGAAGGTAGGGAATGTTTGGTTTTGCTCAAGGATGAATTTCTATAGATAGACGAATGAGAGAGGTTTGTCAAAGATGGAGATGAGGTTGACTGAGAGAACTTGTTCATCTTGCATATGGTTAGAAAGTGTAATGAGTAGGTACTGTTCTTTTTCAGCCCTCTCTCTTTAGAAGAGTGTGTATTTTGGTGACTTCTGACAGGATAATTGTACAGTGCACCATCTATATTTATGTTACTCGTATAAAGTGTACAGGAGTGTTGTCTGACTGTTATTTGAGGAATATGGCACCTTCCTTTTAATAGATTTTGTGTTGGTAGCCAAACGTTAATGGTAGTTCCTTTCATGTTAATTGGGGTACAGCATACCTGTTTTCAAGCGAACATTTATTGTTCAACATTTTTACTGAAAACGTGTTAACTTCACATTGCAGAGTGGAAGAAGTATAGAACTGTATCTAAAAGGTTGACCCCTTACCATTTGTGTCAAAGTAAACTTGAAGCACTTCTTGAACCATTTGGATTATCATCAAAATTTTGGGCTCTTTTTAAAGATAACACTTTGATTTTTTTCTCCCCAACAGTCAAAATCTGTTTAAGTGCTACTGGCACTGAGTATTTGAAGTTTGAATACAAAAAAAAAATATTTTTCACAAAATCTGCCTTGAAAATGAATGTAGAATGTTGTGCTGGACTGAAAAACACCACAATATGAAAGCTTGAGGTCTTCCCTAATTCCAGTTCAAGTTTAACAATAATACTACAGAAAATGAACATTTTACACAGGATTTTCTAAAACATGGGTTTAGGTGAACAAAACTACGCCATTTGGGTGACCCTTGAAAGCTTAAGGTCAAGTCTAATAAAAAAATCATTTTAATTTGTCACCTATTCAATTTTTAAACATAGACTTTACCCACATTTAGACATTGTTTTGACATGAATTCAAAGCAAGGGATCAAAGAAATATGCGCCTTTATGACGCACCGTTGACCGATGTTTTCTCTCACATGATGTAAGCGCAAACTGGCTTTTGAAAAAAAAACAAAAAATCTAGCAAGAATTTGACGTATTCAGAATCTCATTGGCTGTTCAATATGTCAATCACCATGGAGTCTCTGTGACGAGTTCATGCATCGCACGAGAGAGGACCTTTCACGCGCATCGTCTTTGGACATGATAGACAAAGGAAGGCTAGGGGATTGGACCACATAAGGTGTCAATTACTTCCCACATGGTTCCTTTGCTTTTTTTATGCTTGTAGATCAGTTGCAAAGGCTAGTCCATGAGTGCTAACTCAAACGAGCATAAGAATTGGGTGAATCTTGTGCGTATTTGGCAGGTTGCAGCAACCAAAAACGTGACTTTGTGACATTGGAGGGCTTAAAGGCGGAGGGTGTTTGTTTGTTTTCAAATTGTGAGTTACTATGGCAACCAGCCACGTCGATGTTTTGAGGATCTGATTGGCTTTTCGAAACGTTCATCACCAAAAACTTTCGCTATGACTGGCTCAAGCAGCGACGGGAGGTGTGTTAGGAGGATAATTTGACGACATTGGCTTGCGTGGATCTTGTGACTGATAAAACATCTTTCTATTGGACCAAGCAAGGTGTCATTCAGAAGCCAACCCTTAAGAGTTTGTTGACAAAGTCTTCCGGGGCTAATTTGTACAGGCAATGTGGAGCGACAAGTCATCCTGGGTCGATGTCAGGCGTATTTTGAAACTTGCAGCACCAAATAACGTGGCTATATGGATGTAGAGGGTCGGTGTAGGCAAACAATTTTCCCGGAATACTTTCATTGGACTCTTTTTGAAGTAATTGGACCACTTTCGACCAAGTGGGACATCTGGTTGGGAATAGCGGTGGCTATACCGGGTAAGTTACATCTTTTCTTGCAATTCCAATTGTCTGACTTAAGTGCTCACTGAGCCTGCAGATATGATTTCATAATGAAATGTTGGGCATTATTCAAATCTGAAAGAAGCCATCTTTCAAACGGTGTACAGCATGACGATCAAGCATGCTGGATATTGAGTGAGAGACACCTGCAAGCTCTGGAAAATGGTGTAGCGCCCGCGGCCGGGTGTTCGGAATGATAACCGGTTAACTGGTTGTGCCATCTTTGTAGTGCTGTCACTATCGAACATTTTTAGAATCGATTAATCTATTGATCATCAATATTGATTGATTAATCAACTAATTACATTCATTTTAATTTTGCATTAAAGTGTATTACAGAAGGGGAGGCACGGTGGCTGACTGGTTAGCACGTCCGCCTCCCAGTGCAGAGGACATGAGATCGAGTCCGGGCTTCGGCCTTCCTGGGTGGAGTTTGCATGTTCTCCCCGTGCTTGCGTGGGTTTTCTCCGGGTGCTCCGGTTTCCTCCCACATTCCAAAAACATGCATGGCAGGTTGATTAGACACTCCAAATTGTCCATAGGTGTGATTGTGAGTATGGTTGTTCATCTCTGTGTGCCCTGCAATTGGCTGGCAACCAGTTCAGGGTGTACCCCACCTACTGCCCGAAGCCAGCTGGGATAGGCTCCAGCAACCCCCTTGTGAGGACAAGCGGTTAGGAAAATGGATGGATGGATGTATTACAGAAGCGTTTTTTTCCCCATTATTGTTGTCGATTAATTTGATAATCGATTACTTGTCAATTAATCTATAAATTTTGACAGCTCTACTTCTTTGGCAGCGATAACACAAGCAAAATTTTCCTGTAGTTGCAAATCAGATTGTGCAATCGTCAGGAAGAATTTTGGAACATTCCTCTCAAAAAACTGTTTCAGTTCAGCATTTTCTTGGGAATGCGCTCATTAAAGTCATGCCACAGCATCTCAATCAGGTTTAGGTCAGTACTCTGAGTAGGCCATTCCCTAAGGTGTATTTATTATTTTTAAGGTGTATTGCCCTTTTGTTTAACTTTAATTGGCAGACTATTGGTCTTGAGTTTTCTTGTAAAATGCCTTGATAAACTTTGGAATTAATTTGTCCATCAACGATAGAAATTTGTCAAGGCCCCCTGAGGAGACAAAGCAGTTCCAGTAGTGATGTGGAACATTCAGGTATAAATAGCAGTGATCCATCGCAGGGTTTCCCCCAACATTTTATTAGCCTGGTGGCCAGCCAGGCTTCTCTTGAACCCCACGGACATGATAAAAATGCCACAAGGTTTCCGACAACAGAAACAGCTGGAAACTTGGGTGGGGTTAAATGGAACTGTCTTAAAATGGTTCAGGTCCTAGGAAAGGAGTTACTTTGTGACCATTTGGAAATTTAGAATCTGATCGAATGGCCATGACATGTGGGGTCCCTCAAGGGTCAGTCCTTGGACCCCTGTTGTTCAGTCTGTATATGTTACCTTTGGGTCAAATGCTTCCGAACGCCAATGTTGACTATCATAGTTGTGCAGATGACACACAACTGTATTGATCAATGTCCCCAAATGACAGCAGTTCAATTAACGTATTGTGTCATTCACTAGAGCAAATTAACAACGGGATGAACCAAAATTTCCTTCAGCTAAACGAAAACAAAACGGAGGTCATTGTTTTCGGCAGTAAATAAAAGCGGATTGCTGTTAGAAAACACCTTGAGTCGCTGTCTTTAGAAACCAAAGACCAAGTTCGAAATCTTGGGGTGCTAATAGACTCAGACCTGACTTTCAGCAATTATATCAAATCAATTACTAAGACAGCCTTTTATCAGCTGAAAAACATATGCAGACTGAAGGACCGTATGCTCCAAGCAGACCAAGAGAAGCTTATCCGTGCTTTTATCTCCAGCAGACTCGATTACTGTAATGGTCTTCTGACTGGACTCTCTCATCATCAGACAATTGCAGCTCATTCAGAACACTGCAGCTCGAGTTCTGACCAAAACAAAGACATCAGAAGTGACATATCACTCCAGTCCTTACGGCTCCCAGTCAGCTGGTCTATAAATAGCGGAATGGTTTGGATCCTGAATCTATTCAAGAAATGCTGATTGAATACAAACCCAGCAAGGCTCTGAGATCTACAGACTTGGGCCAACTAGTGGATCCCAGAGTTTGACGTAAACATGGTGAAGCTGCATTTAGCTGTTAAGCGGCACACAAATGGAATAAATTGTCAACAGAAGTGAAGTCAGCCCCGAGTGTAAATGCTTTTAAATCCAGATTGAAAACTTTGCGTTGTTCACATACCTTTGTTTAAGGTCTTTTAAACTGTTTTAAATCATGTATTTTCTCTTTTATTATTATTATTTTTGTAAACTTCCTTGCGCTGAATGTTTTTAAAGTTTGCTGTCTAATGTTTTAATATTCTTTTAGTAAATTTTGTAACCTACTTTTGTTTTCTTGCTCTGTTAACTACTGTGTCTGTCGATGCTTATTTCCTTGTGTAAAGCACTCTGAGTTGCCTTGTGTATAAAATGTGCTATACAAATAAACTTGCCTTGCCTTAATAGAGATGGATCAAATGATGATAAAAGGTATGTTGTCTTAGAAAGGTAGCTAACTACATAGCTTGATGTGAGTCTGACATTTAAAAGACACTAAACAAGCTCGAAATTAATTAAACATGACAAAACACTATTTAAACACAAAACATACTTACCTATGGTAGAAGAGCCATTGTTGACATCCTGGAAATAATGTCCAAAAATGTATCAATGTGAACAAAAGGCAAGTGTGGCTATTGTTTACAAGTACAGTAGCTGTCTATATACACAGTTGTTATTGCGAGAACGCAACTCTTGTGCATAAACCCCCGGGATCTTGTCTCGCGGGTGTAGAATTCCGGACACGTACAGCTCATGCACTGCACTTAGTGGGAATTACATCCGTACGGACACCGTCCCTTTAAGGGAAGGGTTGATATGAGAAAGGAAAAGGGGTTATTTGCTATGTGAATGGTCATCATTTGTGTGGAGAGTAATGAGATATGACTTGCCGCCTAGTCTACTCATCTTATCGTTTACCTCATCTCTACAACAATAACGAGTCACGACTCCCATACATTATCCATGGCTTCTTTTCCACCCTTACTACCTAACCTTCATCGGCTTTTTCCTTAGAGATGCCATTCACATTACATACAGAAAATATAGTGCTTCCCCTTGCAGTTGTGATGACCAGCTTTGCATGGCTGCTCTCCATATCTTTATCCACATTATGCCTGGATAGTTCTGTTTGCTTTCCATGCAGGCTACCCTCAACTACTAATGCAATGCAGCAATAAAATGCTATTTATAGACTTTTACAAATAAATCTCCTGTTTTGAAAAAAATAGTCATACCTTTTCAGTTTCTCATATTCCTCACTGACTTAAAAAATAGCAGAGAGCAGGATGTCGCAAAATAACAGGATATAATGCAAGATTAGAAATAAAAGACGGTGGAGGTATGAGTCAAGAAGAAGAGTAGAATATGGAGGAACGAGGTGGTGAAGGGTTTTGAAGTGCACAACTATATCTAATATGTCTACAGTATGTGTTGTATTTGAGTACACTGTCAGAAAAAGGTCCTACATTTGTACCTTTTAAGCATCCAATGGCTTGTCACTGATGCAGTACCCTCAATAGAATGGGGGGTGGGGTGGGCGTTTAGAACACACTCCGTCTTCATTCACAGACAATGGCAGTCTGAACGGCTCGTCACTACCAATCTTGGTGTCATGTAGTGAGAATGACAAGTTACTGTGCAGTAAGTTTTTGTTGTTACACCAAAGGTTTAGGAGCCTGACATATGCAACAAGATGATTGAGTTTGAGAGATCAGTATGTGTGTTAAAAAAAAAAGCTAATAGTTCTTGCATGCAAAAATATTGTGATAATTGTGATATTGTGTATTTTATTCACATTTTCCTCCGTCGTGCCATTTTTATCTGTCCTTTTCAGAGAGGGGTGAGCTAATTGTTAGGATGAAGGAGGAGAGTTTGTACCACCGTAGGTTGTCTTTATGTCCAAACGCCACTTCCCCACCCAAGATTGACACCCGCACTCTCACAAGAAACCTTTCTTATGGAGGAGACAACGACCTCTACAACATCAGCTCAGGTAAGAAGCCGCATACAAATGAACAGGCCTGAGCAACTGTTCATTAGCCATGTTTGGATCCGTCATGCTTTTACAGTCTTGTCAGCTGACTGGCTCCTTCAGTTCATGTGTCTGGGTGTGTGACTGTTTGTTGTTGGTTCCCAGCAGGCAGTGAGACAGACAGGCACGGTAGCTCCATGATGACTAATGAACTTAGTCCTGCCCAGTCACCAGGCAGCAAGGTAAGAACTAGTCATAATTTTATCCGCCATTTTTAAATTTTGTCTCAGTTTTACTCGCCGTTAGTCAACCTCATCCCGTTTTTTATTTAGTCCATTTTTAGTCGCCTATAAATCTAGCATTTTAGCCTTTATTTTTAGTCCAAGAAAACATTTAATTTGTCTAATTTTAGTCAACAAAAACTGCCAACGTTTTAGTCAGGACAATAATTTTACCCCTGTGTATTTTTTGTCAGCAGAATACGTTGAACATTTCAGATCTAAAACTATTTCACATTAAAAAAAAATTCAAGTCTTTGATGAAAAAATACTTCACACACAATTACAGCGGCTACTATGGCGCCATGCTACAAGCTAGTAAATTAGCCAGCATTAGTTAGCGGTCGGATTAACATTAGTGTTGGAACGTTATAGCCATGGATTAAGTTATAGCTATAATTTACTTTTTTTTTTTTTAAATAAACTTTTCACTGTGAATCCACCTCCTTTCTGCCCCATGTGTTTGTGCATGTTGCACTCCCTAGCTACAGATTTGAAAGGGTGTGTATCACAGAGGTGACCGATTAGCAGATTTGACAAAATCATAATTTTCCTCTCATTTTGTTCATGAACTAAAATGTTCATAGATTTTAGTCCAGTTTTTATGAAGTGAAGTAGATTTTTGTCTTGTCTTTATTAGTCGACGAAATTGCATACTGATTTACTCCCAGTTATTGTTTATTAATGAGGGTTTTGGTCTAATCTAGTCAGGTTTTAGTTAGGTGAAAAGTGTGTGTTGACGAAATTATTTTTGTTTAGTTTTTGTTGATGAAACTAACACTAGTAAGCAGCACATTACTGTTGTGGGAAAAATGGAATTGTTTTTGTCAGGGCCAGGTGAATTCATTGTAACCTAGACCTTTTAGACCTCGTGCTGCCCCTTTTGCTGCTGTGCTATTTTCTATTTGTATCAGTTTGTTTGAATTTGTTGCAAATATCAATTAGGATTGGTCAATACCACCCCTTGTGGCCATTTCTGCCACCTGATCAATGTCATCATACCCGACCGATATCCTGTCCTGCACATACATACATACATTCCTCCGCCCGCCTACCAGGGGCCACCATGTTGCACACATACCATCAGGAACTAGTAGTCCGGTCCGCCTGCCAGATGTGCCGAAGAGAACATTCATCGCACCCTTTAGCCTTTTCAAATTCTTAGATGCCTTTGCCCTCAGGGGTTTCAGTGCCTGTGTCAGTGTCAAGCTGCCGTTTTTTTTTTTTTGTGTCTACTTGTGTGACATCCTGGTTGCCAGCGCAGGTGGATAGGAGCACTTGACACCTTCGCCTGCTGTTCCAGCTGTTCTGGGGTGAAGGTCACAAAGATGATGTGAACTAGTCCCTGGGGATGGATGAATCTTTCGAGTCAGCCAAGGTTGCGTTGGCCACCGATGCTCTGCTGGCACACCCGTCTTAACAACCATCGGTTACCCCCACAACAGACGCGTCAGACTACGCTGTGGGAGCAGTGGGTGGGCGGGGCCTGGCAACTATTGGCCGTCTTCAGCAGGCAGCTCTGTGACAATGTGAGGAAGTACAGCACTTTTGACAGGGACCTCCTGGGCCTTTTCCTCGCCACCCAATACTTCAGGTTCCTCTTAGTGGTCCACAAGCTGCTTACTTTTGCCATGGCCAAGCCCTCAGAGATGTGGTCTGGTTGACAACAACATCAAATCTGCCATTTTTGAGTTCACTTCAGACATCCAGTGGCTGCCAAGGACAACTAGCATTGCCGACTGCCTCTCCTGGTTCGGTCGTGGTCGCCGTTACCTTGGGAAGTGATTACGCTGCCATGGCCGCCGACAACTAGCATTGCCGACTGCCTCTCCTGGTTCGGTCGTGGTCGCCGTTACCTTGGGAAGTGATTACGCTGCCATGGCCGCCGACAACTAGCATTGCCGACTGCCTCTCCTGGTTCGGTCGTGGTCGCCGTTACCTTGGGAAGTGATTACGCTGCCATGGCCGCCGACAACTAGCATTGCCGACTGCCTCTCCTGGTTCGGTCGTGGTCGCCGTTACCTTGGGAAGTGATTACGCTGCCATGGCCGCCGACAACTAGCATTGCCGACTGCCTCTCCTGGTTCGGTCGTGGTCGCCGTTACCTTGGGAAGTGATTACGCTGCCATGGCCGCCGTCTCTGAAATTAAAGTTTAGCATCCAGCCCTCACTTGACTGCGTCTGGAGGACGTCATGTTTGGAAACGCAAACACCACACTCCTCTGTGATGTTTCCACAGGCCAACTGCGCCCCATTGTGCCAGCGGCTGTCGGCAATGGGTTTTTGACACCATCCATGGCCTTTCTCACCTAGGTGCGAAGGTTTCCACTAAGATGATGGTGGCCAAGTTCATCTGGCCTGTTCTCAGGAGAGATGTCAGGATGTGGGCTGGCTCCTGCATTGCATGCCAAGGTTCAACGTCATACCAGGGCCTTGCTGGTACTGTCTAGTGCCGGAGAGACATTTTGAGAGGGCGTTAGACAAATTCCTAGGTTCAGAGGAAGTGTCTTGATAGCCACAAAAGGGTTGAAAAGGAGTGGCTGACTGTCTGATGTGAAAACTATCAATTTTGTTGTGGAGAGTAAAGTGACATGCCGCGCCTTTGTCTTCTCGCCTCATCATTTGCCGCAACTCCACAACCTAGTAGTACATTTGGCACACTATTAGGTTTTCTAGAATTTTCAAACTATGTAGCTCATTGCACTATATTACATTTGCAACCGAAACATGCAGAGATTTTTTTTCTTCTTGCCCATTATTAAAAGCCACCTATCTTCCTTTTTTTCTTTTTTTTTGCTGCAGTCTGAGTCTAGGATGTTTAATGGTCTGGAAAAGGACTGTCCTTCACCGACAGAAAAGCTTGCTCGAAAGGAGTCTCTTAAGGTATGGACATGTCAGATATAATTGTTACAATTTAATTAGGCTCTCATTCCATTCATAATTCAAAAAAAGAACCATTCAAAATGATTTTGTCCATTTATCTCAGTCAGGTATTAGCTTTATAGTAACATTATAAAATCCACCCTGGTATATACTGTAAATGAATTGTATTGGATTATATTTCCATTCATTTATATAATTAGTTTTAGCTGTCATTTTCCTCTTCGACAGGTCCAAAAGCAGAATTACCGTCAAGAAAAGAAGCGGGCTGCCAAAGAACTGTTTAGTGCGCTGAAGGACCCAAGTGTTGTCATTATGTCAAATTGGCTAAAGGTGAGGGTGTTGAAGCTATGCATGCTTGTTACCGAGACCATACAGACAAAAAAAAAATTAAAAAAATTTTTTTATGTTTATTATAAATGTTTTAAGGCTATAAAACCCCTTACCACACACTATACACTTTTCTTACAGAAACATTTTTTAATCTCATTTTTCTCTTTTTAAGCACTCTAAAACCTTCAAAGTGCTCAAAAATTCATAAACTAAAAAAGAAGAGATGCACTACTGTAAAACACAAAATTGCACTATAAAGAAATCAACAAAATAGCGAGGCCGGGGAAGGTGAATCACGCTATAGAGAGGGAACACTGTATTCTTATTGCTATTTTTATCTTGTGTTCCTATTTTTATATGAAGTGTGATATTTAAAATATCCCTCTGTTGCCTTTGTCCTTGTTCAGATCCGTGGCTCTTTAAAGAGTTGGACCAAGCTGTGGTGTGCCCTGAAACCTGGTGTTCTTTTGATCTATAAAACCCCTAAAACTGACCACTGGGTTGGCACCGTCCTGCTGAGTGCCTGCAAGCTCATCGAGAGGCCCTCTAAGAAGGATGGCTTTTGCTTCAAGCTTTACCATCCACTGGACAAGTCCATTTGGGCTGTCAAGGTCAGCCATGTTTGTAGTCTGGGTGCCCGTATTGATCGGCCATCAATTGCTGATGGCTAAGTTTGCTGGCTCAATACCCTCCTCTCCACACATAAAACACTGTGCAAAAACATGAGGGAATTTTTTTTAGTGGACCATGAATCTGCATCAACAAGGCTATCAACAATGTTAACTGAAGTTCTATCATTTATTCGATGTTCTTCATAAGAATAAAAATAATGTTTAGATTTTTTTAAAAGATTGCTATGTTTCATTCCCATGATACATTACACAATGTTTAATCTGTATGTTTAGGGTCCCAAAGGAGAGAATGTAGGCTCCATCACACAGCCTTTACCAAGCAACTACCTGATCTTCAGAGCATCGTCGGAGTCTGATGGTGAGAATGTGTTTGTTAGTGTCTAAGCTAAGATGAGTTTTTCTTCTTCACAGGGCTCCAGACTAACTTTGTTGATTAGGTCTAGGGGCGCCATGGATCAGTGGTAGTGTATCTCCCAACCATAAGGTTGTGGGTTCGATCCTCAGCACTTGTGATTACAGGTGCTTGTCAAAAAAATTTAATATCCTCAAAAAGTTGAATAATTTCTGTAATTTCATTCAATAAGTGAAACTTTCATAGATTATACATTCAGGGCCCACTACTTACATGATTTCAAGTATTTATTTGTTTATTTTTACATAATTTGGGCTTCCAGCTCATAAAACCCCCGAAAACAGAATGTCCACAAAAAAAAAATGGGGGGGGGGGGGATGGATGGATGGATGGATGGTGTTTTCAAAATGATATGTCAATCTTCAATAGTTGGTTGGATTCCCTTTGCCTTAACCACTGCCTCGATGCACCGTGGCATTGCCTGGGGGTCCCAGAAGCCCAGGCTTACTTGAAGCTTGCTGTCAGCTCTTTGTTTTTGGATCTGGTGGCCCTCCTTTTCCTCTTGATAGTACTGTATTATAAGAGGAAAACGAGGGCCACAATAGTGATTAAGGCAAAGGGATTCACAACCAACTACTCAAGATAGACATATCGTTTTGAAAATAGACATCCATCCATGGGAAGTATGCATGGAGATTTTTTCAAAATTGTCTGTATTGTCTGCAATAACAAAAACTATTCAAAATAATAATAATAAACAAACAAAAATACTGGTTGCACTTGCGTGAGTAGATGAGACATTTACTTTCACTATCTCAAAATTTTGGTGCAAAAGTCTTGGAGCCCTGCTTCAATGTAGACACACTTATAATCTGTTTGCCTCTTCAGGCCGATGTTGGATGGATGCACTGGAACTTGCTCTGAGTTGCTCCAGCCTTTACAAGCTAACGGCCAAGTCAGGAAAAGAAGGAGATATCAGCACAACTTCGGAGTCTTCCCACTTCCTCCATCTTCTGCAGTCCACCACGCTAGCAGATACAGAGCTTTTGCAGTAAGTAATAACTGAAGTTACATCATACTAAACAGCAGTGATACCTAACCACTGTGCCAGGGCTCACTAGTGTGACTCATAGTTGTTGAGTGGCGTTTCATTTACACCAAAAATATTTTGCTGCCATCTTGTGGACTGTATAAGGAGTTAAAAATATTTTTTGAGGGGCAGTGGGTGCTCTCAATTTCTCGAATATGGCTCAGTTCCTATTTCCTGCAAATAGCGGTGGGACGCTGTATAGATGATTTGCGAGGTTTTTGTTTAGTGATGTGCCATGAGATTTTTTTCCAATGGAAAATTATGTGCCTTTGTGCAATAAAGGTTGGGAGGTGCTGCTCTCCAGCCCGCAGCAGCTGGATCACATGCACTTGTTTTGTGCTTAATATGTACATTAGCATGTCAAAAGGAATCTCTTTGTAATGGTTTGCGTTTATGGGTATTTGCATTATACTCCTTCGAAAAAAATGTTTAACTGCTGTTTGAGTCCCTCAAGGCAGCCTGTTTCTCCACCCCCTTTTTTATGGTTTCACATTGTATCAATAGTCGTCAAGCATCTTCCAGCCAATGGCAACAACCAACATGGTCACATGACTAAAGCAGGAAAATCATGAAAAATGCGAGCCATGCAGAATGAGTAAGTGTTGCCATCCAGCAAACATTAGCGGACACTTACGTCTGTTGTCGTTAATAAAACCTAATCTTTTTAGCCTTTTCGATTGAAGACATAGTTGAACACTAAGTAGGACGACAGCTGCTCACACTTTCGGCTGGATTTACGGGTAACAAATAACCTATATTAATTTGAATAGAATGAGATTGTTTGTGTGCTGATGATTGTTTTGGGTTTCAGGGAAGGAATGATGCCCCAGCCACATAACATTTTAGCATTGGGTAATTCCAGATTTGATTATTTACGGATTTTACTTTGTTCTGGAATGTGATTTTTCTGGTCTGTCAACTTGGGTGTTTGAGTTCCTCATTTGTGGTTTCCTTACTTTTTGTTTATAACCCTGTTCATTGTTGTTGAATTTTGGACTAGAGTATAGTCGTTGGAAGAATACTTCTTTTCTTTGGATTCAAGCATTTGTGTTCCTGTCTTGAAAGGTGTCATGGTTGTCAATAGGTAAGCGGGTGCACTGACATCCAAAGACATGTCTGTAAAATGGCTATTCACTTGGATTTACTTTTCTCCTTTCTTTAAGCCTTTAGAAACACTTGACTATATGTGTTAGTTACCGTATATTGTAACTAATTGGTACAACTACTACTGTTTATTGTAACACTAATAAATGCATTTAAAACAATGATTTCACAACGTATTAAAGGCCCAACAGTGCCGTCTAGTGGCTCTATGGGTCAGTAGAGGAATCTCTAACACGCTCACTTAAAGGGACATACTGTCCAGTATTGTGCAATCTGGGAGTGCCTTGGGATCCCCCACAAGAGTTGAAGAAGGGGCAAGCAAGTAGATGGATGGATAGATACTTTTTAATGTTTGTATAGAAATAATGTATGTTTAAGTACCTGCCCTGCACCCAGCAATTATGGAATTAATCCGCAACAACTTAAGTTATGTTAAACAAGTTTGAAACTTCTGATTTTTCACTGTAACTGAAACACACCATAAAGCAGTGCATACAAATGTTTCGGTGTGTCTGACAACGTCACAACTCGGGCATAATTCTTTTACATCAGCTTGCTTTGTAATTGTCACATTATTTTTCTTTGCCAACCGATCAATGAAGCAGCGTGCAAAACTTTTAGAAACGAGTTAGTGTCAGTGTTTGAATAGTTCATTGTATACATAACTTTGATCTTGATATTACTATATCTCTGTTACTCTTAAGATTGAATGAGTCTGTGCTGCTGGGCAATCACCACATGGACCATGACGGATTTTCGGACAAATCAGAGCGTGACGGTCATGATGACTGGGACACCTCTGCAATTGATAATGGAGGAAGGTTGACAGAGGAGAGTGACGTGGACCAATCAGATGAAGCGATGTCTCCCATGCTACAGAGGACAGTTTATGTTGAGCAGGGCACAGAAGAAATGGCTGAGGTGAGATCCCATGTACATTAGTTGTCCTTTCCTGTCTGCTTTACAATTTTGTTCACAAACTTATGTACTTGCTGTACTGTAACTTATGTCTACATATGATTTATGTGTCCCAGGCTGGAGAGGCGTCACAAGTTGAGACAGTTTCCGAGGAAAACAAGGGTATGATCTGGGGTATTTTGAAGCAGCTTCGACCGGGCATGGACCTCTCAAAGGTGGTGCTGCCCACATTCATCCTGGAGCCTCGCTCCTTCCTGGACAAGCTATCTGACTACTACTATCATGCTGATCTGCTCTCACAGTCAGTAATGTTGCATAGCTGTAATATATATATCTGATTGTCTTTGTTGTCACTATTTAATGATTGCTACCTCCCTCAGAGCCGCACAGGAAGACAGTGCATATGGCCGAATGAAGCAGGTGGTCAGATGGTACTTGTCTGGCTTTTACAAGAAGCCTAAGGTAAGACATGTTCCAGGTCAAATTATTGTTACCCGATTGGCTGTAGTACAGGTTTCTTTGGCACCAGGCACCAAATGTTAGACAAACACAATCGTATGAAGAAAAAAAAAAATCATTTTAAATGCCTAGTTCAACTAAAGATACATTTGTTTGGACAAATATAACAATGATAACACAATTAGCATGTAATTTTAAGAGCTTGCCATTTTCCATGGACTTCTTGAGAGCTCATCCGTCCATTCTCGCTTAACGATTCGTTACTCGGGTCGTGGGCGAGCTGGAGCCTATCCCAGCTGTCATTGGGCGATAGGCGGGGTACACCCTGAATTGCTCGCCCGCCAGTCGCAGGGTACAAATAAAAAACAAAACAACAAACCATTCACATTAACATCTACAGACAATTTAAAATCTTCCATGAACCTACCTTGGAATCTTGGAATATGGGAGGAAACCAGAGTACCCAGAGAAAACTCACCCAGGCAGACACATGCAAACTCCACACAGGAAGCCCGGATTTGAACCCATCACCTCTGCTCTGTAGTCATCTCACCATGCCAAGTGCTTAGTTATTACATCAATAGCTATGGCATGTATTGACAAAAAGTGTTTTTAGGCTTTCCATTATTTTATTTTCTATCTGTCAGTCTCATGTAGGGCTGCACAATATTGGAAAAACATGCGATATGCTGTATAGTTGTTGAATATTGTGATATCAATGTTATTGCGATATTTAGCATGTACCTAAAGAAATACAATTTTTATTATCTAATGAAAGAATGACATTTATTTAATGTGGCAAAATAGGCAAGCTAAATATATTTTCTGTTAGTTAATTGTAATTACCCTAGATAATGTTCAACTATTGGATGGTGATGCATATTAAATTGTCATCTGACTGGTTAAAATTCTGATAAACGCGTACAATTCCGTATGCATATTGCATGGGATAATACTGCAATATTGATATTTTTCCGATATATTGCCCAGCCCTAGTCACATGATACAGCTTTAGTGGTGCCTGGCAATAACATTGAGAAGAAAAAAAAACAAGATGGAAGAATGGATTTAAAGAAATCCATGACTGTTTAATTAGAAACTTGATAAGCTAATATTTGAAATTCAAATATTCACATTTTCATTCATTATGATCTGTGTTTTATAACACTCTAGACTATATAATATTATGACCTATTGCTCACTCCTTTTAAGATGTTGTATAATCTAATAACACTATTATTTAAAAGACTCTAGTCTAGAATCTAGACTATATGATATATTATGACCTATTGCTCACTCCTGTTGAGATTATGGAGATCACTGAAGACTTCGTGGCTGTATACATTCCAATAAAGTTCTTGATAATGTGTACAGTCTCCATAAGTTAATTGTATAATTTCCTTTGTACACGTTTACAAAATAAGATGTTTTTGGTCAATTCACTGACAAATTCTTATTTGCCTGTGAATTTTCTAGGGTCTAAAGAAGCCTTACAACCCAATATTGGGGGAAACTTTTCGTTGCTGTTGGCCTCATCCCCAAAGCGAAGGCTGCACTTTCTACATAGCTGAACAGGTGAACCACAAGACTCGTACACATAAATCTGGCAAACAGAAATTTCAATGGATTATTACAATAATGCAGACCCACTAATTACACCCCTTAACAAAAATAACAGTTTTGAAACTGAGACATGCCAGATGGAGTCTTGACAGCCCCATGTTTACTCTCCTTCATTGTCACAATGTTTCTTTTTCCAGATTTCGCACCATCCGCCCATTTCTGCCTTTTATGTCTGCAATAGGAAGGATGGTTTTTCAATCAGTGGAAGCATCTTGGCAAAGTCCAAATTCTATGGTATTTATTGTACTACAGTGTTCTTTTCCGTTTAAATGCTTGATAGTCATAAGTTCCCTCTTGTATTTTAATAACTTGGTTCATTACAAATTGGTCAAAATTAAAACATTGTATGATTTTACTTTGGGCTGTCAAAATTAAAGAGTTAACGTTGAAGATTAATTTAAATTCTTTAAAGCATTAAAACATTAACTCAGGGTTATTGACTTCCTGTTTTGGCCTATAACCTGCAGCCAATCTTAGCCACTGGCATGAAGATGGACAAACACGGATTATTGGTAGTTTTATTTTCAGTTTAGCTTTACGCTTGTTGGAGAAATCTCAAGTAATTTGTACACTTTACAAAGCCAGTTTCAGATAGCATATTAGTTGTGTGTCTTTAGTGTATCATGCATTTTCTTAACCGCTTGTCCACAGTTAAGAATAAAATACCCCATCAAGTTCCCTCCACGGGCCCTCTCAAATCAACCCTTCTGAAGTGCGCTGTTTGTTAGCACAACTAAACCTGGAAGTGAGAAGTTGTGAGAATTGTTTCTATGACAAAAAAAAGATGGCCTGTAAAGCTGAGTCCATTTTGATCACTTTTTTCCCTGTATTTTACAAGCAAAGTATTCAATTCAAGGATCAAAGAAATGTATTATAACAATCTTTGATTCTAAATATACTTTGATGATTTCATATTCATTTTTGGACTGCTTTTTATATAGCACTATATCGACACCATATGTTGCCATATGTTACCTATTCACACACACATTCACTAATTGCAAGATTTTACTTTATTTTAAGTCATATCTGTTACCACCAGCTTTGAAGAAAAGAGTAGTAAATTGTGATTAATCGTGAATAATATAGAACTAAGATTACATGATATTATTTTCGTGTTTTTTTTCTGTGATGATGCTATTTATTTAGGAATATTGAACCTTTTTTTTTTTTTTATAAAAAGAAGGTGAGGTCCTAATGTGAACACTAATCAAATTCTACTCTGCTTCTCTGTTGTGTAGGTAACTCTCTGTCTGCTATTCTGGATGGCAAAGCCAGACTGCTTTTTCTGAGCAGGGAGGAGGAGTATGTCATCACAATGCCCTATGCCCATTGCAAAGGTAGCTGTCCACGTTGCTATTTCACTTAGGCACAACATTTAGTGCGCCATAAGTTGGAAACTATATGACACACGGCTTGTAAAAATTCAGGTATTTCTTAAAGGTTTTCCTTTTGCACATTGCTAAATTAAGTTCTAACATGCACGTCTGTCCTCGAAAGGTATCCTGTATGGCACTATGACACTAGAGCTGGGTGGAAAAGTTACCATCGAGTGTGAGAAAAACAAATGTTTGACTGAGCTGGAGTTCAAGTTAAAGGTAAACTGCCGGCATCCGCTGTTAAATTAGAGCTTTGCTTTGTGCATCAGTGTCAAGGAAAAATACATTTTGATTTTATTCACTGCAGCCTTTCCTGGGAGGCCCCTCCTCCGTGAATCAAATCAGTGGCAAGATCTTCGTTGGGGATGAACTTGCTGCCACTGTTGATGGCCATTGGGTAAAAAAAATTCTCTTTCCTATTTTCTTGTTGTTTTTCATATCCTTTGGTACAAGAATTGAAGATTTTGAAATATAACAATGGTTGTCCCCCCCCCCCCCCCCCAAAAAAAAGTAGCTAACAACATTTTCCAGGGCACTTTCAGAAGTGGAATCCAATAGCCGATTAGTTTTTCTCTATATGCTCCCGTTTTTGTTTGTTTTTTGACTTTTATTATTTATTTGTTAAAGTAAATAATAATAATAATAATACTTGATTGTTATTTTGTCAATACAAAGGTTGCCCCAAAGGATCACATGAGTAGTCTTGTTGTAAAAATAGCACAGCAGGGAAATTAAACTCCCAGTATGACTATTATTAAATTATTGTTGATCAGTGTCTTCACATAAACAAAGCTTTAAAAAAAAAAAAAAAGCATTCGGTGAAAAATAGAATTTCATGTGAAAATAGTGTGTTTACAATTATCTTCTTAAGATGGGAGGCAATCTTGCCCGTCCCTTATTATAGAGATAAAGTAAATTGCAGAGGTTCTTCTCTTATTATTTTTTTCTTCCTTGTTTATTGATTTCTTGTCTTTTATGACACATTGTTTGATATATATATATTTTTGTGTGTGTAATCAGGACAGTGAAGTGTTTATTCATGAGAAGCGCTCCGGGCAACAGGCAACATTGTGGAACCCAATCCCAGATGTTCGTAGCAGTCGTCTCAAGAGACATGTGGTCCACTTTGACCAACAGGGGGAGTTTGAGTCTGAAAGGTAAACGGGGATCTCAGAAGAATAAAATGGCATTTTCTCTCTTGGCAATCTAGTTTAAATGTTATTTTACCTCACCTGTGCTAGATAAGAAAAATGGGAGCAATGGAAAAAATAATAATAATAATCAACTCATGACATTTATATTTATATATTGTTCTTAGGCATTTTGTTTTTGGTTGTGTTTTCCTCACTTACAGGCTGTGGCAGCATGTGACCAAAGCAATAATAGAGCGTGACCAGGTGCAAGCCACACAGGAGAAGTTTGTGCTGGAAGAAGCACAACGTAAAGAGTCCAAGGAGAGGGGAGACAAACCCTGGACCCCACGACTTTTCTGTCAGGACCCAGTGACCTCAGAGTGGACCTACAAGCATGTGGAGTACGAACAATTAAAAAAAAAAAAGCACAGTCATCTCTCTTCATTTTTAGGTTCACATATACAGTATGTTGTGAAAATGACCTGTCCAATCATGTTTGGTTCAGAGCCGAGCCATGGGAGCTCGAGCGGTGTCGGGTACAGTTTGAGAGAGATGGAGTGATTCAAACGCTGGAGAAAACACAAAGACGGCACAACGGACTCTCTTACAGCGACAGCTGGCCCGGCCAACACAAGGTTAGTCACCTGCCTGTGCACATGTAACGGCTCATTGCCAATTTTGAGACGTAAACATTATTTTCCAGCTTTTGACTGTCAACCTAAAGATGCAGAATGTAAACTGGCTTGTACTACACGAGACAGTCAAGTCATGGTCATCAACTGGCTGAATTATTCAAATGAAGTAACTTGGGCAGCCAAATTTTACTAATATCATATGTGTTGTCCGTTTGTTAGCGTTAGCGTTTGATAACTGACCAATAAAATCTTCTCTCTCTGTCTCTCTTTTTTTTTTTTTGCAGGCTAAAGTGAATGGGACTCGCAGAAAAGCCAGCAGTCAGCCGTCCAGTTGCAGCCAGAACACTGAGAGCAGCAGCAGCTCCCCAGAACCAACACACGAGTCCTCTGATAATGAGGGTGAGGCATCAACACACAAAGGGGACATCTAGCTGGAAATTTTGATACCTGGGACTTTCATGACATTTTCACAGGGATGCAGTATTCTTAGAACCCTTGATAATCTTACACAGTATATTAATCCATCCATCCATCCATTTTCTTGGCCGCTTTTTCCTCACAAGGGTCGCGGGGGTGCTGGAGCCTATCCCAGCTGGCTTCGGGCAGTAGGCGGGGTACACCCTGAACTGGTTGCCAGCCAATCGCAGGGCACACAGAGACGAACAACCACACTCACATTCACACCTAGGGACAATTTGGAGTGTTCAATTAACCTGCCATGCATGTTTTTGGAATGTGGGAGGAAACCGGAGTACCCGGTGAAAACCCACGCAAGCACGGGGAGAACATGCAAACTCCACCCAGGAAGGCCGAAGCCCGGACTCGATCTCACGTCCTCTGCACTGGGAGGCGGACGTGCTAACCAGTCAGCCACCGTGCTGCCCCCAGTATATTAATATTAAATGTAAATAAATATAATAAATATTTAAAGAACATAGTTATAATTCGTCTGAACACAAACTAAAATGATTAGCACGTATGTGTGCTAGGGCTTGGGTACCTTTCACATTTCTCATCACACAATTCTTGGTACCCGGGAATGGATACTAGTACTGGACGATACCAATTTTCAGTACTTTTGTTCTGTTGTTTGCGGTTAAAAACAAACCCCCCAAAACATTCACTTTCACAGTTATTTTTCATCAAATGAAATTTGACAAATAACAAAACCTCTTGAATTTAAAACAAATGAGCCAGAGGGGATGGAGTTAAAAAAATAAAAGCATAATATTTGACAGAAAATGAAATATAAATGATACCAACAATAAATTACATAATATTACAATTTACTATGTGAAAAGCCAAGTCATTTTCAGTGAACAACTTAAAGAACGAAGTTAAGTGGTAATACAAGGACAGAAGATAAATAATTGTATTAGTGTTATTTTGGTTCCTTGTACATTTGACGTTCCTGCCGCACGTAGCGTAATGAATTGGATTCCACCTTGAACTAAAATCTAGCAGCGTTCAAGTGCGCCTTAAAAAATCCAACTCTTCTACTCCTACACAGTCAAAATATAAAAAGACGTGCTTCAGAACTGAAAAATGGCACCGTTTGTGTTCACGTGAATCGGTGCTCTGTAGTACCGACCCAAATAGGCCCATACCAAAAAAAGGGATCAACTCAGTACAAGTACAACAAATGGTAACAGGATCATTTTGGTGAGAGATGGAGCCCAAATTTCATCCATGCTTTTTACTTCATTGAAAGTAATTCAAAAATTCTCAACTAATGTCGTCTACTGACAGGCTACCAGTAGCTTTGCTTTTTGTTTGATGTGTTAGATTTTGTCCTCGCTCGGGTATCTACCTCAACCTACCGCTAATCATTTTGTAGCCGTCATGTTTTCAGAGTTCTCAAACCACTGTGCACGGTGCAGCAAGGACATGGCCCTCCTCCAGACCTCCATCACTTCCATACAGAAGACACAGCAAGACATTCAGAGGTGACGCAACGCACAACAGCAGAGTTTATGCGATTTTGCTAACGCGGTATAGCGCGCTATACACACTTAATGATTTTAACATAGCCAGTACTTTTTTAAAAATGTGAGCAAACCCAAATGACAGGGACAAAATTGGCACATTGTAGCCTTTTACAAACCCTGACGAAAACCCCCAAATAGCTACAGTCGCATGCATTTGTCGCTCAATGAGATACAGGGAACTTTTCATTAATGGTTGTATTTAAATTTCCACTTTATAAAAATGATGCAGACACTGGAAACTCCTTACACTTTTTATTTAAAAACAAAACAGTAATTTCTGTACTATAAGGTGCATCTCAGTATAAGTCGCGCTAGCTAAATTTGGGGAATACTCGAGTTTGTTACATATATAAGCCGCACCCGACTGTAAGCCGCAGGTGTTTTAATGTTACCGCACCCGGTACCCGTTACGCTGTCTCTCTACTGCATTTGGGCTCACTTGGTTTGTTTTGCTCTGCCTGACGCTCTTGCGCTTCCTTTATAGTGCGCCCCCTTTGTAATCTGATGTACAAGCCGCACCTTTGTATTGGCCGCAGGGTCGAATGCAAGTGAAAAAAGTAGTGGCTTACTCCAGAAATAACTGTAAATACTGTAAATAAGAAATTATGTTGAAATTTTAGAAAACTTTAGGGAACTACTTATTTGCTTAGTTTTTTATTTATCTTAACACATGCTGATGACCCTGGAAGCTCCCTGCAATTTTTGTTATCATTTTTAAACTAAGCTGTCAATTCTTTATATGTTTAAAATTAAAAGGAGAAAGTTTTTTTTATTTTTTATTTTTTTTTTTGATGTAATTTTTTCCTCTTTTACTGCAAATGAATATCGTCTTGAAATATAGGTTATCGGTTTCCTTGACTACTAATAATCAGCATCGGCGTTGAAAAAAAACATATAGGTCTATCACTAATAATAAGACCATGATTTTCTCTGAGTCTCCTCTCTTTTAAACCAGATGTCTGCACTGTGTGAGGCAGTTTGGTGCCACAGAGCATCAAAAGAAGAAAGTTAGTAGTATGAAAAAGAAATAGAAGAAAACTGGTTACTACAACGGTTTGTGGTTGTAAAATGGTGTCTTTATTGCGGTCATTGAGCTGCTGAGTGCTTTTCCCATTTGTTTGCATTAAAATCCCACCTTGGCTGTGTTTGTAGGAACCTGTCAGCTCTGAGTCGCCAGCTGACTCAGCAGAGGGCAGCAGATGACCGTGCGTCTTGGATGGCTCGGCACTGTGTGATCGTCTGTTTGGTGCTCCTCTCCCATCTCCTCCTCCGCTACGTCTACGCCTGAGATCCTCGGGTCCCCATCCAGCACCCATCTGACATTTGATCCCTCCCACAAGCACAAACTAATCAGCCGGGGGGGGCCTAGAACTCGGATGAGTGTTGTGTGAGGGACTCAGTCCCATTCTTTTTATTTTATAGGGACAGGCTTAGCATGAACATTATAGCAATAAACACAACCAACGCCTGTCAAACGTTTTGGGCTAGAAATGACCCCCCACACGCCCACCCCCACTCCAGTGTAGCCAAACTGAAAAAGAGCACCGGCACACACGCACTTTGGACAGGAGAACGAGGGATGATAGAGACCAATAACAGAGGGTCTTTTAATAAGAGATGGGTTGTACAATGAAGAAGAATTTCTCAGAACATCAACAGAGACCACCACCCCTTAGTGTCTTTATCTACTTGCCCTGCAATACTGTCTATCTGTAAATGTGTCATTTGTATGTACTTTAGGCCCTATATGCGCAGGTTGATCACTGCGCTAATGTTTCCTATACCTTCCACTCCAGATTTTGGGCCTTAACCGCTGATGCCAAAAAAAAAAGAAGAGGAAAAACACATCACATACAATTGAAAGAAGGAACATCTTCCAACAGTGCAATTCTGTGTTTTGTATTTACTGTACTTACTCACACATTCACTCTGTCTCGCCTTGTAATGAGAATAATTTTACCAAAACAGTATTTATAATCCGAAAGGACAAAGAGTTCTTGTTTACAGGGAGTACTGCGTGTATGTGTGTGTTTCTAGTGACACATACTGTAGGAAGGAAGGCTAATGTGGTTCAAGAGTGAGAGCCATACAAAGTGTCTTTATATTTGTGTGCCTGCTGTGGCATAACGGAAAGGACGATTGTGTCGCTCTGGATGCAGCATATGGAGTTAGCATATAACAAAATTACTTTGGCCAATGGAGGAAAAAAAAAAGTGTATGCCTATTAGATAACATACTGAGAGTTCTGTAGTCTGACATTTCATTTTTTTACGTTTGACCATAATTTCACTCACCCCGAAAGATTTATCACCAACATTTGTATGATTTGATCTGTTGCGTCTGTGTTAACTAGTTGTAACAGTTTATTTTAGCAGCATGCCAACACACAAATGTAAATAACCTGAAAAGGTCAATTGGATTGACAGCGGATGTCAAGTTACTAACGATGGGAATTGGCTAATGACAAATTAAATAATTATTTGATCACAACCCCCTCTAGACCCCCCCGTTTGTTAAATGGCCATTTGTTGTTCGTCTTGGTCCACAATGTTCAAGTAATTTTGAAAATGTAAAACACTTAATGATTTGTTGTATTTGTTCTTTTTCGAAGGTATGTACATATTTGTCTGCAGTGCTTTAACGCGCTGTGATAAAAAAAAAAAAAACATTTTTTATTTCAGAATGTATTTATTGTGTGACTTGACCCTGTTAGTAACTAAAGTATTGTTGGAGTATAGAGCCTAGAGACCAGGGATGACAATCTTGCTCCAAGAATTGTGTGCTGTCCTCATGTATGTATTTTAGTGTGTGAGAAAGCCATTGAGTTGTGCTAAAAACAAAGCCATGTGACTTTGTATGTGTGTTCTTTTGTTTATTACGCATTTTCTAACATTTCAGTCCAGTGCCAGAACTTATCTACCCATGGGGAGCAAATTTTAGCGATATAAGTCGACTCTGAATGACTTTGTGTACTTTTTAAGTTCTTTTCATTATTTTCCTGTTTTTATACTCGATCACCTTTTTCTGGGATTGTATATGCCACTTGTTTTTGTTATATTGAACAAGAACTCTTAAGAACACACGATGCCCAATTTGTTCCATTCACATTTGTTGCACACTGTAGCACTACAGTAAAAACTTTTAACCCTGACACTGCCTTTTTTTCCTTTATTAATGTGACTGTTGAAATGCTGCGCCTCAAAATTATTATGGACTGAGTAAGTTCGCGTTTAACTCATATTTGTATTTGGTCATAGCTCATTTGTTGATTACAATCGGAATCAATCACAATACATTATGCATTTGTGAAAGCTTTTGTTTTTGTCATGCAAAATCCATGCAGGTTTCAAAATATTCTATTGGGCTTTTCCCCTGTATGACAACAAAAGTCTAGCTCATCGACACAAAATGCTGTGGGGTAGGTGCCACGGATTTACGAGTTCCGGGTTTCACTGCTGGCCGTGTTTCAACACACCACCTACGCCCGCCCTTGCGCCCCCAACCGCGCGGCGGGAGCACGAAGGGCGTCTTAGCTCTGTGCTCTATGCTTCGGACAACTGAGACAGTTGACTATTATTGACTATTACACACGACTATTATTGGTATGGTAAAAATATATATATAAGCATAACACAAAGACTTCAGTGGTCACCAGTTCCAGTTTTAAAGTTACAACCATTTGACGAGCGCACCGTAAAATGTGGTCTATGCTGTTCCCCATAAATCCTATAGGTGGCGATAATGTGCATTTCAAGCTGTCAAAACAAATGAAGGATAAGATATCTTTTGTGATGGAATATGAATGCTAACAAAGCACTTTGGCTCCTTTATCATTTGTGCCAACGTGTCGGAGACCCAGATGCATATGGAAATGCAACAACACCCTTCAGATACAGTACTGCACATGTTTTACTATGTTGCTCAACACAATCATTGGACCTCCACCCAATGTAAGTATTACATATACAGTTTCACTGAAAGCACAGTACAACTATATATAAATGTCTCATATGTAGGCTGAGTCCATATGCAAAATAGCACCATTATTCCATACTAAATGTGTAACAGTATTATTTTTTTTGTTGTGTGCTGGAAAAGCTTTGTGCAGAAATGTCTTTGTAGTCTGTCTTTGTGCTAATATAGTTTTTATTGGGGCCAAAAACGGTTTTGTTTTACTCTCCATGGAATAAGCGGTTCATAAAATGGATGGATGGACTGTCTGTCTGTCTATAGGACCATGCCTATACCACAGCTGTGCTCCAGTGTTTGTTTTGGGCTCAGGTTTGCTCACTTCTAGCCTGTGCGGGCCCATCCTAAAAAAGCCAGGTCACCTTTTGAGTCGAGACAGAGGACTTGTTGGGACTTGTCTTCCACTTAAGTGGCGCAGGATAGAGAGGGAGGGAGAGACTGGATGTGTGCTGCTCCCTGAGGCTTTGTGTGCCTGTTTTGACATGTAGAGGCAAGAATCTTTGCTGGTAGCTAGCCTCCTGTAATGGTTATGATCTCTTCAAAACATACTTTTACTGAACTCATGTCTGTACGCTTCACTTATCCTTACCGCAATTATGTTGCTAATTATAGCTTCTGCCTGGCAGTTGAGTTCCGGGTTTGAATTGTGACTCAAACTCTCCTGTGTGGCATTTGCATGTTCTTCTAATTCCTCTCACATGCCAAAACATGCATGTTGAGGACTCTATAAACTGTGTGCAGATGTGACTGTCATCTGGACTTCAGCTCTTTTTTGACTCCAGTAAGATGACATGCTATAGTAGAAAATTGTAGCATGGGCAATATTTTGTCTTGTAATATTGTTTTTAAAATGTGACACCTTTGAATAGGTGGGGTACATGTGCTCCTGCAGGGGAGACCGTGGATGGTTGTAACAAAGGGATAGTTGTAACTTGTAATACTTTTAGTTTGACCTCAGAAAGGAGCTGTGGCGATGTCATCAATACAGTCCACTCCATAACCACTTACAAATGGGACTCACTGGTGAAGTCTCATGCCTCTGAGTTGAAAACAATAAAAAATATATATATATTTTTCAGACACAAAAGTAAACATTTTCATCACAAATGTTTGTTGTATAGTGTCTATTGTGTTTTAGATACAATTGTTTCACTTACCTAAACTCAAGTAGTAGTTTCTCTAGTTTAATGTGATGTGTTGCATTAGTGCTAGCTTTGAAGCTAAATGCTAAAAACAGTTAGCTTTTAATTAGTTACCACTTAAAAAAGAAGTGTTACTGTCTCTCCTGCTCAGTTTTTCATTACATTTTTAAATGAAAGCTAGTTCTCACTAACAAAAGAGAGAACTGTGGCCTTTTCCCGTCATGCGTCTTTTGTCTTCCTCCCTGAAACAGAAAGCAACCTGCTAACAAACACAAAATGCAAAAAAAAAAATTGACTAACAGAGGAGGCTTTTACAGTGTCCCAGAATTTAACATTTTGGACTTGTGGTGAGCTTTGTCCTGTGTGGAGTTTGGATATTCTCTGGATCCTGCCACATTCCAGAAAAATGCATGTAGGTTCCATGAACGCTCAAAATCACCCATAAGTGTGAATGTGAGTATGAATGGTGTTTGTTTTTCTGTGCCATGGCTGCTGAGTGACCAGTTCAGGATGTATCCCACCTCTCTAGTTCTAGTACATATAGTAAAATTTAAGTCAGCTGGTAGAATAGCCTCCAGCTGAACTGTGAGCCTAATGATGACAAACACTATAGAAAATAGATGGATGATATTTACATGAGTTAATTGCTGTGGTATTTAACAATAATATATAGTTCTCAGTATAATTTTTTTTTCGATCATTTAGAATGATCAGTACTGTGCTTTTTGCATTCATTTTTATTGTTCTGTCCTTTCAGAACCCAAGACAGCAGTTTCAAAGTTCAAAGTTGACTCACCAAAGCTTCGTCTGTCTTGATCGGAAAGATGAATCATTGACATTTACTTGTTTCCCTTTAGGGTTGGGCACTGATTAGTTTAGGGTAGAGCGGTGCCTCTTGACAGTTGTGGGAGGTTGTGTGGTTATTAAGAAAATGGATGTGCGGCGGCGGCGGCGGCGGTGGCGATGGTGGAGGTCCTGCGTTGACAGAGGCTGAGTATCCACTAAGCTTAAAGTGGTGAGAGAATGTGATAATGATCACGTAGAGCTCTAATGTTGATAAATCTCTTCCACTCAGCTGTTACGCAAGCAAATATATCCTCTCTTAGCTCTGCTGTGTTTTTAAAGTCACTGCATTTGTTGTCATGGAAGCAAGTTACGTACATACCTGCCAAATGGACATACTGTATTGTGAGCTAGTTGACCACTCGCTGAGTCTTGGCTAATCTTTTACAAAACAAACACTGGCATGCCGCCTGCCGCAGGTTTATGACCATAAAAACATATCAATCTCTCCATTGATAGCTTCAATTAGTCATAGAAAAGTAAGCCGTTATCACAAGTGGAAAAGGGATGCACACTCTTCACTTACAGTATGGAGAAGTATTTTTATTTATAATAATAATAATAATAATAATAATAATAATAATAATAATAATGATGATAAAGATTCACATGAAATGTAATAATGATTTAACTTTTGCACTTATAGTGCTTATAGTAAGTAAAAATAATAAATGATCAACTCTGAAATGTACTTCAGTACAAAAGTAAAAAATAATAATACATTTTTACTGTCAACTACATTCGGATACACTTTGGGGGGAGAATCTCTTTTTCTTTCTTTCTTTCTTTCTTTTTCTTTTCTTAAAATTGGCATGCTGGTTCCAAAATTGCAATCAGTTTTTTTTTCTGATCACAGCAAGGCTTTTCTCCATAGCTTACCCTCCACGAAAGAAAAATTCAGTAGATTAGCTTTAGTAAGTCTGTAGTAAAAATTCTGATTACGATTGGAATTTCATTTTATGAAGTTTTTTGTTTTGTTTTCAAAGCTTATAACTATTACTTCTTTGTGCTTTGTTTATATACATTCATACATACTTACACTTTTTTTTTTTTTATAAGAGAACGGGATTCCTACAGCCTACCTAAAAAAAAACTTGACGTCATAGAGAAGAACTGAGATCTATTTTGGATTCTGCACCCAAAAATTTGTTAGAAACAGCTTCTAGGCCTACTGATAGATATTGTAACATTTTTAATACTTCATTTCATATATTAACCATTGTTACACATTATTAACATTTTAATTCTTTATATTAACCTTGTCGAAATGTTTTGTGTCCTGTGCAGAGCAGGTGGTGTTGATTTCGGTATAATTTGACCTTAAGCTGGGACATACTATTTAGTCTAAAAAAGTTCCTTCTCAGCGTTTTGTGCAAAAACACATTTAGTCCTTGAGAACAGAATCTGTTTTCGAACACGCACTCCTAACTCTGTTTTCGCCATCGCTCATGGAATAGTACCCAGAGAGTATGTTTTGTCTACAAATGAAAGAGAGGAGGTCTTTTAACTATAAGAAGCCATTGTACACGCGGAAGAGACACATTTCGACGCTCTGAATCCCACCTGTTTAAGTGATGAATTAGAGGCAGTTTAAGTGTCCAGAGATCTCTGATAGATAAAATCATTTTTGCAAAGGTGTTTTTTCTTACATTAAATCTGTCTTCAAGTTTTGGAACACGCAAAGAGGGCAATTACATTTATTCCTCTTTCACTACCTCCTCACAAAATTATGTTCCCAAGAGTTATAAATGTAATAATATGCAAATGCCTATAAAATACCCAGTTTGACAAATTGACACACTGGCAAGAAAGTTAGTGTTGCAAATTAATCAAACTTCGTTACTTCCCACCACTGTCTACTCTTTTGTGTTTTTAAGCACAAAATCCAAGGGGCATTGTGTCCTTTTTGTCACACCTCCTAAAAGTTTATAGACTGCGTGGTGGCCTATGTGACCTTTGACCTGTATATGCGGTCTCATGTAGTCACATGGTAACTAAAGATAGATAAGACATCTATCTGCATGAGTGCTACTTGTTTGATCTTGTTGCCTCACCCTGTTTACTTGCGGTATGTTAGATGCGGTTACCAACTTCCTGTTCACGCCACGGCTCGCTCTTGTGGTGTGAGTGCGATGACGCCCTTCGTCTTCTTTCTTCCTGTCCCCTCTTAAATAGCGGTAAACAGCTGCTGCTGCTGCTGCTGGGTGCAGTACAGCAAGGAGTGAGAGCTGTAATGAAGCGAGTGTCTCAGCTGGTGTATGCGTGTTTGAAATCCTACACGTGTCACACACGCTAACAGGGTCATTATTGGCTTCAACGCACAGTGCAGTGACATGCAGCTGTTTGTTGATGCGGTTTAATTGGAAAGTGAATTGAAAGATGGATGGATGTTCTTTTTATAATATAGTGCTATTTTTATCTTTATTAAAAGCAGCTCACATAAATCGCTTTTGAATGGATTAAAAGCATTTCATGTCATTTTAATAGGAGAAATTGCTTTGATATCAGTCGAGGTACCACTGTATGATTAATATTAGTAGAACATCAATGTCCCGTGTTCCAGGCTCAAACTGTCACCTTTATTAAATAACTTACTCTATACTCTTATACACTACGCTTTAAGATAATAGTTTCACAGTCTTAAAGGGAAGTCTAACAGTCTAAATCCAATTCAATTCCATCCATGAATTACAGTTTTAATAGTATAAGTATTACAGTGTGTGGTAGCACTAGACAAAACATGCTACATTATTTTATTCATTTATCTGTGGTGATCTCTTCTTCTTTTTTTTGTGTGTCTGGAATATATTATAATATTCGTGTTAATATGAAAGCACACTATTTAATATTTTGGTCTGCAGGTCTGTGGATGTTGTGGCAGTTTACATTGTAGATCTTCTAAAGTAGTCAAATGTATACAGACTATGTAGGCTACACTGTATTAATTATGAGCTTGTATGAGCTCCGGGACTGAAACTGAAGTGTGTTGGTGCTTTATCTAGTAGTGAGAGTGGCCCCTTCCTTGACTAGTTAAAAAAAAATACAAAAAAAAAGTTTATTTTTTTAATATATTTTTTACTAATTTCATCAACAATAACGAAAAACAACAACATCGGATTTAACATCAAATATTTGTTTTTCACGAAAAACAAAAAACATCCTGGAAAAACTGGGGGAGAGGGGGATCTCAAATGTGAAAAAATATTGAATAAAAAAAAGGGGGGGGGATATTCGGATGCTGAACCGTGAATATGCAGGGTTGACTGTAGTTGTAATAACACCATTCACCACTAGATGGCAGACATGTTTTATACTACCCTATACTACAATGTGAGCAGGCCTAATAATTTATGTACTGTATTTGAAATGCTATTCAAGACAGAGTATCTTAAAATATATTAACATTTTGAGTGATGTGATTTTTGTGGAGGAAAAAAAAAACAAAAATGCACTTGGTGTTGCAAATGGTGGTTTCCTCTTCAGCGGTTTTGTGCCAGCCTTGAATAGTAATTTTTATGCCAGAAAGCCCTTTGCACTTGGAAAAAAAATACAGTCTATCATGGCTATTTTGTTGAGTGGATCTTTTAAACATGCATTAAAAAAAATATTCTCAAAAATGAAATATATTAAGAGCATATTTTGCAAATTTTTGTCCATATTTACAGTAAAATTATTATTTTTTCCATAGATTTGATTAGGAAGTGTGTGGTCTTCCCCCCAAGTAGCACTGATGACCCATCCCTGGTCCGGTCTAGTATATTAATATCAAGGGAGGTTCATGAAATTGTAGCCTATCAATTTTGTATTACAGTTCAAAATCGAGCACCACGCGGAAAGATAATAAATTGCATTGTGCACAATGCATAGACAAGCACTACTTTACAACCATCCTCCAAATTTTCTACAGTAGAGGCCTTTATCACAACGCTCGTGTCCTTTGCAGCAAGAACTTGACCTCTTTGCGCCTCACTCCTATGTGGACTGCCCACTCAGCTCTTCCATCCAGGCAGGCCCAGATTCCTGCGGACCTCCCTGCTCGGGTGCGAGAGGCTGAGGGTTGTCGAGGTTGCGCAGCAGGCTTTGAAGGAGGCTCCAGTGACTCATTAGGCAACAATCCACATCCCCCCCTCGAAAACATCTCTCCCCTCACCTCGGTCAAAACCCCTGCCCCTGAGGCCCTGAAAGCAGACACTCGCCGGTCGTTGAATGAAGAAAGCAGATTGTGTTTCAGATTTCTGTGAAAGGCTCCTCTGTTTTCATGTGTCTTGCATTGTGTGAAAGGACGGCTGACCAGTGGCCACTTTGGGCTTTGGCTGGGAAGCAGTACCCCGCCAGATCCAGCAGATGGCACATTTTTCTTTCTTCCTATGGATTCAATTGAGAAATTATATCAAGTGCTGATTTAAAAGTATGTTAAAGCCTGAAATCTTGTCTTTTCACGCTTCCCTCGCTCAAGTGTAAAAGTACACCTTGAAATCGGGTTCCCACAACTCACGCAGCTCTTCGCTTAACGGCTGTGGACATGTACTAAACCTCGTGGGGATACAAACCAGACGTTTGTGGTCATGTTTTAGCCATTGGCTGAGGAGAGCTGTAGGTTTTTGACATCCTACGTGTGTCTGCATGTAGTTGTGCGTTAAAGATTGCATCCCTGGGAGATGACATCATTGGGACTTCCTGTCTGGAGCACAAGGCCCAAAATTGCATTCCCAAGTAAGCAGTGATTCAGAATATCCTCACATAATATCAATTTCATCTGTGGGAAAATTTGATTTTTTTATGTAAAGTCCTTGGCCTTTGCTCATTTTTTTTTATATGGATTTCCCCCAAACTGCCTTTCGATATATGTATATATTCACTTATTTTCCCTTTTGGCATGCCATTATATTTTACACATAAATTTCCCAACAGGGAGAGATGAAAAAGACTGACGTTTCTGGACAGATGGACAGCTGAAGACTGAGCTTCAATTGAAAATATATTTAAAAAATGCACGGTATGGCGCTCAGTTCAATTTAAAGACCCAGTGTGTAGTCCTTAGCGCCATCTAGTGGTAAAAAATAGCATTAGAAGTACTAAAGAGCACGCACACCACAGTGGCTCAGAGACCACATTTCGCAAGCCTACCACCAATTTTTCTCGGCGAGCGACGGCGACTTAACCTGTAAGCGAGGCCAAAAGACAGAGTGAGCTGGAATTAGCCGGAGCAACTAACAAGATTGTTGGTCATGGGCTGCAGTGGCTAAAATGACCGGCTAGGGGGAAGGGCTAGTAAAAAAAAAATAGTAAAAGCTTGTGAGAGCGAAGCAGAAAATAACGTGAGCCCCAATTACAGGAGTTAGTGACGACCACCTGCAGGCCCTAGCTGTGGAAGGTAAGCTGCGGAATGTGGACCACCCATTGGGTCCGACACCCGATTCAAGCACCACCCGGGCTAACTACATTTGCGAAGATGTCCTTTGGAAGATGGCGGCAAATCATAGCAGCTCTAGTAAGGTGAGACTCACTGATCTGAATATATAACTAGATAGCCCGAGGTGTGAACTCGAGTCATGTGACTTGGACTCGAGTCATGAATTTGACGACTTTAGACTCGACTTGACAAAATGTTAAAAAGCTTGCAACTCGACTTGAACTCTACCAACAATGACTTTTGACTTCACTTGGACTTGAACCTTTTGACTTGAAAAGACTTGCTTCTTCCACCAAAACAAAAAGATTCAAATGTATGTTAACGAGTAAGTTCCTCTCGGTGTGTGTGTGTACGTGTGCGAATTGGGCTGTGCCGTCATTCAGTAACGTCAGGGAAGCCGCAAACACGCTAAGGCAAACTTCAAAATAAAGCTGACCAAATAATACATTGACACCAATGCAGCAGCCTTGGAGGAATTTACTTTGAAGTCTGTCTGGATGGTGGCGTAAACGCTAGCTTGACTACTTCCTTCTGCCATTTCGGCTTACATTATCAACGTTTTTATTAAAATTATATATAATGCCACCCCGGAAGTATATTAAATAGCTAATTTAGGACGCGAAGAAACCGCAAGTTAATTACGCTGTCATTGTAATTGCTAGACCTACGATAATATAGCTAAAAAATATGTTTATGTGATACATGATTTTGCATACTACTGACATAAACAGTCGGTTTTTAAAATTAATGAATGATTATTTCACCACTAGATGGCACTAGGGATGACTGACCGTCCCTTTAACATTATACATATCACTTGTTTAATAGACTTTAATTATTTTGCCTTTATTTTGTTTAGGTGTAAAATGTTAAATACACAGTACTTTTGCAATACAGTATGCTACGCTGCGATTCTACACACTCTCAGCATCATTTATACCAACTCAACTTTTTTTATACTCATTAGATTTCACGGCGCCGGCGGTAGTTATATTTGCCAAAAGTTTGCCACTTTGCTCAGTCATGAGGGTCGCAATTGGACTGAGGGAACCATTGTTCATCTTGGGAAAGACCCTTAAGCCATGAAAAACAGAACTTCCTCTTTTTGCAAGGCTTCCCGTTTCCTTCCTCTAGTAAGATTTATAAAGTGTGATGGAACTTCAATAGGGTCAAGTAGTGCCAGGTTTGACCTCTGGCATCAAAAGCTATACTAGTAGTCTGATGTAACCACATCCACATGTGTGTGTGTGTGTTTAGTCTCTCATCTCCCCTCTGTCTGCGGCGAGTCATTGTTGTTTTCCCCCGTCATGCGGCCGTTTTTTTTTTTTTTTTTTTGCCTTGCTGTCCCCGCCACATCTTGAATGCATTTGGACTTTTGTTTTGTTGAATTAAACTCCCCTCCTCGCCCTGCTTCCCTGCACATGGGTCCACAATCGCCACCTCAACCCAACGCAAGGTATCGGTACTTACAACAGCAACCAATACCGCTCTCTTGTGATCGTTATACAATCAGGAACTAGAAATTAGAAGAATAGAAAATTGCCATTAATTTCATTCCATTTTAAGGAATAATGGCATACTGGGATATACTGTATATAGGTATTTCTTTAAAATGGTCTGCAATTGTTTTTGGGGGGAAATTGATATTGGTATCGTGACCACTCAAGAGTTGAGCACTTGTACTGGTATCGAACATCCCTATAATTGAATCAAAATCACTTTGTTTGCATGAAATAGAAAATACTGCATTTTTCCTTGACTGCTTTCCTCACTGTGAAAAGCAACCTGGAAATTCCCTACTTCAAAATACCAAATAATCAAGGTAAGTAGGAATGTAGGCGGTGTTTGATAATGAGTTTGCTCACGTAAATCCATTTGCTCAAAGAAAGCATTGAACAGATTCCTTCCTGCGGTATGTTTGTGCTTAGCTATTTGCTTCACCATTTTACCCTCAGAGTCTTCCTCTTGCAATGTTCTCAGCAGTGGATTTCCCCCTCATGACTTTATTTTACTCATTCATCTTGCTTTCTCTTTAACTTGCTTTTCCTCTGGTGCAGAACTCGTTTCCCCTCCTTTTACCCGGGGCCTTTATGGCACTATATTGCACGCATTTGTTTCACCTTCACTTTCATGTCGGTTACACAATGCGCTGCGTTGGAGGTTTGAGCAACACCTTGATGACTATTAGTCACCTTGTCCTCACTTGCCCTGTCACTCTCAACTCTTAAATTACTCATTATTCCTCTACTTACATCCTGTGGCTTTAGTTCAACAAGTCTGGAACAGAACACTTGATGAAGGGAATGTCCAAACAGACGACGTTGGGAATGGTTGTCTCATATTTGGCGTTCCGGCAGGGAGATAACGTGTTTTTGTAATCTGTTCTTTTGTTTACACGCCCACTCAGGCAGGTGCAAGCAAGACGGATGTCTCTCTGGAGCCTCTTTTGACTGTGTGAACAGCTCCGAACCTTCAGAACCACCAACACTCTCATCAGTCAGTCACTGTGGAACTCCCTGGCCTCTTTTAAGATAGATCGCGTGTGCTTGAACTCAATGCAGATGGATGATCATGTTTGCTCTCAATTTTGGTTCATTCATCCGTTTTCATCATCATCATCACCCACTGGACTGGTTCCCAGTCAATTAATCCACTCACTAAAAACTATTCACACAATTTAGACTACTAACTAAATTGTACCCTTGTAACTTATCGTACTAACAATTTATTTTATGTTTTGATTTTATTTTTCCACGTAGAAAGCACAAGCATGCTTTTGACACTTTTTGTGAGACAGCAGTTCAAACCACTTATTTCGTGTTATGATGGTTCAAAAGAGTGAATAATGGGTTATGGGTTGTCCATCCCTCCATCCATTTTCTCCAGTGCTTGTTCTCAGTCAGTTAGCTGCCAGCTGAGTACACCCATACCTGTGGACAATTTAGTCTTTAATCACCCTGCCATTCTGTATCTGTTTTGGGAATAAAAAACACACACGGACGCACGATTGAGGGCTGTGGCCGTCTGCATCATCCGCCAATCTAATGCACAGACCCCAGCGGGTCCATTTTTATGATGTCATACACTGTGTCGCTTCAACTATCCTGATTTTAATGGGAGTGAGAGGAACCTCTTCGATTGGCCGGGAGTCGGCTGCATTCCATCCCACAACCGTGCACAACGCCCCCCCAAGAAACTGCATTTACAGTTGTGATAAAGAGTGTAACAAATATGTAAAATGAAAAGGAAAAAAGATAAATACAAGAAATCACTAAAGGATTTGTTATATTGTAATGTCTAATATTAAGAAGTGAGGACAGGCAACAAATTCTATTTTTCTCCTGTGAAAGATTTGCTATAGTATATATTTATTAACTATGCAATCAGATCAGTGTACAGGAACTTTGCTCGACACAATAAATAAATAAATAAATATTTTAGAGTTAATTTTAGTAAGCGTTTAAACGTTTTATTTATTGGGGACACATAAGGCAGGGAAAAAATGTAAGGATCCATACAATGTTGATCAATACAAGTAGAGTATAGTAAAGCTACCTCTACTGTGTATTTCTAATATTTGTGTTGCACAAAATCTGTGATTGTTGTGGCAGTCTAATGTTTGGCACAATATGGTAAACTTAACATTATGTACACCCACCAGTACAATCTGAGCTCCAATTCTTTGTAAAATATTTAGCATGATCTTTGGATTCATTCTTAATTTTTCATTGTACATGTCATAGTGAGAGTCTAAGCAACCCTCAAATTACTGCAGTGTGTTGTTTTTATTTTTGATGTTTTAGCTTTGTACAACATGAGGTATTAACTCCAATTTCAAGTCCGGTGGGACTAAAGTCCTCCTCTGAAGTCTCTCTCTGGTGTAAATCTTTGTGACGCCTTCATGTTCTCATCCTCAGACGTCCACCTCCTCGCTGCCTTGCAGACATTCCCGTCAACGTCTCCTGTCTCAGCCTGAAGCTTCTCTGTGGACAGCTGAGGCCCGGCAACATGATCCCCAGCAGGCTGCCCTTAAACCAACACAGTATGTGTGTGCGTATGTGTGTGTGTTACATTCACAAGATTCCCTTTGAAAAACAGGCTTGCCAACTATATTTAGGACAATATTGCCATACTTTGACATGTAAATGCTCGTTTCTGCCGAGGGTGTTTATTTCCGGCGTTTCCTTGGTAACAACAAGCGCACAAACGCATCATGTGTAGTCATTATTGAAGGTATTTTAGTTTCTGTCTTGCGATTCCCAACCAGGGTTGTTACACAATATTGAGTATCTCTATTGTGTCTTTGTGTCAGGAACTTCACTTGACTAACTGGGCCAGAGAATAGGCGGCGACGTGGATGCGTGGACTTCTTTCCCCGTGAGTCACTAAGCAAAAATGAGTGTCCGTTAAAAACGTAAACAAACATTGTTGTCATGATGACAAAGAATAGGGTCTTTCGGAACATATTTGAATGGGAATCCTGTGACGTTGAATTGAGGGAAGGATCCATGAATGTTGCTTTTTGTCCAACATTCCATTATATCTCATTTGAAATCTTCCCTTGATCAAACCGTCGTTTGACTGAGTTATAGTTTGAGGGCGTGTGTCTGACTGCTAGGCACAGGTATGTGATCACCTGAGTGATGTATCACGCCGTAAAATACCAAAGAAGGTTGTTTCCAGTAAAACAAGCCGGTGAACATCTCTTCCCGGAGTAGGTGAGCTCACAAAAAGTGCCTCTTGAATGAAACAGCTCTGGAAGGTTGGTGGTGAGCAAACATCCTGGTGGTCTGCGATGTTTGGGTTTGAGAGCTTTTATATTTACGGTGTTTCATCCTGTTGGCGTCATCTTTCATGTTCTTACCGGAAGCGAGGGGGCGACCGTCTGTTTATTGGATTCCTGTAAGCAGAGTGACACCCACAATAGAGCTATGGCGCATTTCGTCAACGCTACGAGAAAATTGTGTGAAAAGCTGGGTAGCATGGGAGGCCTTGCAATAACTAAAAAAATCGGGACGAACACGTCACAATTTTATGTGGGGGAGGGGGGGAGTGGCGCCGAGCACAACTTAACACTGAGGCTCCAGTTAGGCTTTAGGCCAAAGGTGGCAGTCGTGAGTAAAAAAGTGACCATCTCCGCAACGATTCTTTAAATTAGTTTATTTTAAAATTTCTGGTTCCAGGTTAAAGCTAATCATTCTTATTTAAGGGAATATACGTTGACATCAATTAAGTACTTAAGAGGCTAATTTCAAAGGTTTATTGAAAAAGTTCAAGCTTAATTTTTAACCCTTTAAAAGGAACTCTGACTGTAATGACAAGTTTGCTCTCTATGATTTATTTGGTTGTTACTAACATAACTATGAGATTCATTTTTCAAAAATAATTTCATTTTCAGTTTGATACATTTTGTAGAAACTTTATATGGACGTACGCCACCATCGCAACGCAATGTGAAAGAGGGCTGAACGATTATGGAAAATAATGTAATTGCGATTTTTTTCCCCCCAAAAAATCACGATTGCGATATCAAATGCGATTTTTTTTCAAGGTTCTTTTCAATTAATTTTTTTACCCAACAACAAGTTAATTATGATAAACAATATCAGATCTATTATAGATTACAGGATCTTAGGATTGTCACGGGGTGAAGTTTGGTGGAGGACCCAAATGCAGCAAAGCAGGGCAAGGAGGCAGAGAGTAATGTAAAAAAAAAAAAGAAAGAAAGAATTTAATTATAGAAAACAAAAGCGAACTCCGAATGGCAAGTGAAAGCAAAACGTGGGGAGGACAACAAGACAAAAACTGGCAGCATGACGGGAGGAAAACAACAATGAATCGACGCAGACAGAGGGGAGACAGGAGACGAATTACACACACACATTAACGACACAACAAGACACACCTGTGGCAAGACAAAAGTGGCTGAGGGCATACAAAATGTATTAAACTGGAAATGATTTTTGAAAAATGAATCTCAGAGTTAAGTTTGTAACAGCCAAATAAATAATATAGAGCAAACTTGTCATTACAGTCGGGGTTCCTTTTAACACAGAGGCTGCAGTTACGCTTTAGGCCAAAGGTGGCAGTCATGAGTAAAAAAGTGACCAACTCCACAACGGTTCTTTAAATTACTTTATTTGTAAATTTCTGGTTCCAGGTTAAAGCTAAGCATCCTTATTTAAGGGAATATAGGTTGACATAAATGACATAGTTAAGAGGCTAATTTCAAAAGGTTAAAGCTTAATTTTTAACCCTTTAAAAGTCACACTGATTATTTGCCAGTGTTATCTTCTTTGTTACTTCTCTCCTCAAGATCAACCAAGGCTTCCTCGTAGACTCTATGTACCTGATGCCATCACCTCTTTGGACTGTTTTACTTTTAAGCATGTTTGAAGCCGCATTAGCAATGCGATTACAGGCGCAGACATGTTTATTTGGGCTCGTGATTTACTTCGATGGAGATAATAACTGCAGTAAAATGACATTTGTTGCTTTTTGATGATGCCGTGATAGGAAGTGTGCTCGTCAGGGTGGCTCTTTTTGTCTAAATTGCACCGTAGGCCTATTTGTATTTTCAATTGAACCTCTTAGACCTCATTAGATTGTTGATTGCAAAAAGCATGACTCGGAATTGCATTATAAAACAGGATATTTATGAATGAGGTATCCTGCATGTCTTGGTGTGCTTTTCCGTCAGCAAGAAACAATGCATCCACTGTGATGCTGCAAGTACGACTTGAGGATGTGTTCCATGAGAGGATGTTTGTATAGTTACCACTTACGAGCGGAAGACACATTCTGTGCGCGTGGGCCCGGGGTTCATTACACACTTTACAATTACAACTCCTGACCTGCTGCTGAGTCAGGAATGTTAGCCCAGAGTAGCGCTAAACGTTGTGCGCTCCACAAAGAAGAAGGAGCGGCTCTCCCACAGTAACAAACACTTCAGCCCACATGACCTCATGGGCCCGTTGGTTTAGGCACCACCGCATGATGCACATGAGATTAAAGTGGTGGAAATGTGTTAGACCGTATTTTTAGAAGGGACGCCCATCCTCCTTCGTCGTTGCGTGATCCCACTTCAAAGTTGGATGAAGGACTGCGACCCCAACATGCACTTCCCTACTGCTTTAGCCTTCCTTCACCTCTGACCTCAGCGCATGTGTGCTCTACCGACCCTCTACTCCACTTTATTTACTTGGCCTCGCTCTTTTCAAGAACAATTTAGGGGTGTCGGGGATTAATATTTTAATTAATCGCATGACTTCAACAGTTAACTCACCTTTAATTGCAAATTGTATATCTGTTCTAAATGCACAACAAAATGTACACTAACAATATTTTTTCATTAAAAAAAATGTTAAATAGAAATATGGCTGCATCTTTTAGTCATTGATACAGTTATTTCATAATAATTCATAAAATTGAGTTAAAATTTAAAATATGTACTGTACTGTAAAAAACAGTATGATATTGATTTGTGTTGAGGTCATTTTTCTACCACTAGATGAGACATTGGTCACATCACAGCTCAGTGCATTTTTCTTTTCATATTAAGACCTATCTAATCTTTAATATGAATTAACTTGTGAAAATTTTCACATTTTTTAAATTGTAAAATACAACTTGACCCTAGTCTTCCCAAATATATACATTATTATTGAATTTTGCTAAATTTGTAACGAGTGGTAACATAAGATGGCGGCCACACATCTCAAAAGACCAAAATTCCTTGTGAATAGAGCATGGACATAAAACAAACCAATGTTCAGTTCAATGGAGGTATCCCGATAATATGACCAAATATTCGGGTTAGAAAAGGAGTAACCCTGGTGTCTTATTCTGGTTTTTAAAAACCTGAATGTGAGCAGATTAGGGGTTTTGTGGGCGTTTACCTGAATTTTTGCAATATTTTGAAAGGGTCATTGACCACGTTAACATTATTTCTCTAGTTTATTACAGGAGCAATTGCGCTGATGTGTTTTACTTCATAAAGAAAATCTCAAGTGCTTACCATTACATTACATCAGTTCAACAAGGAAGTGTTACAGGAAAAAAAAAAGATTTATCATTCAACACGTTCCCTAACAACTTCCGGAAAATCAGCCAACATATTCTGTTTGGATCGTGAGTCTCATTGTGAAACACCATAAATGTGCCAGATTACACCTTTAGCCATGCACCACACCTTGGAAGTAGTTAAGGTGTGTTCACAAGGACTCTTATCAGCTATGACCTAAGCTTGAAAGGCTCCCGCTTACAATAAAGCGCCACATTCCACCTGACTCTGGAAAGGAAAGGGACTTTCCGGTCCGCCCGTCTTCTTTGACGGAGCATGTCTGGCATTTACAGAGAAATGTGGCCACTGAGAACGTTCCCAGAGTGAAGTATATACAGTTACTGCCTCTTAGGTCATGAGATATGGGCAGAGTCTCATACTGCATGGAGGCTGGGAGAAATTCTGGAGAATGGCACTTACTATAGAAAGTGGAGCTTAGTTGAACCTAAGACTAATACTCATTTGTTTCAATTCAATGTTCATGAATTCAGTACCCACCTCACCCATATGCATCCAGTTTTGCCACTTACATACTTTATTGCAATGTTAACAAAAGCCAACGCCTAATCACGTCTGGTTAGAGGTGTCAAAATTACTCACACATTATTCAACCTATAAATAATTGATTAGTAAGAGGAGAAATGCTAATTCAGCTCTTGTTTTAAAGTAAAAGAAGAAATGTACAGAGTCTTAAATGTACGTAAGTACAAAAATAAAGAGTACACATGTTTTTCTTTTCTTTTTTTTTGGGTGGGGGGGGGGCTGTCAATTGCACGCAACCCCCATTTTGATCAATTGGCACATCAGGAAAACAAAAACAAACAAGGTCATCATTTTGAGGTTTAAAAAAGTAACAAGCCTATTTTCTAAGTTAGCAGTAGAAAATAGGGTCTGCTTTCAAATGTAGAAATTAAAAATAAACAAATAAATAAATAAATACTCAAGTAAAGTACAGATACCAGTCACTAAGAAATTGTACTCTGTTATTTCCTACCACTGGTACAGATTTTTTTTTTTTTACGAATCACAAAGCTGAAAAATATTGTAGTGTAAGTGTGTAGCGGGAAAAAATTATTTGCACCTTTATCCAAGGGTTTGTGGAAATCTGAAGCTTTTTTCCCCCAATTAAGCAATAACAAACAATGTCTTCATATTATGCCAAAAAGACGCACATATATTTATTGCAATAAATACATAAAGACACATCATGCTTTGAAACAAGCAAATAATTTAAACAATAAGTGCAGTTTACCAGTAGACACCATATCCTGGTAACAAATAAATTAACAGACATTCTTTTACAGGTTGTTGTTTTTCCTCCAATAAGAGCAAACTTCACTTGTCAGTCCATGTGAGTGGAGTTTGGAAAATCTCTGCTGGACATGTGAGAGTCGTTGTGACAGCTCAGTCCGCGATCCTTCATCTCTGGACCGGATGACGTCATTGTTCCATTTTGGTTGGTCCTTGAATGATTATTTCCTGGGGGGGAAACGAGGAGAGTAGAGTTGAGAAACACTACTTCAATTACTTCAATTCTGTTTAGGTTTAATAGTGATGTCCTATATTTTTGGCGGGGTGGAGGGGGGAGGATAGTTCTATTGTATTTGATCTACTTTTTGTTTCATCTTGTATTTTGTTCATTAACCGCCTTCAATTTGAAGCGCCTTGTAATTGTAGTTTGGAGCACTATTCCGAGCACGTGAACTCACCATATTAGGAGAGGGAGAGCGTGAGGCTTTTGGTGGGGGGGGGGGGGGGGTCTCAGGGGGCCCTCGCCATGCGCCGCTCCTGCTGGCCCGGGGACGCGCTCTCGTTGTCCTGGCGCGTCTTAAAGTCCTGGATGGCCTTGCGGTTCTGGTAGTCGATGAGGGCCATGGTGATGACCGCATTCCAGCAGTTGTCCTCACCGGGGCAGCGGAAGTCGATTTCCTTGTCGTTCGTGGTGACGATGGTGAAGTAGACGAACTTGCCGGTTCGCTCCACACAGTCCACCTTCTTGATGCTCTGCAATTTGAGCTCTTTGCCCCGGGTGCGCTTTTGCGTGTCGGCGTACATGTTGAGGCTGTCGGGGGTCAGGACGCACGTCTTCCTCTTCCAGAACTGGAGAAGGTTGTCGCTCCTCTTCTCCAGCTCGCCCTCTTTGAGCACCTGGGAGATCTCGGACTCGGACATTTTCATTTCAAAAAAGTCAATTTGGGTCAGAGCAGTCCGAGGAAGGAGCCTCTTGAGTAATCCACGCTGGCTATTTGTGAATGAACCACATCGTGGAGGAGCAGTTTTATAGACCGGCCCCGGCCTGGGGCCCTCCCACTTGACGTCAGTTGGTTTGGGAATGTATCAGCAGTTGACAGTGGGTTGACTTGATTCAAGGCTGTGCGTATGCGTGCAGTCTGTGTGGGCGGAAAGCTTGAGGCTCAGAGGCCAGAGGAAGTTCTAAAGGTGGACCAAACCAGGCGCTGCACACACCCAACATGTTAATTAACAACTAATCCTCATCCTACTGTAAGGATTAGTCCAAACATGTCTACTCTCAACTAGTTGTGGCTGTCAAAACTTTTATTTTTTTACTGGGGTAGTTTTCAGTCCAGCTAGCCTATTTCTTGCTGATTGCGCATAGCTATGGTGTTCCATTCTGTAGAAAGGGTGGGTGAACTGGTCCAAAAATGAACCATTCAATTACAGAAAAAAAACATATTTGGTAAAATGAATTCAAGTCAAAATCCACGCACCTCACAATGTGTCTGTGTGATCATGTGACTTTGCACAGCCAATCAATGCTGAATATTAGGGGTGGGAATCTTTGAATGTCTCACGGTTTGATTCGATTCCGATTTTTGGGTCTGCGATTCGATTCTGAACGATTTTTGATTCAGAACGATTTTTGATTCAAAATGATTTGATTGCCAATGATTTTTGCTTCAGTCTAAAGATGTGCAAGGAATTGTAATGATCTACTCCAGTCTGACTCGCTAATGCTAATTAGCGTGCTGCTCGCGGCACTTTTATCACTCAAAAGAATGGCTCCACGTTGAAAAAAAACTTTTATTGGAATAACTTGATCGCGACTTTTTCCTTCTACTGTACTCTCTAATGTGGCTACAACTTAACAGTGCATTAAACCGCGTGGAACTACACTGCCCCTCAGTGGCCAAACCGGGTACAACATGAACAGCGCTCCAAATAAAGGCACACAAAGGCAAGACAGTATAAAATAATTTAAATTAAATCGATTTTGGGACATTTAAAATAGATTCTGAATCGTACTAAATGAGAATCGCGATTCTTATGAGAATCGATTTTTTGGCACACCCCTACTGAATATGCTATTATTTATGACAATTATATTTGTCTTATAAATGTATGCCTGATTATAATGGTATTTGGACAATAAAAAATATTATTGAGAGCGATCTTCATTATTTCAGTATTCAAACTCTTTGAAACACTTTCTATCGTATGCAGGGCTGGACTGGCACACAAAAAAATCGGTCCTGGAATTTTGACTTAGACTCTTGCCTAACATGTAGTTCCACCACTGATGTTCATTGATGATGTTCCAGTTTTCTATCTATATTCAAAATGGATTCACGGACTGGTCCCTCAAAATCAGTGTTTCTCAACCACAGTCCTTGAGTACCCCTATCCAGCCTGTTTTCCATGTCTCCCACAAGCAACACAGGTGTTTCAAACGATCAGCTAATCAGCAAGCTCTGCATGTAGCCTGAAAAAACTATTGTCAGCTGTGTTGGCTGGGGAGACATGGAAAACAGGCTGGATAGGGGTATTCAAGGAGAACCAGTGCTCTCAATTATGGCAGTCTTTTAGGGTAAAATGTAGGAAAATAATAATTAAAAAACACTGCATTGGCCCAAAAGGCTGGCCCACCAGGCATCTGCCCTGTATGCCAGAAGGCCAGTCCAGCCCTGATCGTATGAATGACTAAAATAAACGTTTATTGTACCTACTGCACTTTACATTGTCAAAAAAAATCTTTCTGACAACATGTTATTGTAAGTGCGTAATACACACACACATCAATTCATGTTTTCAATTGTTTAATTATGTTCATATGTTCAACTCTTTGAGGTGAGTTGTTGAAGCAAATGGTGAAATTTGAATACGGGAACTTGACTCAAGGTGGTAATTCTAAAAGTAGAAGCCATATTAATACGCCACACATAGAGTGTCTGAAAGTTACATTTGTTAGAATATTACATGGCCTTTAGTGGAGTAAATCAATACTTTTATCAACACTCTATCATCTTACAAGTTAAAAAGGCTATTGAGGAACCTTCATTTGAACAAAGTGACTTGGCAGAAAACCACACCAGATCAGCAAATTGTTGGTGGAATAGTGGAACTTGTATATGTTTCATCTTTCTTTTCTTTGATCCTTCCTCTGGTCTCCTGACTTTATGACTCTGGTGGGACTCTGAAGTTAAGGTGAAGGGTATGGGATTTTTAACAGGTTTCAGATGAATTAATGAGCACAATGAACAATACTGAGCTCTCTCTCTCTCTAAAAAACAACAACAACTTGTACATGTTGTAACAATTTATAAGTTAGGAACAATTTATAACTTAATTTGATTTTACATTGATTGATCAGACTCTTATATTCCATCCCATTTTCCAAACATTGAACGACCGATCCTTTTTTACAGTGTAATAGAAAAGCATTTACTGTTTTCTTTTACCTCTCACGATACATAGATGAACAAAGGTATATTTGCAACGAGTAAATAATTATTTTCAGATAAATAAGTGGAATAATTGGATCGATTAGTAGACTACGCTATTGTACCACATCGGTCTTCTCTTATTATTGGCTACTTGTCCCTGTAGCTCCATAAAGGTGCATGTTGTCAGTTCTACCCCTACACATTTAGCCAAATCATTTTCCTCATCATGGGTGGCGATTCATGAGATGAGGTTGTTGTCGTTGGTTGTCAGGCCATAAAAAGCCACACCCAAACGTGTCAGAAGTACTTCTCAAGTGCGCTGTAATGTTTAAAAAAAAAAAAAAAAGGAACAAAAATGTTATACAACACAAAAAGGTTGGTAGTTCTTTATTAGCTGAGCAGACACAAAGACAGCGGCTGGCAAAATATGCTTTCTTTTGTTGAGGCTCAAAAAGTGATCCACTTACCAAGTAATAATTATGAGTCAGCATGACGCCATTCTGCTTTTGCTGTGTTATTATCCTCACATGACTCCCTCACTCGACCGAATAACTGACTTCATCACATGACTCATGTTTGCTGTGCATCGCCCGTCCGTCTCCTTGTGTTTGTTTAGACTGTCATCAAGTCTCCACTCCAAACCTGACACAATCCTCGTCTCGTTCTTTTCATTCAAGAAGCGGCACCACACATCTGTTGATCCTCCCTCTCCAGTTTGTTTGAGGGTCTTTCTGTGTTGCCTGGAGGTGTGTGTGTGCACCTGGCGCAGGCATATGCTTTTTTGAGAGAACTTTGTGGTGAAGGCAGGCCCGCCAGGGCTCGGTGATTCAGTGTGGGCTGCAACGAGTTCAAGTGGAACACTTTGCCTGTTAAAGGAAGACCCGGTGACTCAGTTAGATTCCATGCACGTGTGTTTGTCAAATGAGACATGAAGTATACACGATTTACTATAAATATAGAACTAAGTGAGATGGATTTGGGTCATGAATGACAAGACATCAATGTTCCAGTGGCTTGACTTGACAGGACAGTCAGCACGAAATAGGAGTCTATTGATTTAAGTTGATCCATCTAATATATAGCAACCCCTTTATTTATTTATTTTTTATGCCTGCGCAATATATAAGAAACGTTTTGGAAATTGGGATTAAAAAAGCAAATCAATTTGTAAGAGAGACGATGTTATTTTTTTCTAGTTATGTAGCCTACACTCGAAAAAGCGAATTGTTCAACCAATGTAACATTACAAATTGAATTGTTGACCAACTTTAAAAAAAAAAAAATCACTTCAATTGGTAACACATGATTGAATTAAGTTAATCCAAAGTGAATATATTAAGTTTAATGAACTCAGAGTGTTGGCACCCTCATTTTTCTCATACAAGCGCAAATTGGCAATAAATCATGAAAACAACATAAAGGACTTTGTATTGTTTCCTCTTGTGCTCATTTATTACAAGATAAAAAGATTGTGTGTTTTTTTCAGTTTAATGAAAATTATTATAGGATTTTTTTATTTTATAAGATGTTTCATTTCTTATTATGCAGCCTGTATAATAAACCCACCCCCCTTGATTTTTTCGTGTTATTCATTGGATTTTACAGTACATTGTTTAAATAAAATAAAAAAATAGTTCACATGAATACAAAAACTTTTCTTTGGCAAAGCGAATACTAAAATGAGATTTTAACTGTTTTTTTCCCCTTCACTAAATTCATAGCAGATGTTGACTTACTATATTTAATTAATTAGTAATATATTGGTTTCCTCAAAAGAATTTGGAAAAGTGAGCCTCCCTCTTCCTTTCATTTTTCTGAATGACACCCTCAATGGAAAAAGTTTGGACATCTCCGATCTACAGCATGTCAATCATTAATCATGATCATTTTAACATCAAGAAAGTTATGTATTCGCCTAAACTGACGTCATTTGTTGTAAATAGTAACGGAGAGCACAAGCCTGTTGTGTGGCCGCTAAATAGCAGCAGTCATCAAAACAGAACGTGTCACCGCTTGTTGGAAAGAACAACAGTTTCTTCTGAGTGTGTAAAATGAATCCAGGAGGAGTGTTTTGTGGTGTGTGTTGTGAGGGCTTGGGGAGTAACGGAATACATGTACTGCCGCTACGTAATCAGATTACAAAAAAAAAAGTAACTGTATTCCATTACAGTTACAGGAAAAAAATCTGATTACAGGTACATTTATTAAAAATGGGGATTATTTCGAATTATTACAATTTCTACGATGAGAGAGTGTGAAAGAGGGCGAGACAGAGAGACAGAGAGAGAGAGAGTAGGACAGAGTGAGAGAGAGCACGTACATGCCCGCGCGAGTGGGACCGTTGCTACATGTCGGGGAGGTGGGACCGAACGAGCGGACTGACTCGCCGTGTCCTCCATACGCGGGCAGTTTGAAAAAGCTTCACGGACGGGACGAGGAAATGACGACCGGTATTTACTGGAATTTATTCGGAGCAAAAGTTTGAGCTGAGAGTCCAGCGGCATGCTATGCGCTGTAGCTTCTTGCTAGCTAGCCCGCTAGCCTACAATCATAATGTGAGTTACACCTTCCAAACAAATCTTCCTCCCACCAATTCACTGTTTAAACATCACACACAACATATACACGGCCAAACTTGTGACTGGGATAAAAGTTCACTAGGATTTTTGCTATTTGTAGGCTTCCCGGGTCCCTATCACCCGCAAATAGCAGGGGCACGTTGTATAGAATATATATTGTGGTGATATTTATTTTTATTTTGTCTTCATGAGCATACTCAATATTGGAGTAATCCAAAAGTAATCCAGTTACTTTACTTTAATATTATGGTACTTGGATTACATTACTAACAATTTTTTTTATCAGGTAATTTGTAACTGTAATGGATTGCATCTTAAAAGTAACCCTGGTGTTGTGGCAGCCTTGAAGTTAGCATCAGCGCTTTGCGTTCCGGTCTCCTCCTACATAGACTAATCTGCCGCCTGAGTCACAAAACGGAAATATGATAATAAAAAGACAAAACATGAAAAGAATAACATCCGCTGTGCGTTTTTTTTCACATTATTTCAGCACGAGGGAGTTTTGCAGCCAGTTGTGACACATCAGGTGCGAGGTTAGGGGCATGATATCCCTGTTTTATTTTTTATGAATGACTCAAAGCATAGAAAACACACCTTGTATTAGCTTGAAGTAGTTTGTGTTGAAAACAACTCAGGAGTTATATTTATCCACACGTGTCAGAGCATGTGTGAGAGTAAATATGGATATCTTCCTTTACTGATACACAAATGGTGTTGTCGTGCATTCCTCTGACTTTGGAACACAAAGCTTGGGCTCGCTTCCCGCTCAGTCATGTTGTAACACCCGACCCGGCGACCGGTTCAGGGTGTAATTCACCTTTCGCCAGGACTCGGCTGGGATAGGCGCCACTCCAGCTCCTCGTGACCTCCTGAGCAAGATAAGACTGGATGGATTGGATCATGGATGGATTTAGAAGATAAGACTGGATGAATGGAAGGCTTAAGGAGCCGTATAATTGTTTTATTTTTGCCCTTGGGCCCCACCCTTGCAGTAAAGTACACTTGCTTGGGTGTTACTCAAGTCATTGCAGTCCAGTCAATAAATGCGAAACAACAGATGTATGGTTTAACATCATGTTTGATGGAGTTAGTGATTGTGGCTGTCAAAGTTCCTACAAATGCTGTATTTTAAATTGTATTATTCAATGGAACCTCTAAAGTCATGCAAAATTAACTTGGCCTCAAATTTCACATTGGAAAGCAAAGAAAAAGAAATCTGTTCCACTAACATTTAACCTTAACAAAAAAAATTAAAAATGGACGGACACACAATGTTTTAACAAGGGATGTTCTATACCACTTTCTTTAAATACAAAAAAAAATACTAATATGAGTACTCAAATCTTGAGTCCTCACAGATACTGATACCACTAGTACTTTTAATACATTACATTTTTATTAAGCCAATTGCAGATCATTTTAAAGACCTTTTGTTTATTTCTGACAACAGGTTAGGTAGAACAGTCACCCTGTAAGACAGAATTCAAGTTAAAAGTAAAATACAAATAAGGATACGGATGAAAAGCTGATCACATTATCAGGAAAATTGGGCAATATTGTTACATATAGATTTTTTTAACCTATTCAAAATTAGGGGGGAAAAAACATAAAATGGCTAAAAGAAAAAAATACAACCATCCAGAGAAAAATACAAAATATAGGTACGGTACATACAAGTACAAAAAAGTAGGCAACAGTAGGCACTGTTCTATCTGTATTGAACAGGAAAAATATAGCCTACCTTATTAATGCACTGAACAGCAACATTATATTTTTCTAATTCAACGAAAGTAGGTAAATGTGTAAAATAGGTATGTTCATGAAATCAGCATACTATCTAAATTGAGTTACCAAATGAATGTATACAGTTTGGTATACCCCACTAATAATGCACTCTAAGTACTAATATAAACCTTGCAACCAAACATACTTATATAAATTGCATCTTAATGGGCATGTGAAAAAAATGACTTAGAATTGAAGAGAAAATGCTCTAAGAATGAACATAAACCTTATAAACATACAGAATTTGCATCTTAATGGGCATTTGAGAGGATTGACATGGATACAGTTCACATAAAAAATGTTCTGTCAGCCATGCACACCATTTACTTCCTGATAGAACGGCAATAAGAGGGCGCCGGTGACTGGTATCAGTGACTGGTATTGGCAGCCATCGTGAACGCTCGATACTTTGAAATGATGATTTTTTTTTAAAACAGCTACACAATTGTAAAAATAAGTGAATCACTGTTAATAGTAAAACATGAAAATAATACATCACTCAAATTAAACTTCACGAGTACTAGTGCTATACTGTAGTTGGCCTGCATGCATACACGTGAAAAACAAAGGAATAACAGGTAATGATTCATACAGTTGATATCAAAAGTCTATTATACCTCATCATTCAAAAAAATAATTTCAAAACTTGTTCCACCAATAATATGTCCCATAAACAGTATAACTTAAACCAATCTTAAAAGAGAAAGAGGGGGAGTAAAAATAAACAACTGAGATCATGTGGTTGCAAAAGTGTACACACGCTCATAGCTGGGATGTGGCAATGCTCAGATTCAACCACATTACAGTCGACCTCATGTTAAATGGGAGTTGGCACACACCTGCCTTTGTTTAACTCATTCATTCCCAGCTATTTTCACTAAAGCAACCCCCTTCACTCCCGGCTATTTTACTGGATTTTGACTGATTTTGCAAGGCCCACAGAATATTGTGTTCTATTGCTATAAAAATATGGAACCTGCAAAAAAAAGAAAAGAGTCTCTTCTTTCATCAGGAAAAATCTGTTTCTGTTTTGCAGCAATTCGCATTAGAATATAGCCAAGTTTCATCATTCTTCACAAATCTATTTAGAACTGTGGGTAAATGGGCTTTTTTTTCAACATGGCCCTGGTTGATCTCTTTTGTTCTGCTGACCGTTTGTGTAATAACTACAATTTCTCCAACCATTCTCTGCATTTAAGAGGCCGCATCAAAGCCTTCTGTATGCTCTACCATTTAAAAAAAAAAAAAGACATACAAAGACGTATAAATACGTCTTTGGGACACCCTGGGTCAAAACAAAATCTCCCAAACACATGTAAGAAATTGTGTTGTTTTTTTCAGTGAAGTTGTTCATGTAATAGGACACATTAATGGTAGAAAAAGTTTTGGAACTATTTATGTTGATCTCATTGGTCTCACAAAAAAAAATATTTGAAGAGGGGTGTGTAGACATTTTATATCCACTGTGGTGTCACTGGATAAGCCAAATGCATGCTTTAAATGTAGGTTTTTGTCCAAAATGTGGGCCAAAATGTCATCATATCGTCGTTTTGAAGTTCCATCAACAGTCTGACACTAACCTGCAGGAAAGGCAGAATCACCCACATTTGAGATTATAGAGCAGTAAAGTATGATTCGGTTCATGTGGCACTGACAGCCATGCTGTTTTTGATTACACGCCATCTTACTGAAGTTTTTTTTTTACAGGTAAACATAAAACACATTCTGGCTTGGCCACAACAAATTTAGCAACACGTTTCCACGTGGCTTTTGAATGTCTGCACATTAATGCTGATAAATCAGTGTAAGGCCATGTGTTTATGTACATCATCATATGAGTTGAAAGCCTCTTGCGCTATACATAGCTGCTGTAACAATAGGGAGCGTTGTGCATGAACTCGCTGTGACGCTCTGCTGACATGCACAGCAGAGCCCGCAGGTAACAGCTGCACTGTAACACGCGCGCACAAACACACGCACACTCTTGGAAACCAGTTGTAGTTATAACTGCGCCTTTGCTCTTTGGTGACATGCCCTCGCTATGAGCTATTTGAAGCATTGTTCCGATAAGCTCTGTGTGTGTGTGCGTGTGGCATTCAGCACCGTGGGAAAAAGAACAAATGGCTGATGAGTGTCGAACATAGCGTTGCCGGAGGAATTACTAAAAAAAATGTTTGCCATGCATTCTGCACGAGTCAGTGATGTTATCAGCGAATACATCCTGTTTTTACATGCTTCATGTATCTCAGTAAGATTAAACTGAGAAAATATATATATATATCAAGGATAGCTGTCACATACATACGGAAGCGTATTGCATTCACTTGAAAAAAAAATCCTGTTTTTCGGACACATTTTTGGGGGGGAGCTTTGTTTTTTTGAGTATTTTTTTCTGTTTTATTAAATATTTTGTTTCCGTAGTTTTGAGTATTTTTTTTCTGTTTAAAAAAAATCTGTTTTTCTGAATAATTATTTCTGTTTTTATAAAATAATTATTTTTAAGAATTTCTTTTTTTCAGTTTTTCAGAATAATTTTTTTTCAGTTTTTTTATAGTAATATTCCCCTGTTTTATAAATTAATTATTCTAATGTTTATCAGAATATTTTTTAAAGGGGGGTTCCCTCAGCGATTAGAGAACAAACCACAATACAGTATACACATTCATTCCTTTATTGAAAGCCAGTAAGTAAACATGACCCTCTTATTGCATATGGAGGTATGCAGGGAAAGTGTCCGCTTCCGCTATAGGCGAGTCTGCAACAAGTCACTTAGAGTTTAGAGGTAAAAAATAAATAAATACTCCGAAAAACAGAACACCAGCTCTGTTTTTGGGAATATTTTTTTCTGTTTTTTTAAAATAATTGTTTTTTTTTTTTTTTAAACGCCCCCCCTCCCCACACACCTGTTTTTCTGAATATTTTTTTCAGCCTGTTTTTCTGAATTTTTTTTTTTTTTACAGAAAAACTAAAAAAAATATTCAGAAAAACAGAAAATAAAAATAAAAAATAATCAACAAAACAAAGCTCCCCCCAAAAAAATGTCAGAAAAACAGGAGGGTTTTTTTTTCAAGTGAAGGCAATGTGATAAAATGTATAGTATTTCCTTGCAACACACCGCCTGGTATTATATTTTAATCTTGCTACATGTGATCCTACAGCCACGTGCAGTGTCAAAATGCCATTAGACACAGGAAATAAATAATAAATGTCAGGCCATATCAATTGAATTAATTGTAGTGTGACTCTGTAATTAGGCAGGTATGCCACTTCCTCCATGCGCACAGCGAAGACAGTGAAAAGTCTTCGGTGAGAAACACTGCGACGAGAATCTACCTCTGTCCCGTTCCAGCGACTTTGTCCAAGAATGGCAGCTATGCAGGTCTGCTGTCTCCCCGCCTGTCATCCAATCAAATGTCTGTAAAGCCTCAAAGGAGATCATGTGATCAACGTGGACTATTCCCATATTACTGAAGGTAATCCGTGATGGAAGCAGGGCTATGGGTGGGATTTTGCACTTGACAGGTTTAGGCCTTGTGTTTGATCTACAGCGAGGGCAACAAATAACTTGGGTATGGTGTGGCACACTAGAAACACATACCTTACTTTTTGGCAATCACTGTGCCACAACAATTTGGCGCACCCTGAGAGATCATTAGGTGTGCTGTGGGAAATCAGCCCTAAAATGTAACATTTATTAACTACAAATAATATATAAGCACAAATTGTCTTCGATTGTAGTGTCTGCATCAGAGGTGGGCATTCGGTCAATATTGACGGAAGGTCCGTTCATCTGTCAAAGACGGAGGGCCATTTTGTTGATGATTGACAATTGATGGGAAACTTCGAAAAAGTGACGACCTAGGCATTGATGGAAGGGGGTTTTCATTTTGAATTTGAATGTATTTATTTGAAAGGGAAAATGCACATTAACTCATTCACTACCATTGACGGCTATAGACGTCAACAATTCATTTGAACTATTTCTATTAGTTTAACATGTTTAAAAAGAGTATGAAAACCCAATTTTTTTTGTTGAAATACAGATAAAAAAATGTGTGATTAATTTTTTTTTTTTATCGCCTGACGCAACTTAAAGATTATGAAAAATTCGGGGCGTCAGGCGATTAAAATCTGTAATCGTAATTAATCGCATGACTTCACTAATTAACTCACAATTAATCACAAATTTTATATCTGTTCTAAATATACAATAACAAATATAGGTTTTCATACTCTTGTTAACAAAAGTAGATTTAAAAAAAACAAACTAATATAAATAGTTCAAATGAATTTTTTACGTCTGTAGCCGTCAATGGCAGTGAATTAGTTAATCAAGATTTTACTATGTAAATGTACCCAAGTTAGCTAAGTCAAGCTAATTTTCATTGGCAGTCCCGGATGTAAAAGACAGCCTAAAATGAGCGTCATTAAAATCACAAATCAATTTCCAACAATATACAATAATATTACACCAGTGGATGGAATGGAATTGTCACTCCATCAAAGACGGACATCTCATTTTGCAGACGGAAACATTGACGGACGTCCAATTTGCTGAGCAATCGACGAATGGATTGACGGTTCGGCTTGAAATATTGACGATTGTAGCAAACCCAGCGAGACAATGGTGAAGCGTACCGGTGTTCAATTAAGTTTTCTATTCCTTGTTCCATTTGATGACACACCGTAACTGTAAGAGCTTCGTAGACCGTAATTTTTTTTATAAAAATAAACATAAATGGCAGTCCTTAAAAGTTGTCAAATATACCTTCAACACAACTTTCAGTCATACATATGAAAAAGTTATCCAAAACAGAAAACCTAGTAGCATTAATTAAATAATCACCTATGAGAAGTTATCATTAGCTTCAATGGAAAATAACATACGAAACACAAACAACCTTTTTAGTAATTCCCGTCATAAAAAAATCACAATTAAACAAACATAAGCAACAACATAAGTCGGCATTTCAGTCAGCAACACTTTGAATCACGGACCTTTTTCTTTTTACGGTTAGCGTCTTTCTGTTAGGTGTAAAGACACCTCTAGTGGATAACATTTCCTGGACTGCCGGAAGTGCGCCAAAATAAAAGCACATAACATAAAAATCACGACAAAAAAAATAAAGCATATATGGAGCAGGATATTGACAGGATTGTGGAATCCAGGTCCAGAAAGTACAAACAAGATTGGCTTTAGCGAAAGGTGCTCCTTCTTAACTGGCAGGTAAACGAGCTCATAGAAGCACCTGTTGAGTGGAAGCACCTATGGTTAAAGTCAGACTGTTTCAGGGTTTGTTCTCTCTGGAAATGGATTCCCCCAACTCTGAATATTGAAATCCAAAAGCTTGTCAAATTAAAAAACAGCGTCATTTAGTCACACCGGCAACCAGCGAGCGATGAGCTCTTCATCGCGCTCGTTGACTTGTGAAGATCACCGCAAGGTCATCTGCATAAGTGACCCTCTATCCCTTCATCCTCCCTGGAACCCAATTTGGCTCGCATGGCTTCCGACCGCACAAAAGAGTCCACACAAGCCTACTTGTTCACATACTTTGTGCTCGCGTATGCGCACTATAGAAGTGCTGCCAAGTGCACCTTGGAGCCAAGAGCGCAACAGTGGCGGCGACTGCAGCTGCTACAGCGATGAAGAGAGCGCCCTGTGTGCACTTGTGCTGGATGAGGAAGAGAAGATGGCGACGGCATCATTAGGCCCACTTTCGGTGAGGAGAAGACATCACTTTTGTAATCCATACACAAAAAGAAATGCTGAGTTGCTAATTAACCTGCTTTCTTGGTAGCTGTGCATGTTGAGCAAACTAACCGAGCGTTGGTTTGGTCAGTTTTGGACCCAACACCGGGTTATCTGGTTCACTCACCCAACATGGCGCACTTTGAACCAAATCATCAAATTCAGTTATCGAGAGACCGGAACATCTTATGTCACAAATTGGTAAATTATACTGTTTCAGGAAAAAAAGGAATATTTCGCTTCAGTCTGGCTTAATAACGCATCACTTGTGTCTCCGAAGCACATCATTTAAAGTGAAAGTCAACCTTACACATGTCTTGACAATGTTATATGTGACCTCACTAGTCTAAACATGACATTCTGATTAATATTACATTTTTGGAATATGAGTTATGAAGCCAAATCCAGCCGTTTTTAAAAAACATTTATCTTAGGGGGCGGCCATTTTGCCATTTGCTGTTGACTTAAGATGACATCAATATTGCTCAGGGCTCAGGCAACGACCAATCACAGCTCACCTGTTATATTCTTCACTGTAGGTGAGGATGTCATACAGATTCATGTCGAAAAAAAAATGAACTATCCCTTTAACTTATTTACTGCCACTTTTGTAAACAAGAGTATGAAAACCTATATTTTTTTATTGTACATTTAGAACAGATATAAAATTTGTGATTAATCTTGAGTTAACTAGTGAAGTCATGCGATTAATTATGATTAAAAAATGTAATCGCCTGACGCCCCTAATTTTTACTAATCTTGTCTTTTTTTTTTATCGCGTCAGGCGATTACATTTTTTAATTGTAACTAATTGCATGACTTCAATAGTTAACTCATGATTAATCACAAATTTTATATCTGTTCTAAATGTACAATATTTTTTTCTAGTAACAAAAGTGGAAAAAAATGTGAACCTAATAGAAATAGTTCAAATGAATTTTTGACGTCTATAGCCGTCAATGGCAGTGAATGAGTTAAAGGGAATCAGCTGTGTTGAACGTGGGAAACCTCAGGACTCAGGCCCTCGAGGACCAGACTTTGACACCACAACGCAATATTTACCAGAATGCCATATTTAGACTCGTGGGGCTGCATATAACATATTATTGTAAAAAAAAAAAATAATAATAATTTGGTTGACTTCCACTTCCCCGCAATCGCCTATTAAATTAAATTGGAATGACCGTATCCAAACGTTAAAAACTGTCAAATGTGTCACTGGATTCAAAGAAATGCTGCCAGGAAAGTCGTATACGTGTTTTGTGCTGTAAAATGATTGGCCAGTCTGAGTTTCCATTGAAAGGTCAAGAATGAAAATTCAAAATGTGTGTGTGTGTGTCATCATCAAGATTCATGCTTAAATGTATAAATACAATTTTGAAGCACATTGTAATTTGACTTCTGCCTCACATTTTTTGAAGGTAGGATTTGAGTTTTGGCAATGGCCTTCTCCAAAAATGGAAGCCTTGTCAATAGCTGTGATTTTATCATCTACGCATGGTTAAATATTAAACATTAAAAGGTGCTTTGACACAATTCTGGCTTTAGCTATCATCTCAATCCGAGCCAGACATCTAATGTTCTCGGGTCGTGCCCTGAGCTCGCCTGAAGTGAGAACACACACAGCTGAGAAGTGATTCTCACAAGGTAACAGGATAAGAAAGGACCAAACTTCGGTTGCTAAATAAGACGCAAGCCAAGCCCTCCCCCTCCTTCTCCCCTCGTCCAGAAACCTCAGAGCACTTGGCCATATCTCCCATGATGCATTACAAAGGTCTCTCACAAGAGTGGACACACTCTTCTCTATCTGCGGGACTGGATTCCTGACATTCTGGTTCTCTTGCATGATGCTTGGCAGCGCAGCAAATTCTTTCGAGGGTGAAGGTTGGCTTTGCTGTGAGTGAGGAAGACCATGGTCCACTCCGATGTCATGTCGCGCTTGTTGACATTCGAGTGACATGTGAAAATGGTCAGTCACCCTTGATGACAAGAATTCATTACTTGTGTTTTGGGACACTTCATAAATCAGACTTTGTCACCAGCACGGTGCCGACGGGCACCAGATAGCAGTGAGTACCCAAGGACCACATGAGTAAATAGCCAACGATGGGTATATTAGGGGATTATTATTTTCTAGGAATGTTGACAAGATAATTTGAAAATGTTATTATTAGCGGGTATTTGTAGAAATAAAACATTGTCATGGTGATTCAGAAAACAATTCTAACTACATTGAATCGCCAACAGTCGTGTGTTCATCATACCGGACCTAGAACAGCTTCCGTGTCTAGAGAATCATGGGAAACGTAGTCCTATACTAGCCTAACGCTGCGGTCAACCAACACAAGTGGAGCTTTTCTGGCAACATACTTTCAAAGTTACAGTGAGGGACCGGCGCTTAACTGCTGGGGAAAAGCCAAAAGAAAAAATAATAATGGTGAGTGCATTGGCTTATTTAGCACTATTGACTGTCAATCAAGATAATATTTAGCATTAGCTAACGATTAAATTTGTGATAGCTTCTGGTGGGAATTTTGATTTTTCAGTGAAACTGTAGTGTCCCGGTAGAATTTGTGCAAATTTAATTATTTCTAGAGCTGTCAAATGATTACATTTTTTGATCTTAGAATTTTGTTTAATCGCGATTAATCACTTAAATAAAAAGGCTTTTTTTATCTATTTTTTTTCCCGCCAAATTTTAAGTGCACCGGTTATGTGTTAATGCTTTTGACATTTAATGTTATGAGGATGTCTTCAACATTTTTTGATCCACGGCACGCGCTCATCCCCCTTTTTTTCCAATCAGTTATTTACTTGCCTAATTTAAAATGGGAAAAAATGACCCCAATATTTTGATGACCAAATATTCTAAATGTAATACAGAAACATTTACTTTAATGCACATAATGTTTATTGCGCAAACAACCTGTGCTACCTTAAACGTAGCCATCTGTCACGCTAAAGGATCATCTTAATCTAGTCAAAATTAATAGCGCGATTAATCTGCGTTATTTCATGATTGCAAAAAAAAAATTGTGATTGATCAATCAGTTAACGCTTTAACTTTTCATAAGTGTGTATCAAACAGGTCTGGTAGCCCTTCACACTTATTAGCCAACACGAACAAGAAAATCACGTGAGCAGAATTAGAATTGGACCGAAGCAGCTAGTGATCTCCAGCAGCTAGTGATCTCCACATATCCACAGACACATAATTTTCATTGATGCACAACTTTAATAGAATATCTTAACTCTGTACAAATTGAAGAGAATAAGCCAAGTTAACAAGTTAAGGCCATTTGTTAGCACAGGATCCCGTGTAATACATTTGAGGATGACAACCACAGCTCAGATGCAAGCGACCAGCTCAATACAATCGAGAGAAGAGGGCGATTGGTTTACTGCTTCTGATGACCTGCCAACAGCGGCATCCAAACCAAACAAATTCCATCTAAAGGGCAGTACAAAATACATTGGCAACAATTCATTCAAATACAAACCCATATACAACGAAACATATTTGAGCAACTTTAAATGTTAATTACAATGTATAAGTGGGGAAACAATTGAAGAGAACATTCAATTTGGCTTGTTAGTAGCAATGTGCATGCTGTCAGATAATTCAAAAGGTCGGACAGAGTTGGCTTCTGTCCGTCATTGTGCGCTGAGATACTGACCGGACTGATCGTGAGCAGATAAAGAAACGGCTTTAGGACGACGCAGGAAGTGCTGTCCATTCAAGTGCTCACATCTTAAATGCTCGTTTGAATTGGCATCGCGTCAAAACACTATCCCACAACGATTAAAGGTTCAAAATTGGAACATGGCAGTTTAATAAGCCTCCACAATGGGGCTTCCTGAAATGCACCACTACACTGCTGCATGACACCAGAATAAATATTTCCACGACAACAAAAGTAAATAGTTATACACTGTAACAAACAAAAAAGCCCAGCCAAAGTAACTCCCCCACTTGCAAAAAAAAAAACCCTGAGTAACAGATCTGTGACAAATTAATTTTGGAGTCTTTTACGTTCCATTTTGCTTTATGACGTGCTGAGATTCCTGGCAGTAATGCACTAAACTCCAACTTAACAAAAGATGGTGATTGAGCGAGATGGAAAACAACAAGGGCAACGTGGGCAAGAGAAAAGCAAAAAACCAACAAACAAAAAAACTAACAAAAGTCATGCACATAACAAAAACAGTTTGGTTTGTATCAATTCCGTTTGGATGAAAGTTCATAGAGTGTGGATTTGTGGGGTTGGGGGGGGGGGTGCAAGAAGAGGACTTGCTAATTGGCTGAATTGAAGTATGATGGCAGGTCTCCTTGTCCACTGGTCACTGTGGTTACTGCTGCTTGCATTCTGCAGGCTGGGTGGGTGCCGTTTTCTGTGTGACATAAAAATGACACTCAGACAAGAGGGGAGAGGCATTTGGCTAAAAGGAGAAGCAGCTAACAGGAAATGTGACTAGTTTAAACCTGGTTTGGTGTAGCATAAAGGGATGGGGGGGGGGGGGGTATAGCCTTACTGCAGAGAGCAAAAAAGAGGAGCGAGACGCCCAGGATGTGAGTTGCGGTTCACCGAAAGACAAAACCCTTGATTACAGGAAAACAGAAACCCAAAGAAGCGAGCACAAAGGGCTGAAGAGCCATAAAGGCAAGACTGGATGGAGAAAGCAGTTTGGGGCGGGTGGTCATCCTTTAGTTCCTCCTTACCTAGAAATGTATGATTGATTAGGCCTGTGGTGGGAGGAAAGACATGTGTCATGCACGTGTTCAACTATCACACTCACTTTCATAATCAATCACATTAGAAATGAGGTGCAAGCTCAGCAATGAAATGACAAAAGTACTTCTGAAAAAAATTTAATTGGTGACAATGTTGGTTAATTCTGTGCCAAGTCACACAACTGCTGCGATTTAAAGGCACTTTGGCAGATGATGCAAGCAAAAACACCCCATAAACAAAAGCAACACTGAAAATAATCAATTCAGATTGAGGGTGTCATCTACCACGGCGTATTAGGGCCAAAGACGCCTCACTTTGCGAAGGTCCACACCCTGAGGATCAAGCATTTAAGTTAATTTGTTAAAATAAATATTTACGTTTCCAGAATTATTATTTACACATTTCATAAAAAACATTTTGTGCAGGTTGATGTGTCGAATCTGCTGGTCTCCGTCATTCACTTGCATTTACCTAAAGTATGCTAGCTTCTGATAGGTTAGTGTTAGTCAGCTGACAGGGGATCAGGAAGTGTTGTCGCTCTAGCTGCCGTGTATGACGAGCAAAGTTTAAACTAAGAACGAATCAGTCGACATCCTGCCTTTTTATTTTATAAACATTGTGTACCATTAACCAGCAACAAATCCTCACATTTGACTATATCCACGCTACATGTATTTCTCGTAAGTTTCTGTGCGTTTTTTGTGTGTCATAAATCTGCCACTTTATACAGTGGCAAATTTGCAAGTTTTTTTCTTTCGGAATATTGCCCCCGCCCTCTAAAAAAAATATTTATACGAGGCCCTAACACATCGAGCACCTGGATGAAGAGAAATAAGATAAATGCATAGAATAACAATCACAAGTCTAGGGCAGTGATACAGACACTGGAAATTCGGGGGTGACACCGATCCGGGAAACTCACGATGGCCACCCAACCCCACCTCTGAGACCTACTTGAGCATTTGGGATTGGATTAAGCCATTTGTATGTAGCTGGAACCGACAACACGCGTTGGACTGCTACTTTGACGTGATTATTCGTGACATTAAACGGTCGCTGCTTATTTAAAGAGACACTACTACTAAGCATTTGTTTTTCCTGGACATTTTTTTCCAATGATAAAGCAAAAGGGGGGGGGGGGACCAAGCATATTACGTTCCACTTAATCTGACCATTAGCGTGAATTTTAAACAAAGGGCCAAAACATGCCTTGTAAAAATTAAACGGCACTAAAAAATTAGCCAACACACAAATGGAAAGCAACCTGACTTTTTTTTTTTTTAACAGGTGTACTTCTTTTAATATCATGACGACGTTATCGTTACATCCCTATTCTCCAACACAGCTGATATGATTAGGTCATCAGCAAGCTCTGCATAAGCCTGATAACCATCCTGTTAATTGGAAATCAGCTGCGTTGGAGCAGGGAAACATCCAAAACCTTGCTTTAGACCGTGCCCACCACTGGTCTAAAGCAAGTTGCAAAATTGCCACCCCCTTGAGAGGTATAAAAACGAGTGGATTTTTACAAATATAATCTTTATCAGAATGCCGTGTTAAGTCGCAGATACCATATTATTGTAAAACATTTTTTTTTTTTACTCGACTTCCTCTTTAAAACAAGAAATGCTCATAATGTATGGATTCATACAGACCCTTGGGTTAAAGTCTCCATCGTCGTCGTCATCATCGTCATCGTCGTCATCATCATCATCATCACCGTCATCATCTTGCTCCTGATATACATAAAGAAAGTTACAAAAAGTACTCAAACAAGGATATCTGCAGAAATAATGCAGTATAGCTGTGGAAGCAAAGTATTAAGACACCTCTTAGTATGATGCAGTAAAGTTTGAAAACCACAATAATCAAGTTTAAAAATAAAATAAACATATTTGTAAAAGCTACATTTAAATACAGCTTTGATTGGATGTCAGATTGTGCAGCAAATTTGATTGAGTAAAAAAAAAAAGAAAGACAAACCTCATCGCCTTCTTCCTCATCAAACTGTTGAAAAAACAAAAACAAAAAAAAAACAATCACAAATCAGCTCATATTTTCTCCGTAAAACATCACATCTTCAGGCTTACACTCTCGTCGTCTTCCATTGCCTCTCCAGTGAAATACAGCACAGCTCGAGGAATAATTCTCTCACGGATGAAATGACCAATCTCAAAGTCAAAAGCTAGCTCAGAGTCTTCATCCTAGGTGAGGGAAAAAAGGAAATCAAAACAAACCGTGGCGGTTATATAGCGCAATTCTGGTTATGGTCTGACGGCTGCCATACAATGTAACTTCTTAGGAAATTATAACCTCAACTCACCATTTCACCATCATCTGGGGTAGCTGTTGAAGAAAATAAACATTTATTTACAATCATCTTTTTATAATCACCATCAAATAAATTACAGTGGATTTCAAATGGAATTGCTAGCGTAGATAACTAGTGCACAAATATGAAATAAAATTACAAATACTTAAATAAAAAATGTCTTTAACAGCTTCCATAGTTCTAAATACATCTCCACTGATGTGCAGTCGGTCCACAAACAACATGGCTGTGCACTTCCCCTTTAGTTGACTCAAGTTAATGCAGGGGGGGGGGGGGCAGATATCTGATTTATGTCTATTAATTGTCCATCCATCCAGCCCGAGCATACCAGCACTAAATTGGAATTGGGCAATGTAAAGACAGCCTTAGAACTAGGGATGTAATGATTCGCTCAAGCCCGATTCAATTCGATTTTTAGTTCCCGATTTGATCAGTTTAATTCTTTTTTTTGTTTGTTTTGTTACAAAATGATTCATTTAACAACCAAATGATGTTTTGATTTTAGCATATACATTTTGTCCATGCTACAAACATTAACTTTTTGTAACATTATATATTTAAAAAATAAATAAAAAAAATCCCACAGAACAATAGGACAGCTCATTATGTAGAAATATGACTATTATTCATATCTGGCCCGGGCCTTAGGTTGACTATATACAAAATTTAGACACACTGGGCAGTAATTTGCTACTATTGTATTTATTTATTTAAGATCTATAAGACTGAAAGGGGACAAGCAGTTGCACCGGTGTCTGCAAACACAGCTGACATGTACTGTAGAGTCGAGTTCAACATCTACCCAGACGTGGCCCAGTTCAAATAGCTTTAAAATGTGGCGACCTCTGGTGTTGAATTAAGCTTAAAGCAGTGAGATGCTTGCGGGCAAGTGTGGACATGTCAAATGTTAGCTCCTCCCCTCAGAGTTTGTCAGCAGTTTGGATATGCTGGAATAGAAACCAGCTGCTAAACTTGCAGCATTAAGAATTGAGAAATACTGCAAGACATTCATTTGAGTAATATACAAAGAAGTGGCAAATGAGCCTACACGCCAACTCTGCACTCACCTTTGTCAGGGTTGAAGAAGTTGAAAAAGGAGGGGTTGGGAACCTGCTTGGTGACTGTGCGGAAAGTGCCACGGCCTTTGTGCTTCTGCTTTTTCTTGACCATTTTCATGGTCACATCCTTCCCCTTCTGCCAATCTATCACACAACTATTGGGAGAATGAAGACCAAGGTCATTGATTAATGAAATTGTTTAATAACGTAGGCAACCACATTGCACCCCACTGTGTCTAGAATATACAGTATGTGTCAGCAAAGTAAAAAATGTGATCATTTTTTTTCTTACACGTGCCGGACCACAACTACATGACAACCTCCACAAGATAATTAAAGCCTTATTGGAAAGCATGCCTCAACTAAAGTAACTCTTCACTCTTATATGGCCTGCCACATCTGCACAGAGAACTTACATACAGCATGAAATTTAACACGCAAATATTACAATTCAATAGGTTTTCAAGACTTTATTTTAAGGTGGCATTTCCAGATTAATAATTGTAATGCTTTGAAGAATATGAAGCCCCTGTGATAGCAGTGTCAGTTTAGTGATGGGACCATAAACAACAAACGTGTAGTCCCCATCTAGTTTTAGAAATGACGGAAATCCGTCGCCATGACGGAGAACTTAAATCTTTACTTTGTTTAAAAAAAAAAGACATTGTGTCCATTTGTTCTCATGGAACACCATGATGGCACTTTTTTTTTTTTTGGTGGTTTTTGTTTACTTTCGGTTGGCAAACTGATTTAGGCGCATTACTGCCACCTGGTTTGTAGTGCAGATACTGCCTGCAATGAACTTGCCTATTTGTTGTCCGAGTATATGCACCGAACCGTCATAAACCCTTAGGAGACACCTAAAAGGCCTCATGTAACAATATGATATATAGAGTCTGAAGGATAATGGAAGGAACCTACCCGTTACAGTCGACGATCTCTGGGCCCTCAAACGAGAAAGGCTCTGAAGCATCAGGTTCAGACTTCATTTTGTAGACTTTAGTGAGAACAGCATTGGTAAAAAAGCTGTTGGGCTCAAAGTGGAACTCCAGTGTGAAACTCTGAAAGACCAAAAGAAGATTAGAATCATGTTTTCTATCATATTTAGGAGTGATCTTTTTACTTCAATATACATCAATACTGACCATGGGCTGTCCTGCTTCGGAAAACTTAACTTGAATATCTTTCAGGTGCTTGAGGATGGGCTCGTCGTGTTCCTGGCAGAAGGTTAACAGTTAACACAAAAGGTTAAGAAAAGTGCCGTGAGATATTGGCGAGCAGATTAAAGAGTGAAACATACTTTGATCATGTCAGTGAGCATGTCTGCATTCCTGAATATGGTGAGCCAGAAGTCCGGGATGCCTTTTGGGTCTTCCACTGGTGCAGCATCTTCCTTCTTAGAAGAGTCGATAGCTATTTTTTTCTTGATCTGCTCCTGCAGCGGCAGGACAGAGAAGGTCACAATCAAAAATCTGAGCTTGGTCTCTCTCTTCAACAGTGAAGGCAAATCTTTGCACTATATAAAAGGCTCTATTTTACAGTCAAAACTTCAGAAAATAATAACGCGACACTGTCACAGATACTTGGATGGCAATAATGAGTAGGCTCCACCCCCAGTCATCGTGGTAAAGAAAGCCACACACATTTGCACGAAGCAGAACTCCATTCCTTGACCCCAAAATAGCACCGTTTTAATGACATGTATATTGTAAGTGCGCTCCTTATCTTCAGCCTATCAGATGCATTTTATTAAGACACCTGGAAACTCTTGGATTGTTGGGGTTGTGTTCTTTAAAAGAGACTGAAAGCTCTACTTACAGATAGCTCCTCCTCCTCATCTTTGTCACTGTTCCACTCACACTCAGCATCCGTGGGTTCCACTGCACCTGTGATAAACTCTCTTCGCTGTAACACACAAGCAGAATTGACAATGACTATTGTTGACAATTCAAGTCAAAATGCTATCGGGCATAGGTCACAATGACTACGTTTACATGGACACATTCATTCGGATTAAAAGCCTGAACGGAATGAAAATGCTTTTGTACACACCGCATTTGGAATATTCTGACCCGATCAAGCCCCTTGCGATCAAGCTTGAACGAGAGGGGTGGTTTATGTCGATTGATAATCCGATCAACGCACATGAAAACACTTTAACCCATTAAAGCCGGCAGCGCGTTTCTAGCGTTAAAGCCGGGAGTGCTCTTCTTCCTTCAAATCCAGTCGACAGTGGCATTGTTAAGAAATATGTTTGTAGACAACGAGAATATTGAAAATTTCAACGGCTTTGTAACGGAATGGATGACGAATAATTACCACTCGATTCCTCGAGGTTATTACAACTACCTGCTCCAGTGTTGAAATTAAATATACCTGCAGATGCGACATTTGTTTGGTGATTTTTTGCTTTTTAATATTGCAGGTTTATAATAATAAACTTATGTTTGTGCAAACGCCACAGGTGTAACTTCTGATATGGGCCTTAATAGGTTAATTGGAATGACAAGGCTGCGTCCGGTATGTGCATGTTGCATTGATGCAATTGAGTCATGACGAAGCTGTTTCTGCCCATTAAAATGACGGCGTCTTGACAAGTTAATCTGCGAGGGGAGAACTAGTTTTATAAAGTACTTGGAAGTTTTTTTTAAATCAAGGTCTTGCCTTCAATAAAAGCGTTAAAACTATCACAGCTACTGCGCTAAATGACGAATAAACTCAAATTGATAAATCATGTGATCAATGTCGGCGCGTTTCACGGCTGCCGCAGAATCCTCTCATTAACGGAGCGGAACCTGTCAAAGGCAGATCAGAATGGATCATATTACATGTAAACAGGTCTTCAATCAGATCTCAATCAGAATGACAAAAAAAAAGTCTCCATGTAAACATGGTCAATAAGATTATGACTACTGGGACCAAGCTCACTGTTGACAGGACCAAGACAAATTCCAAAAATAAATGCAATGAATTCAATACATTCTTGCTTTTTCAAAACTTAATATGAAATATTTTGAGTTTTATCATATTATATCATGATTACACAGGGCCAGTGCCAGTTTGGGGCAACCAAATCTAGGACCCCTGCCCTTTAGATAAGCAAAGTGCCGCATGCACAGATGCAGGCAAACTTTAACTGCCAATCATGAGCGCAACAGAGATTGGTTCTTGTCACTAGCGCTGGAAATAGCCTTGACTGACAAAACAGCTGGCTACTCGTTGTGCTAGTATATAATGTAGCACCAAGAATGTGGTCGAACTGTTTTCAGGTTGGACCAGAGGCATCTAGTGCCACTTTAGTGCCTACAAGACCATGTGTACGCATGTGTGACTGGTAAAATAATAGAAAATCATTTTGCATTATTGCATTTATTTTGTGGCTCCTGTGAAAAGGTGTTCCATCAGAAAAGCATGAAGAGTACCTTGTCATAAAGCGGCTGATAGAGGGCAGCATACTTCCCCTCCAGTTCATGGACCTCCTCGTAAAACTTGGCTTCGATGTTGCCACACTGCACCTGAAGCCTTTTCAAGGCATGCACTCGCCTCTTCACTGCTTTGGGGAGTACGCTATGGTACAAGGTACACCAAAGGAAGCTTTCATTAGACATCAATGTGAATTTGTCATTCATTCAAAAACAAAACATTTCTGGCTGTAAAACAGAATGCATGATTGGTATCGTCGAAATTTAGCTAAATCGGGAAATTGAGGTATATAAATAAATATATTCTTGTGGATTACTAAAAGATATTGTTCTAAAGTTCTGTTACATCCAATTGCGAGTTGTAATTTTGCAGTGGCAGAATGGGTGCTTTTCAAGACACACGTGTACATTAGTTACCAACTACTTAATTGTGGCATTTAAGCAAGTTATGCATAAATTATTACTACTTTTTTTGCACAAGCTATGAATGTTAAGTTTACTTTAAAACGTATTTAAATTCAGTATAAATAAGTTAGTTGGGTTTATTAGTTCCATTAAAATTGTAGTCATCCAGAATGACTTTTTTTTTTGTCCATATCACCCAGCCCTATTATCCTGATAAATCATGTTATATATTCAGATTATTTTTTCTCCTAGCAGGGCTGGATTTCAACAGATGTTGAATATATGCGGAGTATGGTGTCCAATGTATTTTGAAATGCAATGTTATAAAAAGCACTGCTATGATTTTCTTGAGCAAAAGTGGACCAAGATTGTCTTCCAATCAGTTTACCTGTCAGGGCAAGTTGTATCAGTCTTTTGTAAAGTACCTGGGACATGTCAAGGCAAACTTGTTTAGAACATATTTTATTCCTCTGTATACTGCTCTCTTGTGGATAAATGTGGCAAAAAACATCTAGCAAAATTAATCTTAAGGGTGCCTAAGCCTAGATGTAAATTTTATTTCTTACTAAGCTAAAGTGGTGCGTAGTTCAAATAAACGGTTTTGTAGCGTCTAAGTTAATATGTTTCATTCCCTGTCAAACAATCTGATGTATAGATTCATGAATGGTTCTCAGAATTCTATCATTGGGCTGTTGCCTACGTACTGCTGGTTTCCTTGCTGTGAGATTTCAGTCACCTAATATGGACTGGACATTGGTATTTTTGCCTTTTAATTAGTTTTTTTGTGTTTTCTAATGGACCATAAATCAGTGTCGTGAAAGCTGATTGACTTCTAGTTATTACTACCAGAGGTAGGCACAGTATTGCTTTTTAAGTAGTGTTGAACCATCTTAAAATATTGTGCCACACTCATAGTATAGTTTGTAAGAACCAAGACAAGGACAGGCAAAATCCCCTCAGACCCTTTTCCAGCTTCTTCAGTTTTTGTGTTGCTTGTATCATTCATAAGCATTACCATAGCGACCTAACCATATTAAAGTGTTGTTGTTGCCCTTGTTATGGTGTTTGTGCTGCTAGTACAGGTACATAAAAATACATAATGGATTTGTGTTTGTTGTTGTAGCCTTTTATTAATCAGCGGCTGAACACGCAAGCACCTGGTCCGCGAAAGTTGTGGACTTGGATTAACTGGTTTGTGGTGGAAAAAAAGGTTAGGGACCACTGCCCTAGTTGACAAAACATTCCACTGGCACTTTGCAATTGTTTGTTTTTTCTCTCTCCAATTTTGCACATCCTTGTGTGACAGTATTCCTGCATTGATACTGGAGTTTCAACTCACTATAAATTTGTGTAACTGTCATTGTTCAGTATTATTCCACAGAACTAGAAGGGCTCAAGGACTTTCTGCATCATTGCACATTCAAAGTTGTATCACAATAATTGTGCTACGGTCATTTAAAATTGTGCAATAATTACCTGCACAACTGTCACTATGTTCTAATGACCGCAGTTCACTTTTTTGGCATTATGACTGTCCGCATTATTTTCACAGCTGTCATTGCATGAAGACTCTTTGTACTTGTGTGTCATGTCTTGTTCGTAATAGTGACTTGTTACTGCAATATTCGTGTAGCTGATACTAGTGGAGCAAAATTCCTTGTGTGATTTTACATTAACTAATAAAGATGACTCTGGTTCTAAACAAAATCATGACCTGACCACTAGTCACTGTGTAATTTAAGTCTTTCATATAACCTATAATGCAACTCAACCAACCTTTCCCCTGCATGCAAGGTAACAGGTTTGTCTGTCTGCCTGGCAGGATTCTGCAATCCCGGATCCCCTTTACCTGCAAAAATGTGTACAAAAGAGGTATTATTCATGAGGTCATTCAAACTAGTTCAATAGAGCATTAAGACAAGCTTGGACTTAAGACAGTGAAATAACTTAAAAAGTAATGTTTCACCAGGAAGTTCAATTCAAACTGAAGAAGTTGCATTTACCTTTATGGACCTCCATTACAGAGTTGCTGCGCCTTCCTGTGATTACAAAAAAAGGTCAATCAAACACGAGTAGCGACTGAGTTTTTCTTTCCGCACGGGACTAATGTCTATCACAGAAACGCGACAGTGAAACATTGCCTTACGCCGATTACTTCAACATGTGCCACAAAGAAAAGAACGTTATTACAAAGCGGCACACGCATTTGTAAAGAGCCGTGACGGTAACAGGGTGGCGAACAAGCGCGGCCCGATGACGCACTGACACGCTACTGGCAGCTGGGCTAGCATACGACGAACAAAGTTAGCGTCTGCTCGCGACTGAAAGCGCTCTCGCCGCAAACTGACAGTCATACAGTGGCATCAAACACAGAAAAGTTCGTGATTTCCAACCGTCTAAGCTTGGCTTCATGGCAAACACTACTGGACAAATAAGAACGGGTGGCGTCGCACGCTTGACAGGAGCTAAAGAGCTAGCTGACATGCAACAAAGTATAATACGAGGCAATGGCAACGTGTTGTGACCAGTCACTAAGCTGATAACAGAAAAAAATATTGTGTAACAGTCACTGTCCAATTGATAAACTTCGCGTATGATCATTAACGGTAAAAGGGTGACTTCATAACGTAACGGTGCCCTTGTGTTAATAAACAGTCCATTGAACATACAGCTGTTAGCTCCTTGCTAGCAGAGCTGGCAAGCTAGTCTTTGCTGGCTATTGTTAGCACTGCAGTTGCTAAAAGTAGAGGCAAAGTAACTTTGAAGCAGTTCAGCTGAAGTCCCTTTTAACAGAATGCTCGCCATATTGAATTAACTGCTCAATACGATTACTTAGCAGTTAGCACCGATTAAAGACAACGTTTTACCTGTGACGTTTGGCGATCAAGTCGCAGGCTCACGCGTCTTCGATTCTTCTTTGGTGTGACAGTGACACAATTGATATTTCAGTTACATACTACCGCCCCCTACCGAGACAATATAATATTACTTTGGTGACACTCGATCCTCAAAAACATTACATTAAGGATAATCCACACATTCATGAACGACGTCATTTAAAAGCAAGTACAAGTAATGAACGTTTCATCAAAGCTCTTTATTCATCAAATAACTGTCTTTTGTTTCGAAAAAGTTTATCAATTAAATTTACAACTTGATTTTGGAAAAATGTCTAATAATTGCGAGTGGCAGCAAACACAATCTAATTAAGGAATAAATAAACCTCAAAACATAAACCATCCAGGTCTCCCTTCACCAGGGATCATTGACTAAAAAAAAAAACTAAAGCAGATAGTGGCCTCAGCCCACTTTCTATCTTTAATTGGCTTGACATTAATTTCAACTGTTAGAGATACCACAAACAACCAAAAATCAGAGAAGCAATAGTTCAAACCGTTTTCTAAACCTGTGTTGGTGGTTTAAATCAGTTTTTGTGTTTCAATTCAACAAAACACTAGACCACATGTAAAACGTTGCGGACACACATTCTGTATTTTGGTGTGCGGGGTTATATGACCGCCAGAGGGCTTCATAGTTCCCAAATAGTGACATTCTACAGTGAATGGACTTTTCCACTACACGATAAAATGTTGATTGTCATTGCAGGCGTGTCTTTCAATAGGCCTACAGTGTATTGTCAATATTATAATTGATTACCTTATATTTTTTTCTCCATTGATTTGTGACTGCATATGTTATTGCTTATTGTTTTGTCAAAAACCATTAGGCCACTGGACACCAATATTCTTTTATTTATCTTGCCAATTAGAGTACAAGTGTTGGTGAATTAGGGAGAGAGGAAAAATGTGCTACTATTCAAATGTTTGTCAGATGATATCATTTATTTAAAAAAAGAAAAAAAGAAAGAAATCCAAAACAAAGACATTGATGGTATGTGACAAATATAATTTTAAGTGAGAAGTGCCATGTATGCACAGTAAGTGGCCATATAGCTTGGAGTTACTTTCTGTCAATATGCACAACAAACCTATATGCTTTTCTTTGTTCTTCCTTGTAAATTACAAGTCAAATTAGCAAATCTGCAGCCTCTTTACTACACATTGCTCATTTATGAATAGAATAATGACTTTACAATGTTCAGTGACTCTTAAGACACAAAAACAACATTCATCAGTCAAGTTGTGGTCATCATTTTTTTATGCAGTATGATCCATCATGTTTTTTTTTTTGGTAGAGGAAATATGCTCTTTACAGAAATAGCATATTCCGTAAAAAGGCATAAAGTCACTAAAATCAGGCCCTCTTTCTGTTTGCTATCAACTGCTGCAACGTGCGCACACTTGAGAGGAAGTGACAGTACCGGGGTCCCTCAGGGTATGATTGTGGTGACCAGGCTTTGTGCCTGTCACAGTGTGACATTTACCAGAACAGATCTGTACTCACAGAAGAAATCAAATGTGATTGTAGCATTTGGGATCGAGCCACAGATGTAGACAAATGTACAGTAATAGCTAATTCTGGAAAACTGTATGATTGTGGCGGATTTATAAATGGAATTGGTCCAAAAGTGATGAGATAAATTTGACAAAATGCACGCCAAGCCTTGAGACAGTAATGTAGATTCTTGGCCAGTCACATTAACAATATACAGACACAAAACTGAAACATAGAAAGTGAAGAACCTCGTACCTGTTGTGAAATGTGGAAGAAGCTTTATTGAAGGCACCATGTTATTCAATAAGACAATAGCAACACCTGCAGCTCTTGTACAAAGCCGTACTTATAAGGCATTGGTCTTGGAGTGTACACCCAGATAACAACCCTTTTTTGTACCATGCCACCTCCCTGAATGGGCTGAGACCCACACCTGGCTGTTTAGATGCAAAATACGCTGGTGCATTTCCAATTATGGAGGTTACAGCACATGCATGCACTCACTTTAATTGTGTAAGGAGTGCAAACATTTGCTCTGCAAGACAAGGTCTGGTCACAGGTCCATACATTTGGTCAGATTGGTTGATAGCCCCTTATCTAAAAAAAAATACAGATTAGGCAATACACAATAGAGGTTTTAAAAATGAGATGTCAAATGGATCATCCATCAATCCATTTTCTGCTTTTTCTGTGCAGTGCAGGAGCTTGATGCATCCTACGATTGTCTAATTTAGCAGATATAAAAATATTTTTAATTTTTTACTCCAGACTGCTGTTTCCATTTCTTTTGTGATGTTGCCTTTGGAAAATGTAGCAAACAGTCTGCACCTAATTGTCTGTTGTTCTATCATATAGATGTTCATGTGTTCCATCTTTGTAGCTTGGAAAAGTCAAGTTCCTTGTGTTTTTCTAGTTTTCTGCATACTTGGCCAGTAAAGATGATTTTGATTCTGAAGTGGGCAGAAATGGCTGATGAAATTAAACTGGCAGCAGTCAATCAGTCAGATCGCTGCACAGCCACGTGACCCAGAAATTCTGGATCTTTTGAAAGTGCTAGCAGGGACTAGAGCAGGGGTGGGCACACTCGGTCCTCGAGGGCCAGAGTCCTGCAGGTTTTGGATGTTTCCCTTCTCCAACACAGCTGATATATGATCAGCCCATCAGCAAGCTCTGCATAACCCTGATAACGATCCTGTTGATTAGAAACAGCTTATGTTGGAAAAGGGAAACTTCCAAACCCTGCAGGACTCCGGCCCTCGAGGACCGAGTTTGCCCACTTCTGGACTAGAGGAACCTGTGGTTGTAACACATAGTGGTCCTCTATGATTGCCAATCAGATCTGAAACCCTGATGAGGACAACTGGCATAAAATATGTAATGATTGGTATGTCAGGGCATCGGTAGTTCATATAAATATAGACCTCTTATCACCATGAGCGTATAGTTAGGCCCCGTCCACACGAAAGCCAGTTTCAATGTTTCCTCACAAGTTTGTTACCGTTTAGACCGTTCGTCCACACGATGGCGCTGTTTCGGAGCTTGAAATCAATGACTTTTGAAACTCCAGAGTGGAAAGATTTCAAAACCATATGCAGAATACTCCTCCGGTGATGACGTAATGGTCGCAGCTCGATGACGACGCATTGTCGCAGATTGATGACGTATGCGCCAATTCTCGCGTGACTGCGTGCGAACCGTCAGTCCGTCAACAACAATGGCGGATAGCCGTGTCGTAGTTGTTTTGCGCAGCCTCCTTAGCTTTTATGTTTTTGCAGCAAAATAATTAGCTTCTTTATTCCCAAGTTCAACAAGCGGTGTTGTACTTGAATCACCCGCCATTGTCACTTCTCATGTGTTGGTCTTTTTCATGTTGCTTTGATGCGCAAAACCATGTTTGTTGTGTAGGTTGCAATAAAGTTAGAAAAAAAAAGTGTTTGTCTTCTTCGCTGATTCTTCTTCTACGCTTTCCGTTAACTCCCTGTGGCTGCGCTACAGCGCCACTCCAGACTTGGCATATACATTACAGCCGTTAAACGTCCTCAGCGTCTTTTGGACACACGCACGTCTTGAAATTCTTCTGTGTGTACGAGATTTGTTTGAGGAACAAAGCCGGCTTTGCTTCCGTCTGGTCGGGGGCATTAAGACTTGCTAATATCAGGGTTGGGGAATCCAGGTCTAGAAAGTAAAAAGCTTGCCACAGATTGGCTTTAGCCACAGGTGCTACTACTTAACTGGCAGGTAAACAAGCTCATAGAAGCAGCTGTTGAGGAGAAGCACCTGTGGCTAAAGTCAAACTGTTTCAGGGTTTGTAATCTCTCTCTCTCTCTCTCTCTCTCTCGCTCTCTCTCTCTCTCTCTCTCTCTCTCTCTCTCTCTCGCTCTCTCTCTCTCTCTCTCTCTCTCGCTCTCTCTCTCTCTCTCTCTCTCTCTCTCTCCGCATATTCTATATCTATCTAAATGTATCTGTGACACAAGTTATGACTTGGATGCAATTAAAATGTGGTTTTCTTCAATATAGCGAGGCATTTGCAAGACACATATTGCTATTCATTGTTAGCGCTCCCACTTAATTTGCAGAGGTTTCTTTAGATGCCCATCCGTAATATGAAAGCTTTGTTCAATGCAATTGATCTGTCAACATCAATCTCCCTTTTCCCAATTTTTTGACCGGTGACTTGATCATGCTTTTAATGCACAATATAATGTTGCTATGCAATATCTTTTCCAAATGTGTTGTAATGGTTTGAACCTCTGTTATAACCAAGATATTTTGAAGCGTAATGTTTGTGATGTTCTGGAATAAAATTGGCTGTATTCGGAGTTAAAGTGCAAATTGCATGATGTTGCACAAACACAAGCACCAACATGAGATAAGAAAAAAGAGGTGGTGATAGCACTTGTCTGCTTCTGTAGCATCAGTGGCCCACCTCATTCCACTGGGGTATTGGTTTTTGTGAATGAAGTGGTCAAACTCCCAGATGGCACGGATGGTGTTATCGATGTGTCCAGAGGACAAGGCGGTGTTTACGAGCTGTCCTGCCCTTGCATCCTCTGTTGTCCATTAAGCCTCTCTCTTCCTAACATATGGGTAATGGCCTATTTGTACACCATAATCAGAGACACACACACATTCTCACTGACTGTCGAAAGCCATCAAAATAAGACACACAGCCACATTGACACAGCTGCAGTCATTATTCACAAGAAGAGGTCTCGGGTGCGGGGGTTGAAGGGTGGCAAAACGGAACTCCTGTCTCATCTGATGTAGCAGTGTCACAAAGCTCTAAATGCGTAACAAATTTAGCAGAATCATTGACCTGGCTTATGGCAGGCTGAGATCTGCTCTGTGCAATTTGAGTGCAATTTACTTACATCCGCACCAATAAGCAATTTTAATCATAACATCTTTATTTTGTATTCTTTGCCCACTGCAGCCTCTGTTCACTTCATATGACTAAACCTTTTAGCTACCAATGATAACCACCAAAACAACTTTGAGTACATGCAGCAACACACAATGAGTGACTGAGTTGACAAAATGTAAAAGACCAAGGTTAGTAATTACCTGCAATTTTAGGATCATACTTTTGGCAGCAAAACAGTTTATTCATATTTTGACAGTTAAGGATTTTCAATAAAGGGCAAACTAACTTTCAGCCACCATGATTGTTAACATTAATGGTCTTCAAAAAACATATGAAAAGGAAATTCTGTATAAGTACTGGTGATGCACTGGTTAATCAGGATTTGGATTAGACAATCGTTCCCCTTTCTGAAGGCACCTTTCTGATATCAAAATAACACAACTGTATCTGGACTGGTAGTTTTAATTTTGTCCGCCATTTTTAAATTTAGTCTCAGTTTTAGTCCAGTTTCAGTCACGCCTGTTAGTTTCTATCATAGTTAGTCAACCTTATCCTGTTTTTATTTACTAAATTTTAGTCGACTATATACATATTTTACATATTTTTGTACTCTGAAGTGGGCTCCCCTATCTCTGGGGTCGAAGTCACGTCAAGCCGCTGCTCTTACGCATTGAGAGGAACCAGTTGATGTGGCTCGGGCATCTGGTTCGGATGCCTCCTGGACGCCTCCCTGGTGTCCCGGGCATGTCCCACCGGCGGGAGGCCCAGAGGACGAGCCAGGACATGCTGAAGAGAATATGTGTCTTGGCTGGGATTTTGTCGGCGGAGCTGGTGAAGTGGCTGGGGAGAGGGAAGTCTGGGCTTCCCTTCTAAAGATGCTGCGGTAGTAAATGGATGGATGGATGGTTAGAACATTATAGCTGTTGGATTAGTGTTACGTTATTAGTATAATTGACTTTTTTTTAACCTTTCACCGTGAATCCACCTGCTGTCTGTCCCATGTGTTTGTGCATGTTGCACTCGCTAGCTGCAGATTTGAAATGGGGTCTGTCACTCTGTCACAGTGACAGATTAGCAGAGACAAGATTTTACGAAATCATATAATTTTCGTCTTGCTTTTGTTCATGAACTAAAATGTCCATAGATTTTAGTCCAGTTTTTTATTAAGTGAACTACATCATTAGTCAATGAAAATTCATACTAATTAAGCACCAGTTATGGTTTATTAATGAGAGTTTTAGTCAAGCCTAGTCTAGTTTTAGTCCGGTGAAAAATGTGCATTGACAAAATTATTTTCGTTTAGTTTTCGTTGACAAAATTAACACTAGTATCTGGCTAACAGGCAGCTCTTTCCATTGATATTACAGTACACGAAGGCAATGCAAAAGGATGCAGGGCATGCATATTGTATGAGCTATATCTAAAACATACATATTATGTTAATTGAAGACGCTAAATAGATAATCATAATCTATGTAATTTCATGATAAGGGAGGGAATGTAAAATGAATGAGCTGTAAGAACACAGTTCAGAGAGTTGACCTTTTCATCTCTTCAGACTATCAAATGGAGGTTGACACCATTGTCCATTCCATATGTGTAGTGTAAATTCTGAAATAGGTTGTCTGAAGGACATGTCTATGTCACAGTCAAAACCCAAATAAGATGTTTCCATTCCAGTAAATTGTACATTTACTATAGCCAAATGTATCCAAAATGTTCGGAAATTAAATGTAGGCCTACGGTACTCGAAATAAATAAAAAAAAACAATGCTGGTCTTCTTTCTTCTTCTTTTTTTCCTAATAAATATATATGGTCTTAGTCTACAACACTGCTACGCACGTGGATGGATTTCTTGTGTGCTACAAGTACTGATTTATGATGGAAATAAATAGTGAAGACCAACTTCAGGGTTATGGATTTTTCCCATGTAATTGAGAATCCTGGCTTGACAAAAAATAAAAATTGGGGGGGCACATCATTGCTCTTTTTTAATTATTTTTATTATTTTGAAGCAACTGCAACCAAGTTCTGGGAGTGTTGCCAGAATAGGATTAAATCCATGCACTCTGTCCAGATAAGAAGGAACAGAAAAATAGCCATTCCTGTTTGCCATTTGTAACTAGCTCTCTTAGTATTCTGTATTAGTCATGTTTGGGAAGTCGTCAACCCTCTTTAACAGTGCATGCTGTGTGATTTTGGGCGCATTGAAATATTCCTTAGTTCGCCACGCCACCATGCTTGAGGGTCGTGCTTTGAGAGTGACTGGAGAGGTCTGCATTATACAAATCGTTGTTAGTAGTAGATAAATGTCATCCACAACAACCTTGACACAACATAAAGATACATGTAGCATGCCATTAAAGTGCTTTGTTTGATTAGGTCATAAGAAGATCTGACATTATAAGTGATGTGGTGTTGCGTCCATTATCAGTGCCTTTGGCAACATTAGCTGTGCCTCTTTCTTGCTTTGTTTCTCAACAGAGCAAAATGTCACTTCTGATAAGCCTGACTGTGGTCCTGTTGCGGCCATATATCTACTAAATGTGCCATATTCTATAAGCTCAGCAGGATGGGAAAAAAATGCACTATGGGGAGGAGTTATAGTAAGTCATCCTTGGAAAAGAGCTCCATCAATCTCAGAACAAACAGGAAGGGGGGAAAAATCCAGTAAAAGACATACATGCCTGTGACAACTTTCATTTTACATGGAGGATCTCTTGTGCATACATACAGTCGTGATCAAAAGTTTAGAAATTCTTGTAAAGAACATAATGTCATGGCTCTCTCGGGCTTCCAGTTATTTCTAAAACTTTTATGACGTTATTCGGGTATAACAGAAAAGGTTAGCAAATCTGTTGGGTCAAATATATAAATATACAGCAATGCAAATATTTGGCTACATGTGTCTTAGCCATGTCCACTTCAATTAGGCGTTTTTGGTAGCCATCCACAAGATTCTGGTAAGCTTCTGGTTGAATCTTTGACCACTCCTCTTGACAGAATAGATCATTCATCCAGTTTGTCCTTATTCGGGTCAATGTGACATAATTTGATTAAAGCAAGGGTGCACGGCAAACTCGGTCCTCGGGGGCCAAAGTCCTGCAGGTTTTGGAGGTTTCCCTCTTCTAACACAAGCTGATTCCAATCAACAGGATTGTTATCAGGCTTGTGCACAGCTTGCTGATGAGCTGATCATATAGCAGCTGTGTTGGAGAAGGGAAACATCCAAAACCTGCAGGACTCCGGCCCTCGAGGACTGAGTTTGCCCACCCCTGGTTTAAACTAAAGAAAAATTACAGAATGTTAGGCCAGAACACTGGGACATAAATAAAGTATTGCAGTTATTTTAAAATCAGTAACAACACTTGAGCTTCTAAAGTTTGTTGCCTAATAGGGGCATGCCAAGTTGGCCCAGCAGCTGAAAACAATTGCAAGGATTGACAGGACAAACTTTCACTTTCCTGCAGTCTGTAGGGTTGCCATCAAGGGAAGGGAATGTTCTGAACTTTTATTTCAAAACCATTGTCATGTTGAGTGAAGTGATGTTCCCTGAGAAAAGTGCCTTAGCAACGCGGTTGCTATAGCTCCCTATTTGATTGTAATGCAACTTAAACTAGTTGAGAGTGAATCAACATCACATTCTGCTGTATCTTACTCCCACTGCTCCAAGATTTCGCAGACTGCACAACCTGGATTTAATAATACGAATGCTGGATGACCACAATTCCACACAATCAACAACATTCTTAAGAAAATAAATCAATTGACTGATTTATTTTTTTTGCCTATCCCAGAATCCATGTCAGAGACACAACACAACCACTTGTTTTTCTGTAAATAGGCTAAGCACACGTTGTTCAACCACAGTTCTGGGCACTGGGGTCATGGCAGTAGTAACAATAATATGACGTGGTAATATTGGCCATCTCCCCTCTAGCACTGACACGCAAGCTCTGTGGATCTAGAGACTCCCAATTAGATTTACCTTTTCTAAATGGGCCGCTGTCGTCCACCAGCCTGGAGCGTCACGCTAGTGCTTGATTAACATCAAGCAGCTGGGGCTGCAGACACACGCCATTTGCATGTAGCACGTATCCTGCCGACAACTTTAACAAGATCCCATCTTTCAATATTTTTGGTTCATTTGTTGGCAATGTTAGAGAATGAAGTGGTTCCCTTATCCTTATGTTCACAAGTAGTTTCATTTGTGTTATGTTCAAGAGTCCCAAGCATTATGAAAACCTCTTGTTGATTGTGGATGTCTTTGTTGAAACAAGGAGCAGCATACATTTCTTATGTTAGTATTCTTGCCATCCCATCCAATTCAGTGGCCACAGACAACATCCATCCTTTTTCTGCATTACTTGCTGTTGTTACGTTACCTTTCACTGGTGACTTTTGATTATACTGGGACTTACACTCTCAATGGCCCAACACACTTGTGCAGTTCTTGGCTTCTGTGATCTGGACCAAAGCAGAAAGCTATAACAGGCTGCTTATATTATACTCATCTGTATTTTTTTCCTTACCTTAATGTTAAACCAGACTTTAAAAACAGCACTGTAAAATGCAGTCCAAGCCAATATTTGGTGATAAGAAACACTACACTAATATTCACCAATTGCTTAGCAATTTTTGAGGGACAGTTTAATTGCGAATGAAGACTTTGGTAAGTAATGTAAACCAGGGCCCGGTCGGTGTTCAATTCTCGGTTATTTTAACCACTTCTAACCGCCGATTAAATTCTTAACCCACCGTTAATTAACCGACCGTTAAATATGCGTTGTTCAAAACATGGTTAGTCACGCTGTTAGTTAATGGCACTGTTAAAGTTAACCGTGCCATTTACAGCACTGGTTAGCACAGATATATCCCATAATTCCTCTTTTTGTTTACTTCTGGGTCGGCGAAAAGGAATGGATACTATGCAAACGACCAACCAAACAAACGTTATTCAATCAATGATTGAAGCAAGTTTTTGAGAAATATATATATATATTTTTTTTTAATTAAATATTATTTATTTTTTTCTACTGTGTGTATTTTTGCCAATATTTTTGTAGCATAGAATATTGCATGTTTTTGTTTGATTTTGTTTCTCATATTTTTGTCCGTTTTTTTTGTCTAACGTAATTGTATTTTTGACTGATTTGTATTTTTTGTGTAATATTTCTGATAGAATTGCTTTTATTTGTCTTGTTTTTGTATTTACAAATTTCTAATATGTGTGTATTTTTTATCTAATACTTGTAATGATTACTAATATTTGTAATTACTGTTTTAAATTAAAATTAATTAAAATAATATTGTTATAATATTAAATTTAAATTAATTTAACGTAAATAATTAGCCGCTATTCACAGTGTTGTGGTTTGTTTGATTATTGACTGAAAGCAAACAAGAAACATTACAGGTAACCTCATTTTGGAATCACCAGCCACTAAATGTTGGGCAAGCCCCCTCTCCGTCCATTTTTAGAACTCATCTTAAAAAAACACATTTTTATTCTTTCTCTTTTGACTCAGCATGAGACTTGTTCAAGCATTTTGCATGTAGAGACAACAGACACATTATAGGCTTAATGTATTTTCATCAACATAGCACAAGCGATTGATAATGTTGGGAACAGCGGAGACCTTTACATAATCATTTGCATTGAAATGCCTAACTTAATCATTTTCAATTTATGCAAATAAATGAGAACCTGATTTTTAAATGCGCTTTGATGTGTAAATAGAGCAAATAGTTTTGACAATTTTAATTCTGATCTGAGACTACATGCACCAAAACGACTGAGAAAAATTGTAATAGGACAACATTTTGTGCATCCCTTTCCCATCATCAACATGAGGTGTTGTGATGCTAAACTCAAAGGTGACTGACTGCCCCACACAGAAAGAAATGTGGAGGATGATGGATAATAGCCCAGCTGGTCTCGTTAGGTGCAATTAACCCGTCTGAAGTCCCACAATTATGCAGGCAAAAGCTGACGCTTACAATGCCACAATGCACCCACTGAATCAATACATAATTGTAATAATTACCATCCTGGTGTCATTTGCAAGTATTTCCAAAACTTAAAAAGAAGAAGAAGAAGAAGATAGAGTTGGATTAACACAGAGGGATGAATGGTTGAGGGATATCACCTCTTCACAATTGGTCTTGAAACTGGATGAGCAATAGCTCGGGGTTGCCGCTAATGACCCAGCCTGATAATGACGCATTATTTTGGATGCTACAACACTTCTTTTTGTATCCATCCATCCATCAATCTGGCTGTCCACCAATCCATCCCTCACTCTCCCCAGCCACTTCATATTGCTTTTCCAGGGAGATGCTAAGGTATTACAAGGCAAAGTGGGAGACATATGGTATTCCTGTTGTTGTTTTTCTCCTCCAAGCATGCGAGAGTGGTTTGAACTTATTCACAGGCAGAATTTTATGAATTTTTAGACAATCTGAATTTATTAAGTTTTGGTCAATCCATCTTTTCCTAGCACATAGCGTCTGAAGTCCTCAGTTATGTTAATAAAAAACCTGACAAATAATATACAGCGTAACTTTAAAGCTGAACATGACAGCACCATTAGCATTCTTGACCTACGAATGAGTGTAAAATGATGTTAACCACTAAGCGCAAAACTGTCTCCATATAATTTTATTTATTTTTTTAAATGTAGGGCTTTCAAAATTAATGTGTTAACGCTGGAGAGTAATTTAAGTTCTTTATAGCATTAAAAAAACAAAAACAAAACAAAAACTCTGTTAACGCCGATAATATAACAATAACAACCAATGGATGAACATGGAATGTAGGTAGTTTTACTTTCTGTTTTACTTGTTGGAGAAGTTTAAGTAATTTGCACACGCTGCAAAGCCAAATTCAAATAGCATGTTAGTTGCACGTCTTTGGCATATGAGCTCAGAACTTCCACACGGCCTCCTCACAAGCAAATGCTGCTACAGTTTGGTGCTTGTGGGCAGAACTAAACGTTTAGCGAGAAGTTCAGACAAGAACAGAAGATGCCTGCAGAGCTGAGTTTGTTTTTCATTGCTTTGTTCAATGGTTGTACTTTACAGGAAAAATGTTGTGTTCAAGGATTACACACAAAAAAAAAACTATTTGAACAGTCTCAATCTAAATATACTTTCTATTTGATGATTTAACATAAATTCTAAGATTTTACTCAAGTAAAATCTGTTACCAGCATTGTAGAATGTAGTAGTAGAAAAATGTGATTAATCACAATTAATTACGGTATAATGCACAATTAATTAGTTTTAAAAAATATAATCACTTGACAGCACTAAAAAAAACTGAGATGTCTGTCTGTCTGTCTGTCTGTCAGTCTGTCTGTCTGTCCCTCTCCCTCTCCCTCTCCCTCCCTCTCTAACACACACACACACACACACACACACGCACACACACACACACACACACACACACACACACACACACACACACACACACACACACACTTGAAAGCAGCGTGGATAATTATGCCTAATTGCAAATAAATGTCAAGCGGCACATTGTTTTGTCTTTCACAAATGTAGCATTTTCAGAAAAAAGGTCAACATAATGAAAAACAGAACTTGAATATCCCCTCGGGAGATAATACAAATCAATTTTTCATCCTTAAACATTAAAGTTGACACATTTGTTCTGTTTACAGTTTCATCAATGACCTGCATCAGGTTTGTCCAAATATAGGTTTATTTACAGAAACAAAAATGTCTCTTGACAGTAGCAGTATAAAAATAGGCTACTGAAATAAATGTATATTCTTTTAAATCAGACGATTTCAATATTTTACTGCCGTGGGCAATAAAGTGTCAGTTGATTAGCCCGTATTAAATTACTATTAGTACAGACCCATGAGTCCAACAAGGTGGAAATACACGCTACATCCATATTGTTACCAGTTTGTTTTATGTTTCTACCTTCATTTTCATTCTGTGTTCAGCAAAAGGGGGCAAAGTTGTCGTGTGCCTGAGGCAATTTATGTTCTCCAGCATTTTGAGCTGGTTGGCTCAGGTTGGACGCGAGAGATACGAGAGAGTCACACTGCTCCTCTGCACCTCTGCAAGGTTGCAGCCGTCGTAGCATTTGACCAGAGGTCCACAGATAATCTTTTTACCTCTGCTTGCCTGTGGGCAATGTACATCACTTCACAATCACGTTAAGCAGCCAAGTCTTCAGCCAAAAGCAATAGGCTACAAATCCATGTGATGCGCTTGTTGCTGAGGTAAGAGAGAGACAGACTTATACAGGGCAATGACAGTGTCCATTGTGTGTTTATTTGTGTGTTTTCCCCCCCTTCCACATTGAAATCTAATTTGGAGGTGATGCGCAGATTGGATTGACTTGATAAAGTGACTAAATCTTCCACGTTTTACTTCCGCCCCACACACCTCCCCTACCCCTTCTAACCAAACATTTAGGCCTGAAGTAAAGATGTTGATTATTGTGTCATTGCAGTGCAACAAGTCCTCCAACAAAAACGACCATATTGTTCGTTTTACCGTGCACCAAAATACGACCATATACATCATTATATACAGTATATATACTGTATATACTGTATATATATATATATATATGCTTTTAATAAAAAATAGTAATACACCTGAGTGTTAAATATATGGTCGTGTATATGTATTTAAGAAAGGTTAAAACTGTTAAATTGAATGAAGTAGGCCTATATTTGCAAACAGAACATGTTGATTAGAATACAGAACTGGCCTTAGTTTGACGTCAGAAACTGCAAACAAATGAGCGTATAAAAAGAAGGAGGCTCCGGTCTGGGGGGGAAAAAAAGACCCGCTGTGAAAGGCACTCTCAGACGCACATTCTCTTTTACCGCCCCACCTCAATCTTGACTTGGAAAAAGAACACCTGCCACAAGATGCCACTTTCAAGCAGCTCCACATCCTCGTCCAAGAGCATCCGCAGAGCAGCATCCGAGCTGGAAAGGTCGGACTCCGTCACGGTAGGAACAAGAGAAAGTTTTGAAACCTTTTCACACGTTTGCAACAGGGTGGCCAAAATTTGATTGAAGAGGAGCAGGAATTGCCCTTATTGTGTGCGCAGTTGCATGACGCACTATAATCTAGCGTCCGTAAGGTCGACAAACAACCAAATAAACAAATGTCAACTCTTGGTGTCTTTCTTCAAAACGCCGCCAATGTTTTAATTTTTTTTTCCGTTTCTTTGTTTCTTTCTTTCATTCCTTTGTTTCTTTCTGTAAAAATGTAAAAAAAAAAAAAAAAAAAAGGCATTAGACTGTATAGCCTCACTGTATGAGGTTAACTATAGCTGAATCTTCTTTAAGGCCATGCATGTGCAAGTTTTGCAGGCATTTGGAGAAGTTTGTAATTATTTATATTAAATATTGTGTATAGTAAGGCAACAATATGTTTTATCATGAAGACTATATATTTCAATACATTTCTTTTGAAACAGTCACAACGCTTCTTGGGACGACGGCAGAGCTTGATCGATGACGCACGGAAGGAGCGCGAGGCAGCCGCAGCCGCAGCAGGGGCTGCAGAGGCAAGCGAGCAGATAGTATTCGAAGAGGACGATGGAAGAGCCCTTGTCAACCTCTTCATCACTTTAGCCAGCAACAAAACGTCTATGCTTACCAGGACCCTCAAAGTGTTTGAGGTAGGTTCTGCGTCACGTCAACTATTGCTACCCCTTACTTAATGCGTTGTTATTAATTGGAAGGTCATTAATTGTGTTTCAGACATTTGAAGCAAAGATCCACCATCTGGAGACGCGGCCGTGCCGCAAGCCCAAGGACAACCTGCACAGCTTGGAGTACTATGTGCGCTGTGAGGTGCACCTGTCGGACGTTAGTACGCTCATCAGCTCTATCAAAAGAAATGCAGAAGACGTCAAGACCACCAAGGAAATCAAATGTAAGGCTTTTAACTGCTTGTATTCAACATTATATATATATCTGGGGAGAAAAAAATAAGAGAAGTCTTCTTATTTTTCTTTTATTTTTATCTTGCCGTGGTCTCTTGATGTTTTACAGTTAGAAATCGAGAAACAAGATTAGGATTGCAAGGCAATGCAAAGAAAGGTTTTACCAATTGTTTTGATGAAAACTACACACATTTACATTATTATTATGTTTATTATTATTATTATTATTATTTAAAACAATTCTGGTTGCATTCTCAAGGTTTAAGGTTCTCTAAAGCAGAATCATATTATAAATGTGACATTTTGTAATTAGTCAAACTACACAGTAGTGGTGCAAGATCATTAACGTTATCTTATTTCAAGTAGCCTATTTGATATTTTCCCAGAGTCACAAGTTGTCGTTTTTCAGTCTTTTTTGTTGTGGAACACACACTTGAACAGATGGATTACCTTTGTCCATAGAGGTTTTTGTATTTTTCAATATATATATACATTTTTTTACATTAATTGCATATATAGACTACTATAGCCCATAAAGGAAAAGGATCATTGTTTATTGTTCCCTATTGGAAATGCTTTTAAATTTTACAACAGTACAGGGTAAAACAGCACATAGTAGCCTGTTAAAAATAAAATAGAAATAACTGAATTGATTTAAAAAAAAAAACACACAACATAGTAGAAAGTTATATATAGGCTACAACACAAAAAAGTGCCATAATAAGATATTGCAGCAAATTTGAAAAAAAAATGCATTGAGTCTGTAGACATGCATTGTTTGATTGAGGATAATGGTGAAAGAGCAGTGCAGTGACAAATTAAAGCCCATGTTGCTGTTTTCTGATGGCGGTGGGCACATTGAAACGCCTATAGTGAAAATAGACTCTTGATGCAGGAGTGAAGCGTGACTGTATAGTGCTCTGCATATAGTGGATGTAAAAAGTCAACACGCCCTTATTCAAATCTCATGCACGTCTTAAGATTGCATTTACTGCATGTCATTTTTAAACAAGTGTTAAAACCATACAGTATTTGGTAGAAACATAATATTTTATCAATAAAAGTACAGTACTGTATCCCCCCACCCCACCCCTCACCTTGCCTCAGAAATGGTTTGATCCACCCAATTCAATCTCTCCCACTTCTACTCATTGTGAGGAGCTGACAATGCATGTGCACAGTTTTCTAGTCATATGAAGTAGCAGTGTAGACTGTACCGTTCTTTAGCAAGCATTTTTCATGCAATCGTAGCTCACTCTTTAAGTTGATAGGTAAGCTCAGAGTTAGCTGACATTTTTTCTAGCTAGGAAACGTTGCGGGTAGTTAGACATTACTAATGTTCTAAAACTAAAGCCAAGGTGCGACTGACTAGCCAACTGACTGGATGCCCATTATCAATAAAACTCTTCTTTTTCCAGACCAGTACGAGTACTCAACTCTTGAGTAGTCACCGATATCAAGTCAAAATACCACTAGTACTTTTGATACACAAAATTTTACAAAAAAACCCCAATGACAAACAATTTTAAAGAAAGATCTAAATAGCCCAATATAGTAATTTCTCTACAATTTCATGAAATTGAATTTTGTATTCTAATGTGTAATTACTTATTGTAAAACAGCCACAAAAGGGCGGACAATACTGGTATCTGGTACTAGCATTTTTGACTATAATACCAAAGGCTAAGGTTGCTGCACTCACAGCATTCCTTACGACAAAAAGAACACCATACATGGTGGAAATATGGCGGTGGCAGCATCAGTTTTGCACAAAGTGGAGGGCGTTATGACAGTTTGAAATACCAACAACAGCTGCAAAACCTTCTAACTTATGCTATGAAGAAAAGAAAAACTTGGGAAATTCCTACTAAAACATTTGAAATTCATTTTGTGTTAATCAAATTCTCTAAATGATGGCAGGTCAGTGTTGATTCTCAGTTACCCTGAGTTTGAATGTGATTGGTTAATTGTGAACACAGTCACGTCCCATTATTTGTATGTGCACACTTGTGCAACTACATTATTTCACTCATTTATTTTTACTCCCACTGTTGAATAGATGAACAAATCAAATTAATTTTACAAGTTGTAGTCACATCAAAGGTGAAGCAAGTTTTGAACTGATTTATCATGGTGTCACCCCCCTAAAAATATTAATAAATAAAAAATAAAATAAAATAACTAACTAAATAAATACATAATTAAATAAATAATAAATAATAGTCTCAAAATGAAACTTTGGTGTCACTCACTAATATTGGATGGTGTAACTGTATTTTTCTTAATCTTTGTATGTTTGTTTTTTTGGTTTTGTTTTGCTTGTTTTGTTTGTTTTTAAGAGTAGACCCTGAGTCTAGAATAACATTGAAATTGAATTGAAATGAATGGAATAATAATAATAATAATAATAATAATACATTTTAGAGATCCCGGATACAAGCGGCCAAAATGAATTTCCTCCGCAGGGTGTCTGGGCTCTCCCTTAGAAATAGGGTGAGAAGCTCGGTCATCCAGGAGGGACTCAGTGTCAAGCCGCTACTCCTCCACGTTGAGAGGAGCCAGTAGAGGTGGCTCGGGCATCTGGTTCGGATGCCTCCTGGACGCCTCCCTGGAGAGGTGTTCCGGACATGTCCCACCGGCGGTAGGCCCCGGGGACGACCCAGGACGCGCTGGCCAGGGAACACCTTGGGATTGCATCGGAGGAGCTGGTTGAAGTGGCTGGGAAGAGGGAAGTCTGGGCTTCCCTGCTAAAGCTGCTGCCCCCGCGACCCGACCCCGGATAAGTGCTATATTGAGGATGGATGGAATACATTTTATTTGTAAAGGACTTTACTTTGACATCAAACCTCAAAGTGCAAAAATCTGACATTCAAACAGGCGTGTATACATTTTTTTTTATATCCATGGCAGTGTTAATTTTGACAAGAATTTTTAATTTTAGTTTTCATGGTAGATAAAAGTCTCATGCATGGAGCAATGGTGACATCAAGGCTGTGGCGGCACTATGGAACTGCTCCCCATCACTTGAATACTGCAGATTTAAAACGCTATTTTCTTGGGCCACTGTCACTCTTGGGCCCTTGTCATCATTTTTTTCTCCCTAACAGCACCAATTCATTAAGGTTACCAGGATTAGCGCTGACGGTGCTTATTTTTAAGAGTTAGTCACTGGCTAGCAGCTGATTTCTCTTTCTGAGAGTCACAGTGGTTTTATAATGCACTGGCCCAAAAAATATTCCAATTTAAACTGTCATGTAGGGTATTCCCCCTGTTTGTTCTCCATTCACAAGGAATGCTTCATTGTCTATTATATAGCTGTTATTTTTACCGTGATCACATAATATCTGAATCTGACCTTTTCTTCCAGTTCACTGGTTTCCAAAGAAAATAGCAGACTTGGATAAATGTCACCATCTGATCACCAAATTTGATCCAGACTTGGATCATGACCATCCTGTAAGTCAAGACCTTGCATGACAAATCCAGGGAAAAAAAATGTTTTTAATGTCATTGGCCAAGAAAATGAGATCAGTGTTTGTGATGAATTTGATTTGAGTAGGGCTTCACAGACCCAGTCTACAGACAGAGGAGGAGAATGATTGGAGACATTGCCTTTGGATACAGACAGTAAGAGACGTCTACTTGACTGGCTACTGTACAAACAACCATAAAAGAACATTTACCAAAAATATGTTTGCACTGATGCAAATATACATTTGTCTGTCCGCAGTGGGCAGCCGATTACCAGGGTGGAGTATACAGATGAGGAAATTGACACTTGGTGAGGGTTGCTGTATATTCTCATTTTAATTACAATAAAAATGCATAAATGTCACAAGAGGGTCAGCCATAAAATTTCCTAAGACATTCCTGTTGTTTCCACTTGCTTCCCACTAAGAGTGCGATTCTGTGACTGTTGACTGTGATGTGTCTTTCATGGCTATTTTGCTACATTATTTACAGATGAGCGACACTATCAAAGCAGTCCATTACCATTAGAGTAGGCAGCCTGTAATTTGAGCAGATATGGAGTTCATTTTCTGTTCAGTTCATGCCAAGTTCATGCAATGTGTTCAGTGTTGAGTAATAATGTAACTATTATGTTTGAACTTGACGTGAGTTCCAAAACAATATTCGAAAAGAAGTCAAGTGGCAAGTGGTTTTGCTTTACTTTGGTTGAAGTGATCAGATCAAGGAGCAAATTGTATTTATGAAAACATAACTTACCCAAAATATGTTATGGCTTAATTAAGATGGATAATATTCATGCACAAATTTAGACTAAATATGAGAACAAGACTCTTTATGGCTACTTCTATTTTTTCTTTACTTTTGCCCTAATAGGTTTGACTTACCATTAGAAACAAATGGAATTTAACACATGTCCAAAGAATAAGACTATTGACTGAAAATAAATGGAAACAGCACCGAATTGGAATGTGTTTTTAAATGAAGAAATTACACAAATCTTCATATACTGCCAGGAGAGAAGTCTACTCGACACTGAGGGACCTGTACACCACACATGCCTGCAGTGAGTACCTTGAGTCTTTCCGTCTCCTGGAAAAGCATTGTGGCTACAGTCCAAACAACATTCCCCAGCTGGAAGATGTGTCCCGCTTCCTTAAAGGTAAAGCTGGAGAAGCAGATCATTTGAAGTCACATTGCAGTCGTGATGAGCACACTTCTCTCTGAAACACACAGAGCGCACTGGCTTTCTGCTGCGTCCAGTGGCAGGTCTCCTCTCAGCTAGAGATTTCCTCGCTAGTTTAGCGTTCCGGGTGTTTCAGTGCACACAGTACATCCGACATGGCTCCTCTCCTATGCATTCCCCAGAGCCGTGAGTATTGTCTTTGTAACTTTGTCGCAAATTCTTTAACCAGAATGATTTAGGGTGGAAAGTTGAGTAATTATTCCTCCCACATTACATTAGTATAGACGTGGACACAATTGTTGGCACCCCTCTGTTTATAATTAATCTGTTTTACAACAACAACAACAATAATAATAATAATAATAATAATAATAATACTCCAGTCTCTTCCCACATTCCAAAGACATGCATGGCAGGTTGATTGGGGGTTCTGAATTGTCCCTAGGTGTGATTGTGAGTGCGGATGGTTGTTTGTCTCTGATTGGCTGGTAACCAGTTCAGGGTGTACCCCGCCTACTGCGCGACGCCAGCTGGGATAGGCTACAGCATCCCTGCGATCCTTGTGAGGAATAAGTGGTTAAAAAAATGGATGGATGGATAAATAATAATAGTAATAATAATAATAATGTATCTTCAAGCAGGATAATAACCCAAAACACAGCTTAAAGCACCACGAATGGCTTAGAGCAAAAAACTGGACTATTCTGATATGACCTTCTAATAGCCCTGAACTAAACCCTATTAAACATCTGTGGAAGGAGCTGAAACATGCCATCTGAAGAAAGCACCCTTCAAACCTGGGACAAACCTGGGCCAAAACACCTGCTAAACGGTGCGGGACCCGTTAAAATGTACAAAAATCATTTGATTGCAGTGATCGCCTCAAAAGGTTGTGCAGCAAAATATTAAGTATACATCATGTGTTTCCAGGCCTGTTTCATTATTATTATTACTATTTTTAACCATTCTGTTGAACTGCAATTAAAAAAAATATATGTTTGTGATCTAAAACAAGAGCTGTTTTCAGATACCATGACACTTGAGAAAGTGTACATCAAGCATTAACTATGTCCACAGAAGCAAATTTTTGTTGTCATTTCTATTTTTTTCACATGAAAAATTACATGATTAATGATCAAAGCGTGTTTCTCTTTCCGTCCAGCGACTGTGTCCATGAACTTCTAGGCCATGTCCCGATGCTGGCGGACCGCACATTTGCACAGTTTTCCCAGGTAAGGTAGTGCTAGGTCCAAATCAAGTTTATTCATGACTACTGACAATGATATCAATTTGCACACAAATCCTAACAATACTGGCACTGTATATTATAATGTGCCAAAGATAATTTTCAGGTAGAGTTTTACAATCTTCCTGTTGTACTTTGTAGTCATAAGAATAAAATTGTGTCAGTCAGCTGTGAGCAATGTAAAGTCAGATGTAAAGTCAGTTTTTTTAAAAATAATTAAGTTCTGGTAAGCCGGTTTATGCCTCCGTATCAAATTATCATTGAATTGTTTTCGACAGAATCTTGGCCTGGCATCATTGGGTGCTTCGGATGAAGATATTGAGAAACTATCCACAGTAAGAGCAACAGTGCACATGTAAAATCAAACGTTATGTGTGTGATTCAGCTCTGTTACACTTTATTTGTATGTTTCTTCTTCCAGCTGTATTGGTTCACTGTGGAGTACGGCTTGTGCAAACAAAATGGTGAAGTGAGGGCTTATGGCGCAGGACTACTTTCTTCTTACGGAGAACTTGTGGTAGGTTCCACCCTCGTCTGCGTTTTGATCATCACTTGATTAAAGATGATGCATCAATCAAATCCTTGTATTCATTTCCTCTCCGTGCAGCACTGTCTATCCGATGAACCGGAGACGAGGCAGTTTGATCCAGAGGCTGCGGCAGTGCAGCCCTACCAGGACCAGACCTACCAGCCTGTCTACTTCATTTCCGAGAGCTTTTCGGATGCAAAGGAGAAATTCAGGTACTGAATGCAAACCATTTGTAAATGTACATTCAAAGAAACGAAGACGAACAGAAGAAAACACACAGACTGGGGGGAGGGGTTATGCAAGGACAAGGTCAGAAAACAGCCATCCAACCCCGGAGGCCACAAACTTTTGTAGGTCAGCCAGAAGACAGCTGTTACTAATGTAGGCCCTCTTACCATAGCAAAATACCGCCGTTTGATTTGGCAAACACATCAAATGCTGCCCTGCAAAACAAGTAGCTTTGGTGAGTGTTTTGACAGTATTTAGTCACACTCCACATGAAAATAGCAGCAAGGGAATGTTTATCAAAATAGAATCGATATGAACAAAAGTACGATGAATATCATTACATAGGAGAATATTTCTTATGTGCGCTTTTCATTTTCTGTACACATAGCGTGTTGTTAGGCCAAGTGAAACATTTGTGCTGCACATTTATCCACCAATCCATTTTTTCCCCACTTATCCTGTCACGGGTGAGCTGGAGCCTCTACTAGCTGACTTAACGAAAACCTTAGTGCACATTCAGAACTGTAGACAATTTAGATTCATCAATTAACATAACATAGGGGTTTTGAGGATGTGGGTCCACGGTGAAAGTGAAACCGCACGCAAGCATGTAAAATTAGCAAATTTCACACGGAAAACTCCTAGCCAAGATTCAAACCTAGAACCCTTGAGTGTAAGCCACCGTGCCATTCAGAGCTCAAATGCGACTAAACTTTTACTGTCATGGTTGTTTTTACGTTAAATTCAAACCAGGGCATTTGTTGCTGGTATCCACCGCCCCTTCTCAGTGAAGTTCGATCCATACACCAGCAGCATAGAAGTCCTGGACAACCCCCTGAAGATCCAAGGAAGCTTGGAAGTGGTGAAGGATGAACTGAAGATGCTAACGGATGCCCTCGGTGTTTTGTCCTGAAATGTCACCATTTTACTTGCTGTCCTCCCATCCCACCTTGCTGTTGTTTGCTTGCTCTCTGCTGTGCTCTGCAACACCGGAAGTGTGACAAGACTTGTTTGTTTGGTGCCTCCACTTTGATGCAGTTTAGAATGAAATTGTCATTTCCTTGTAACTGGCACAAAAACAAAAAACTGCAACCATTTAGGGAGATCGGGGCTAGTTGTATCACGGTTAAGTTGTCACATTGCGATTTTCTTCTCCACCAGAGGGCACAACAAAAAAGTGGAATACTAGTTTTCTTCATATTAATGGTCAGGGGTTGTGTCCTGTCTGAAAAGAGACAAACACATTGTGAGCTGAGATGAGTGCCAGTTATCTGTTTTGCACAACCTAAAGTAAAAATGTTCAACTTCATATATTTTAAAACAGGCGTCGTACACAGACACATTCTAGCAACAAACCATGTGGACTCGTTAGTGGAGAGATTCAGGCATCTTGTCATTCCTCAGTCACTGCTCTGTTTTAAGCTAACTTTAAACTAGAGCAAGAATTAGCCAACATGGTAGTTTGGGGCAACTTGTCTCAGTCATTTTGGGGTTGAATGAAAATGAATGAAAAATGCACCTCTGGCAACTCAGTTTACGTATGCCAGAATTGTTCTTCAGATGATAAAGTCTGAAGCGTGAGGAAATTAATTTGCTATGTTCTGTTTCATTGTTTAAAAATAGAGTATCCAGTTGTTGGAATTACAGCATGCTCACATGTCAGGACTGGTTTAAGTTTCATGATGAACCATCCATCTATCCATTATTAAGGGAAGCAAAACTGTGACCTATTTGCCAGCAGTTCCTAAAGACTTTAATCTATTTCATAATATGTTCAAGTTTGCTCAGTGACTATGGTAAATTTTCAAGATCAATAATAAACAATTTCTCTGGCTGTAAAAACAAACAAAAACAGGAGAACAAGGATAATGTTGTCCTTGTTTTATTAGTTGCAAAATCCAATGTGACATCTTATCCGTTGGCAACATATCACATGTTCACTCCCTCTATTTTATGGCTTATAACTCTGCACTGACACAAAGTATGAAAATGACGTGAATACAAAAATATTACTAAGACTTTGGTCTTTCATCTGGTATACATTTTGCTTATATGTGATTTATTGATTCCAAGAAATATATAAAGGTATAAAAAGTGATACAACTCTCCTAAATCTCAATGTCAAGATGATGTTTCCAAAGAAGTTCAACAGTAACACTGCAAGAAAGAAAAGCGTCATGTTAAAAATTAAATGAAATGTAAACCAAAATCAAAGATACGTATACAAGAAAAGAGTATGGTTTGATTACTTTATAATCAACAATATAAACACATGAAATACGGGAATTTGAGACCGTATAAAAAATCTAATTGTATCATCTGTTTCTGCTATATGACAAATGCTGTAAGTGAAATAAGTATTTTGGCTATTATTATGTAAAACTGTCAATGTGTTTTTTCCATATAGCCTATATATGTTGCAATGTCAATGGATGATTAAGAAAATAAAGCCACAACACGATGTGATAAGTTGTTGCTTTACTAAAAATCTAAACTACTAGATACAATAAATTCACATTTTGTGTGCGTGTTTTTTCTCCAACAATTCATTTTCTACACCACTTGCCCTCATTTGGGTCACAGGTACGCTGTTATCTCAACTGATTTCGGGTGCGAGGCGATATCTACACTGGACTCATCACCATTCAATGGCATGGTCCATATAAAAAAATATTCAATCCATCTAGCATGACTGAAGAAAACGCACAAGAGCACGGGGCAAACTCCAATTAAAGTGTCGTGAACCAAGATTTGAACCTGGAACCTCTTGATTGTAAGGCACACCAGCTAACAACTACTCTGCCTTCTGCTTCACTATTCACAGGTTTCTATATATCATTATATTACTTATTTGTAACTTCAGGTAATGAGTAGCTATATCAGCGATGTGTTTAAGTTTCAGTCCCGGATTTCAAACTGACTAAATCAATTTGTACGTAAATTGAGACAAGATCGTCATGTTCTCGGTATTCATTCTTTTTGTGACATTTTTATTTTGGTGTTGCGTGAGTGTCATGACTCAATAAAAGTTAGGCAACACTGCCTTAGACTGGCAGCCAGCCAATCACAAAGTCAATACAGACAAACAACCATTCACACACAGTTTCACCGGTGGACAAATTAATAGCTTCAATTAACGTAACTTGCATGCAGCTTTACAAGCTGAAATACCCTTTCACAATCTATACAAACACGAAAAACATGTCCTCAGGTCTGAGCCAAGTTTTGAACCTGAAACCACAGGTGGGCAGATGTGCTAACAACTAAACACCGTGCCGCACAAATACATACATGGTAAATTATGTCTTAAACCTAAAAAAATCTACGCCTTGAAGTCTAGGTGTTGATGTATAAAGGCCACCATATACTGTATATTAAATCCTTCGCCACTTGCAATATATTATTATGCCACAGGAGGGTGCTGTCATCCAGTATTTGAATTGCAGGGTCCTTCGGGAGTATAACGGCATGTTGTTGAACCATCCTAATGCCATTCAAGAGTTCTCAATAGAAAAAAAATGCATAGGCAATGAAAGTGGCATTTATTAGCATCACTAAATAGCCATAAAAGTATGTGTTTGTACATAGTATTATAAAAGGAGCTCCTGTTGGACCAATGATCCCAAATCATGATGTCAGAATGGGATACGCAGCATAAATCCATTGGGAACTGATGACAAAACAAGGGGGCGGTATTTGGAAGGGGTGGGGGGTGACAATATAAGGATGACATCATCCCTGCATCCTCACCTGCTTTGCTATACACGCTTATATAAGTCTTTTTTTGTGCAGTTGATCTAATGACTTTGAGCAAACACAATTCAATGGTCATATTGAGTGTTTTCCTCGATGCTTTGTTTTTCTTACCTCTCCCGTCCTTCCTCACAGGAGGGCTGTGTGGTGGTTGTTTAGTGGAGGGACTGCACCTTCCAGTGATCCCCTCCCGGGCTCGCTCACTTCTGGGTGCATCAATCGGTCAATGAGAGGCACTGCTGCATCATCCTCCCCCTGTCAGCGTATCACCGCTCATTGACATTTTACCCCTTGGTCAGTCAACAAAAGTTGACCTCATCAAACTGACGCACTGTTTAACTCGATCGTGGGATGTGGAGAAATGTACTTCACCGACTGGGAGATGCGAGGAATCCCGCGAAGGTTATTCAGCTCGGTGCGTAAACGCTGTTGAACATTATCACAAGTTGTGATTCTCCTTCAAGGTCTTTCTTTTTCCACGTTTCTTTTGTAAAGCACTTTTGTGGAAGACATCTACATGTTTTTTTTTTTAACCGTACCGTGAGGAGGAGGGGAGGAGCGAGGGGTGGAGTGTGGGGGTAAAGTGGGCGTGTTTTGGTATATATTACTTCTCCCTCAGAAGTTTGGTCTGTCGCCTCGGTCTCTGGGACAGCCTCTCACACATCATCTAACTAACCAACTGAGGAAACTAACTCACCTGGCAAGCACACGACCATCAAATCAGACCAACTTTGTTATTATCATTATTCTTTTTTTTTGTGTGTGTGATTATACCGACTGTCATGGAGACCCTGCGATCGAGACCCGGACACAACTCATTTTGCCACACCTGCAGGACAACGGAAGAGAGCAGGAGGAAGGTTAGCACTAATTAACAGTAACTATTACATATGCATTTTCTGATGGACCGTTTGCATGTGAGTCATTTAAAAAATAAATGTATAACTTGAATGGATAATTGAAATCTAAATGCACGACTTGTTTAGAAATTACATGCACAAGTTGATGGTGCCTGTATGGCATGGGGAGTAAATCAGCATTAGAGGCATGAATGCAAATGAAAAACAGAAAGGATTAAAAATTGGGGTAATTCGGTTCAACACCGGCTGGTGCACGACTTGGAGCTAACAGCTGGTCTTGCCGGCAGATAGGGGGCGGTATGCGAGGGTCACTTTGCTCAATAAAGGGTGAGCAAAGGGGAAAACAAATGCTGAGTCTAGCTTTTCGGATAGTTAACTATCGAACAGTCGCTCTTGCAAAGTCTGGCATGTTGTGCAAGAGGTAAAATGGCACTTGTCTAGTAGTTTTCCTCCACAATAAGCTCTTCTCTCTCTCTCCCCGGTGCTGAGTTGGGACCGTGGGATTTAAAAGCGCGCAGAAAGTAGATTGCTTTAGATTTGCAACTAAGGAATTAAGAAATAACGGCAACAGTCGTATAATCAATGAACTGCTTCGCCTATTGGGCTCACCTTTTCCGTGTGTGCATGCGTGTGTTTGCAGGTCAAGAAGATGTCTTCATCCAGCCGTTCGTTGCTCTTTGCACTGGCGCTCACTCTCTATGCGGTGGAGATGACCTCCGCGGAGACTCTGTGTGGGGGAGAGCTGGTGGACGCGTTGCAGTTCGTCTGCGAAGACAGAGGCTTCTATTTCAGTACGTTGTGCACTTGTGTGGCCTTTCTTCGTTTGCGTGCCTGTGCTCCAAAAAAACTAACCAAAGAAAAAGAAGCAGATTTGTTTGCATAGCTGAGGCTATTTACTCCGACTCTGGGTGTCGTACATACACACAGACAAGAGAAAGGGAAGGGGACGACAGCTGTGTCTCAAGTGTTGTACCGATGCGCACCACAGGCCTGCGCAGCGCACTGTAGCCTACCTCTCATTGCATATGAAAGGCAGGCGAGCCGTGAAGCCGCATACAACACAATGGGCTGCTTGTTTACCAGTAAAGTAATAGCACCCCAAGAGGCATACCAGTCACCGCCACCCTAGTGTTCAGAGACCACCGTGGTCCAAGGAGGTGTTGTTTTTAAACGCCACTTATGCAGCATAATGATGACAAACTATGTAAACTAAAGCATTATGTGATTGCATTGTTGTAAATCCCCAAGTGGATACGCTGCTGCCACACACATCCTAGATATTGGTATACTCATTATAAAAAAAAAATAAATAAAAAAAAAATCACCTTTGACAGGCAAGCCATTTTTCATAGATCATTATCCAATTTGGATGCTTTCTCCTCCCTCGTTTCATTCTCTCTTTTCCCTTCCTGCAATCAAATTTGATTTCGTGTCTCATGAGATTTATCCAACATTGTGGGCCACAGGACTTCAAACGAGCCCTTTATTGATTGTGGACGGCGTCCCCCGTGGACCATTCAAACACTCACCCCCTTTCACCTTCTTCTGCTCTCGTGCTTTTCTTTGCCGTCATTACTCTGTTCCTCTTTTGATTTGCATTCGCCTCCTGTGTTTCAAGGCTCACACAGTCTTGCGCAGATCCCCGGGGCTGTTTTCTCTACCTCTCTGCCCCTCCTCATAGTCGTTATCTCTGCTGACTTGACAAAGGACAAGGTCACAGAGGAGTTTCCATTTTATGTATTTGCTCACCTAAGGGATGACGGGGTCCTCTGGCCCACTACATGGTGTTTACATGCGCACACGCTCATTAAGGGACTTCCAGATAGCCTTCATCAGATTATCTTCTACAAACAAAAAGATTTGTTGCAGTTGGTCATAGATTTCCTGTTATCCTCTTTGCTCCGCTATGATTGTAATCCTGCAAAAACAACCTAGATTCATTTCTGATGGGAATGTGTGTTCCCTGCATTAGACCTTCTTTGCCTTATGTTACACTGTGCCTCTCCCCAGGTAGGCCCACCAGCAGGGGGAACACCAGGCGCCCCCAGAACCGTGGGATAGTGGAGGAGTGTTGTTTCCGTAGCTGTGACCTCAACCTTCTGGAGCAGTACTGTGCCAAACCCGCCAAGTCAGAAAGAGACGTGTCGGCTACCTCTCTACAGGTCGTACCGGTGATGCCTCCATTAAAGCAGGTATGCATCGCAGCAACAACAACACAGCGGTCTGGGAACCAGTGAAATCCTACTCCTCCCATCTTGTTGTCTTATGCTCACCTCTACCTCACCCCTATATCCCTGACACGTAGAGAGCGAAATGTACGCACAAACTGCTGTATCTTGTTAGATGGTCTTACGATAAGCAGTTCCATGCAAAGTGCTGACCATTGTGGAAATGGTCCAGATAGTCGCAGCACATTGTGCTCAAGAAAGGACATGCTCACACACGGGCTGCTGGTCCGTGATAGAAACAATGTGTTCTGAATGTACGATGATTCGATTTTGTGCACTTCCTGAATTGGGTACACCTTAACTTGGCCCATTTAGCTATTTTCATCAGTAAGAAGTAAATATTTTGTCTAAACAATTTAATAACTTCATCATTTTTCATGTACAATTAATACCTTTAAAAACTCATTTTGCCACTTGCTGTCGACTGAAAATGTCATCACCTGTGCTTAGGGGTCAGGTAACGACCAATCATGGCTCGGCTTGCGAATGTTACATGACCCAGAAAACAGGTGAGCTGTGATTGGTTGTTACGTAAGCTCTGAGCACAGGTGATGACATTTTCAGTCGACAGCAAGTGGCAAAATGTGTTTTTAAAGGTATTAATTGTACATGATAAATAACAAAGTTATCAAAATTAATTATGGACAAAATATTAACTTTTTATTGTTGAAAATTGCTAAATAAGTCAAGTCAGGGCTGTGCAATTAATCAAAATTCAATTTCAATTATTACACTCCAAAATTAAAAAATCAGCATAATCATCCCCCAAAAATTCTTAATACTAATTTTGAGTTGTTTAAACGTATACATTTGCACCTTTTTAAAATTTTAAAATAACTAATTTCATACATTTTGTTCCATCCAAAATAAACTTGCACAATTGTAGTGTTTTAAATAATTTTATTTGTCTTAATAATTTTTACTTTTAAACATGTTCTTGTTTTGTACCCAAAAATTAAATGATCGTCCTAATTCAATTATTACCAAAAATAATCGTGATTAATATTTCCTTCATAATCGAGCATCCCTCAGTCAAGTTTCCATTTAAGAGTCTGTGTTTCACTGAGGACACAATAAGACATAGTAATGGCCTTTTACAATGCATTTATGCTTGGTCATGTTCACGTGTTAGCAACAAGCAGTTGAGTGAGCAGTGCAATCGTAAATCCATAGGAAAAAAGTAACAGGACCTCCTCTCTGGAGGGGAGGGGGTGTTATGCCGATAGGGAATTAGTTTGGACATGTCCCCGGTTTGTCCGGGCAGGGAGTTGATGGGTACAGCCTGCTCTGAAGGCCAGCTGTTCTTAAGCTATTGAGTGAGCCTGAAGTGAATGAAGGGGGATAAATACTCTTCAAGTGGCAGGACCAAAACAAGCCATTCACATGGATCACTAGCTACTGGCGCATAAATTCCAGGTCCCCTGCTACCGTTCCTACTTGTTTCTCATTCAGTGGTACCCAGCAAAACACCTAGCATTGTTCAATTTGCAATGTTTGTATTGTTATTCGGCATGCGGCAGTTTAGTCATTCAGCAGGTTGTTTGGTGAGCGTCTGCGTGCCCCTCGTATGCATATGAGACAAGCACAGTTTCTTAAAGAGGCCCAACTTAAGCACTTGTTGACAGCTTTTCTCAGTCGAGGAAACCAAAACAAGTACCTTTTGGAAGCCAGCCAAGGTTGTTATGACTTGCTGCCACAAAATAAGCATATCACCCGTAATGAACTGATTCCATCTTCTCCTCTTCTGTTTTCTTTGCCGGTACGCCACAAAAGGAAGCCCCGAGGAAGCAACATGTGCCTGTGAAATACACGAGCAAATACGAGCAGTGGCAGCGGAACGCGGCCGAGCGACTCCGGAGGGGCGTCCCCGCCATCCTGAGACCCAAAAAGTTCCGAAGGCAGGCGGAGAAGATGAAAGCCCAGGAGCAAGCAAGCTTCCACCGGCCCCTGATCAGCCTGCCCAGCAAACTACCGCCCGTCTTGCTCACCACAAACAACTATGTCAACCACAAATGAGCCCGTTGCCAGCCCTTTGCACAGACGCGAGTTTGGAAGGACAAAAAAAGCCTAGGGGATTATAGCTTTGTCTCTGACGTCATTTCTGTGGCAGTCCTCTTTGACCTCCCCTGCCCTATCCGAGCCCATCGATCCCCCCCGGCCCATTCTCATCCACTACTTCTTGACCCCCTGCTCCCTTTCTAATACCCCTCCAAGCCCAACGACATCCTCCGGAACGCAAACATGCCTTCACATTCTTCCAGTCTGAACTTTTTTCGCTAGCTCTTTCAGTCACTGACACAAAAGGCACAAACACAAATGATGAACAAAAAGTTAACAATTCCACTGAATGCCATTCAGGTGGACCCGTAAGCTAAAGAGTAAATGGAAGAGAGCAAGAAGATGAAAGAGATCTGGTTTGCAAGTGTCAAGAGGACACCCAACGGAATGTTTTTTGTCCTTGTGGAAAACAACTTAAAGTGAGGAGAAGCTTGCATGACAGAATCCATTCCACATTTTTTTTCCTGAAGTAAAAAAGAAGATGAAAATCTCTTAGTTCTTTTTTTTTTCTCCATTTTTTTAAAATTTTATTTTATTTTTTATTTTTTATTTTTTTTGCACCTCTACCTATAAAGGGACTTCCACAATGTAAGGAATTATTTTATAAAATTAGATTCCTGTTCCAGCACCTTTTGATCACAAACAAAAAGCAGAAAAGAGTCTGCAAAATTGCACATTGCCACGGATTACGTCAAAGTAAAGAAAAATATATGGCACTATTTTTTTATGAACAATGAACGTGTAGCTTAAAAAATGCCATGGTGCTAGCTTTGGGAAAGGACTCAACGAAGAGATTGAAAAGCACATTTGTTTTTTCTTTGAATATATTATAACTTTCCGTTTTAAGGAAAGAGTGACTTAAAAAAAAAAATATATATATATATATAGGGATTAAGGATATGGGGGAGCTCCTGGCAGTGGCAAAGTCAAGGAGGAAGTGTCACTGAGAAACTATGGGGGCGATGAGGGCATCAAGGCTCACAGGAAGTGCTAGTGGCTGCTCATCACAAGTTTGCTGGCATATGCGGCAAGGGGGACAAGAGACCCTGTCCCTCCTGTCTCCCAACCTTGGAGGCAGATGGACACCAGGAACATAATATGGGACACTGTGGACTACCTGGATTGGGACAGTACAACAGTTCGGGGACAGTACTTCCTGTTTACCGCGGCTTTGCGGACTGCTCCGACAGGAAGTATCATGGCATGGACAAGTGGGATAATTGATGATTTATTTTAGTTTGATCTTATTGTTTCTTGTTTTCTTTTCATATCAATATTTCAATGAAAAAAAAGAGGAAACCACTGTCTGTTTCTGGTACCATGACATTCCTGTTTTTCCAAGTTTGGCATTTTCATGGTTATGTTTTGATGTTACTTTACCATTCTTAAAAAAAAAAAGGCACAGACATTTTAATTCAAAGGGAAAAAACAGCAATAATGTCAACTAACATTTTTTTTTATTGTGTATCAGTAGTATTCACATTCGTTTGCCTGAAAACAAATACTTGAATATATCTATCTATACATATATAAATATAATACGTATATATATATATATATATATATATATATATATATATATATGTGTGTATATATATATATATATATATATATATATATATATATATATATATATATATATATATATATATATATATATATATATATATATATATATATATATATATATATATATATATATATATACCGTAATTAGTTTCCAGGGACGTTGTGTTATTTCCTATAGTCTGAGCTGTATCTTGCGTAATGAGCCGTCAAGCTTTTTTGTTTGTTGAAATACAAATAAGGGCACTGTATAAAGGCATTATTTATTTTGTTATAAAATATATTTGAAAATTGGCCCAAATAATATGCGCAGCACTGATGCTCAACTGACGGATTTATTTTGTATGATCTCTGTTTTCCAATTGGAGCTGTAAGGCTTTTTTTTTCTAGATGCTTTGTACCAAAAATAATGTCTTTTATCCCTCTCTTCATTTGCCATACTTACTTTAAATTAATATTTTAATTGCGTCATGTAGTCTGAATTTTGTAGGCATGTAATGTCACAGAAATAGTCACATACTCTTAATAATAATGATCTGCATGGGTCTCCAGAAGCCTGTCAAGGTTACGGGAGAAACGGAAAGTATCAGTGAGTAACTTTACTAATCGAAACTGTTCAACTTCAGTTGTATTCAACCCACTATGTTTTCAAGCCACTTTAGTAATGATGGCGGGGGGGTATGTTGAGTCCTTAATTAAATAATGTCTTCATAATTGTGCACGGTGTTCTGCGATCTTCTAAAGAGCATCTTGTCTATGTGCCAGTGCTGCAGACGTCATCAGAAATAGTGTGTTGATTGGATCAAATGTCACTACAGGGTCTTAACTCGCACAGTGCGCCTTTACCCTCGACAGAGGTTACATCGATGGTCATTGAATCTATCTATCTATCTATCTATCTATCTATCTATCTATCTTGGCTCCTCCTCTACATCATCTGACAATGGCCTTGATCTCATGAAGCATCACCTTACACTCGTCCAAGGATTTTGTGTTTTAATGAAGGGCTAATGCCGTCATAAGATTCGGGTAAGGTAATAAGCGCTCTGCAGGGAAGAGTGTAATAGTTCCTGAGTTTAAGAGATAATTGTGTAGCGGGGAATAAGGAGTTATTTAGAGCCTTCCATAATCAATTATGACAGACACCTTACCACTTCCTGCTAAAATGGGTTAGGCATCATCCAAATGATGACCTCATCAATACTCGCCATATTGAGGTGAAGACTCAAGTCAATACATATACATTTGTTTCTGTCAGATATCTTCCATATCCTTCTCTGATTATGTTCTACTTCTATTGTGCAAAGAGACAGACAGTGCAATTGTTATTATTATTATTATTATTATTATTATTATCATTATGCTGGGACTGCATTCATTCACTATTGTAATGTTCAAAAAGGCTACTCTAGTGTTGTTATAATGAAAGACAACCACTTCTTTTGGGAACTATGAAGAGATATCATGCCGAGCAACGGCAACTTCTTCTTTGTCACTGGCTCACTCAGCCTGTGTGTATTTTATTGATTTAACCTCCGCACGCTAGAACGTCCGAAATGCACAATTTATGTATTTTGATTTTTATTATCAATAAAGAAAAACATTTTATCAAACATACAATATGTAGAATAGTTACTGTTGTATCCTGTGCACTGTCCAACCTTGTGTAAGGGATTGCTGCTTGTGCAATATCGGCTTTTGTGTGTTCAGCTTGGCCTTCCTTTTTGGACCTCTGTCAGAAGCAGCCAAAAGTTCTGTGCCATGTAAATGATTTATTGTGTCTTGAGGCTTTATAAAGAATTTTCTGCGGCTTTCATCTTGCTGCCCCTCCCCACCTTTTCTCCACCTCTGCCTGCCTACATATCTGCCCGTCTGTCTTCTGCGCGGTGATAAGACAAATTGCACACATCACCGCTCACCGAGTAGAAGGCAGAGAGGCTGGATGCACTTCCTCTCCTGCGTGCCACACTAAACACTAATGGAGCAAGTTCCCATTCTCTAGCTATGTTTGGAGGCCGACATGTCTCAAATTATCACTTGCATATTTGGAAAATGGGTATGACCTGTTGTAGATGTGCATGTGCATATACCCACCCACCCATGGTTTGTTTGTTACCGGGCAGATTTACAGTCGAATGTCTTCCCGGAATGAAACCGTTCCTGGGGAACGTTTTATCACGGAGTTTACATTGGGCTGTCAGCATTGTTTAATTTTACCATCAAAGAGTTAAAGCCCAAAAACGAGAAATGCTACGTTTTTTTATTGCACAGTTGTTTCATGTCTGTGTGTTACTGTGTGGCCAGCATCAATCATGCAAGCTCTCCTTTCCACTGATTTGTGCTGTTTTAGAATGTCTCCTGCAAATGTTCAAGCCCTAAGCAGGTGACTGCTATCTCCATCACCTGGTTTGTGATGTAGCCAAGTGATGACTTTGGGAACCTCCATATGGAGTGTTCAGGTTCAGGTTGGCTGGGCCAGCTTGCTCTGGCTCCTAAGTGCGTCCAAATATTCCAAAATTATACTTTAGTTGAGAAAGCCTTTAAAACCCAAAGATGACAAATATCTCGTACATTCAAGAAAAGGTGAAAATTATTCATTTATTGCCGGGGTTTTTTTGTCCAGTTACTGATTGTCAACATTTTGTGTTGGCACAGTATCTTGGGAAAGGGATTTTTTTTAATTGTCTTTATCATCAGTTGAAATGTACTTAGGGTAAAGCCCATTATTCCAAAAACTATAACTCAATTTCATGAATGGATAACCTTTAGCTGACATTTTGACTAGTGCTGGGCCAGTACTGATACCAGCTATCGGTATCGGACTAATTCCAACCTTATTTTAAGGTATTGGGTAAGGGTACAGGCTGCCAATACCAGCCACTGATACGTAAGGCAAGAAAAATCTGAATCTTGATACTGTGGCAGTTTGACAGATTGGCAAATCATCATCCGTGTCAGATAGAAAGTCTTTGTTCACAATTTTTTTGTCATTGTGTTTAATAATTTTTTTGGGGTACTGTATCAGTGAGTACTCATAATGGTATCGGTGTAAAAAAAAGTGGCAATGAAATCAGTTGCCCCTAAAGTTCATCTTCTAATACGTACATATGCAGTGTTATACATCTAGCTACAGTTGATTGGAATGCTAGAAGTTATTATATAGTGAAATGATTGATAAAAAAAAAAAAAGAGAAAGAAAAAGGCATACTTTCATGGATGTATCTTGACAACTTTTTACAGGATTTATCCACTTCAGTGTGTCTTTTGCAGCCAACTCAAAATTTTGGTTGGTTCTAAATGTCTTGGCCTTTACTGTATACACCGATGTAATGTCAACACAAAACACAGATAAATCATATGTATTGAGTGCAATTTGTGAGGGTGAAAACTATGGTATGTAATGTTGGGTTATCGTCAACAAATGCCTACGTAGGTCTGCATTTAAAACATCCTTTTAAAGTGCATACTGTAACAGCACCACAGCATAATTCTGATGAATGAAGAATTCCAAAAAGCCGGGGCTACACAAACCATAATCTCAAACGACCGCATTCATCCCAACAGAGAGGCCTCCTGAATGGCAGAGTGGAGTGTAGATGTGGGTGGCACAACTCTCCCAGGCCTGACACTGGAAACTGCCAAAGAGCACACTAGAGTTAGTTGTGGTTGGCCGGATGCACGGGATGCATGTAAGGCCGGGCCAACTATTGAGGCGCAGGGTTCGTCAAGCCCAGACCATCGCAAACCAGTGTGGCCACACAGGCCAATTAAGACGGGCCTTCTCTCTTTTCTTCTCCTCCCCTCGGCTGTCTCTCTCTCATCTTCCCCCTCTCTTTATCTATCCCTTGTACTCTCTCTCTCTTTCTCTCAACCTTCACAAAGCATGCTAACACATTCCTCTTATCCCACTTTGCCTCTCTAATTGCAGCGGGCTGAAAAGAGGGATGGAGAGAGGGAAATGAGATTGAGAGAAAGGGACGACGAGAGGGGAAAAGGGGGTCATACCACACACCCTACGCAGCCGGGACAAACTGTACCGGCCCGTGGAAGGGTCCACATCGCAGGTGGAGCATGAATATGAGCAGGAATCACCTCTCTGTTCATTCATTACACAGATATCGAAAAGATTTGGCTAATTTTCAAGAAAGCACATATCTCGCAAATCAAAAATATAACTCAGTCTGAACCCTCACATTGGCTCAGAGTATAAAGAGGCGATTGTGTTTCTTCAGCGCACCACAAAACTATCTAATTGTTGAATCTTAATCAACCCGTTGCTGTGAGGAGGCTTCCCTAATTATGTAACTGTTGGTTCTCATATATATACAAAAAAGTGAACGTTTAAGTTTTCTAAATTTGCGTGATGAGAGCTTTGGAGTTTTCCCACTGATCAATGTAAATCATAGGTGTTTCAAACCCAAATATAGGGTGGTTTAATAAATCCCACCACCCCTAAAAGTTGAGAGAATATTAATTTATTTATTTACCATATGACCTTTTTAAACTAACTAGAAAGGTGCGTAATCACACAGTACCTGGTCAAAAATTTTAGCAACAAAAATAGAGCACACCTCCATCTGAAAAGGTTGCATTCCACCCAATCCCTCCCACCTCTCGCCAGCTGGGCTCTGAGCACGTTATCAGCACAGCGCAATAGGGTGCTTTCCAGTGATATACTGCCCAGTCGTGATGGAAGTAACTGGATTCAACCATTTCATTACTTAACTTTTTCTCCTAAGAAAGTCAATGATGTCACCTCTCATAAATAGCAAAACCACAGTCCCCCGTGACTGCAGAGGGAATATTAATGAGCGAGTTTTTACCCAACTTACCAATAGTTGTTTGTATCCCCCCAAAAATTATTCAATTTCCAGGGCATGCCTCCAACTTGGAGCATAAATAGCTGGGTGTTCCACACCAATGCAGGCTAGTCTTTCCTAACCAAACCTTGTTGCATGAACTGATAATGGGATTTTTTTCGAATGACAGAAACAGCTTTCTAGCAAGGAAGCATTTCAGGTCAGCACCACAGTCATCTGTTCAAATTGTAATGAGAGAACAGTTGTATCATGTGCATGTGTTAATATTAAGGCCAATTATGTGCTTATGACAAGCGGACTGACTGTATCACCATTTACATTATAACTCCTATTAAGATACGGAGCACAGTGGACCCATGGTTATTAGAGACCGGGCTAGCCCTTAAAATCACAGTATAATTGACACCCATTGAAATGCATTGGGGTCAAATTACAAATAAATAAACAAATAAACCCCTCCAAATTCCTCAAAATCCAATCATTCTCATTTTTTTCCTTTTAGCTAAATAACCTTTATCAGATTTGATGGTTTAGCCACAGACTATCCCAAAAAGTGTCATGCTTCTCTAAAAAACTGCATAGCACCCCAAATCTCTGATTAGTGAATGACCCCCACCTAAACAAATAATTCACAACATACAGTCAACAGTGAATGAACTGATTCCAAAAATATGATCAAAACAAATTAGTTAAGTTTATAAAAACATCTGCTTTCCCTTTCAAAGTCTGTGCCTGATTGCATTAAAACACACACACATGAGAAGGATACATACAGCCCACTCAAATACTAAACATAGATTGTTTTGGAAGCTGCATCTTAAAATATTGCAATTTTGAGGGTTCTGGTGTTTCTGTCAACACACCATTGAACTGTGAGAGCCTTGGTGGAGTTGACATGACTTGTGCGAGGCTGTATTGTGGAGAGAGGCATTTGAGCCATATATGATCACAGCAGCTGAGGAAGTGGTTTTCTGTGTGGTCACTGGGTGACTGCGTGATAATTTCCTTTCACTGGAAAACAAGAGGTCACAGCTTAACACTGAAATATAGTCGGAGTGTGGTGTACATTTCTCTTTCTGACACAGTTAAACCGCCCCTGTTGACCACCTAGGATTAAGATTTTATATCTCACAATACATAGTGGATTTTAATAAAACACAATCTGTCATTTCTGTCAGGGTCCCCTGCCTATTTGTTCCCTGTTTGTGTGTATGTGTGCATGAGAAAATCACACTGCTGGGTGAGGTGGAGGAGACACAGCTAGAGCAGGAGCCAGGTGCATGTAATCACAATCAGCAGCCTACAAATGCCAGCCTTGGACTTCGCTTCAGTGCCAGATCAACCCTAACTGTCACACAGTCAGTTGCAGCCAGCTTATTGCCTGCCTTTGAGTAGAACTTTATTCTAATTATCACTCTTTGTCTAGATTTCTTGCACCTGCTGAAGCCGTACCTTTACCAGCCTGCCAAAGCTAACTCGCCTGTGTATCGCCTGCTCCCTACCCGGACTCGATCGAGATTGATTGTCGTCTTAGAGAGCGTCAGAGACGGCGATGATCAGCCCCGCCCATTAGGCCAACCTCTCCTCCGCACGCGCAACCCAGTCAGCCAATTCAGCTCCCGACTCCAGTCTCGCCCGCCTCTGACGCTACAAAACCCATGTAATTAGGACGCGCCAAGCTTTCATTTGAGGATAAGACGCAGAGATATAGTAATCGCCTATGACTGTACTGTGGGCAAGGCGGTCACTTTATCTGTGCATGTCCCGTCAGGCCAGAAAAAGGGCAGGCTCACCAATAATAGGGGAGGTATTGGTGAGCCAAACGCAGAGCCCCTCCTCACGCCGACTCCAACTCGCTGCTACGCTGTTCCACAACGACCAGTCCAGGGCGCTGTCTGCGCTAATCGACTGCGGGGCTGATGAGAATTTCGTTGATCGCAGCCTAGTCAAGCAAATGGGAATAGAGATTCTCCTATTGGCTACGCCTTTCAAGACCGCAGCCCTTAATGGTCAGTTACTGTCGCGAGTAGAACAGCAGACAATGCCAGTCTTGACTGGACGATGCTAAGGCTTACTGCAGTGTTTTTTGTCATAGCCATTGTTTGCGGTCAGCCATAGCGCCGGCCCGTTGTGTCAAGTAACCGGACCTTCCAGACCTCAGCTCTGTACCTGAATGCTATCATGACCTTGGACAAGTCTTCTCGAGGGATCGTGCCATGGCCCTACCCCCTCACCGGCCTTATGACTGTGCTATTGAGCTCCTGCCAGGAGCCACTCTCCCAAAAGGACGACTCTACAACATCTCACGGCCAGAGAGAGAAGCTATAGAGGAGTACATAACCGAATCCCTGGCTGCAGGTATCATCCGCCCAGCCTCCTCCCCTGTTGGTGCAGGTTTTTTCTTTGTGAGTAAGAAAGATAAGTCTTTAAGACCTTGTATAGACTATCAAGGGCTGAATAACATAACAATAAAAAACAAATACCCCATCCCCTTGATCGAGTCAGCATTCGCACCTCTCTGTGGTGCTGGTATCTTTTCCAAGCTCTATCTGCGCAACGCCAATCACCTCGTCCGCATCAGAGAAGGTGATGAATGGAAAATGGCTTTCAACACACATATATATATACAGTATATATATATACCTGAGGACGGTAAAGAGACTAAATCCAAGACAAGCTAGGTGGGCCCTCATTTTTGCTCGTTTTCATTTCACTTTGTCGTATAATCCAGGGCCTAAGAACACCAAGCCTGATGCCCTGTCCAGCCAGTTCTCCACCCACAAAACAAAGGAGGATTCAGAGCCCATCCTTCCACCTGCTTGTGTTGTAGGATCAGTGGAGTCAGAGATTGAAGCATTGGTTAAGAATGCACAGAGCGGACAAACCGACCGCAGAGATGGGTCCCAAAGAACTCTATTTGTCCCTGATTGTGTCCGCTCCCAGGTACTTGGATGGGTCCACGCTTCCCGTCTGACCTGCCACCCGGGAGTCAACCGAACCCTAGCTGTCCTGTGCCCATTCCTCTGGTAGACGACTATGAAAACGGACACTCGGTCATTCGTCACCGCATGCATGGTATGTGCCCGAAACAAAACATCTACCAGGCCCAATTCTGGTTACCTCCGCCCATTGCCAGTCCCCAGCCGTCCATGGTCCCACATAGCACTGGACTTCGTCACTGGCCTTCCTCCATCAAGAGGTAATACAGTCATACTTACCCTAGTGGACAGATTTTCTAAGGCCGCCCACTTTGTTGCCCAACTCGTAGCCAAACTCCCTTCCGCCACAGAAACCGCTAACCTGTTAATACAACATGTTTTGTTTTTGTCTCCATGGCATTCCCCTAAACATAGTCTCAGACCGAGGTCCACAGTTCACATCCCTTGTCTGGAAGTCTTTTTGCTCTGCGCTAAACATTTCTGTAAGTCTATCTTCCGGTTATCATACGCAAACCAATGGTCAGACGGACCGCACCAACCAACAGCTAGAAACCGCACTTCGTTGCATGTTACATGCTAACCCTTCCTCCTGGAGTACCCAATTGACGTGGAACGAATATGCCCACAATACGCTGCCTAACGCCTCCCTGGGCATGTCTCCCTTCCAGTGCTCTCTGCACCAACCTCCTCTCCTTCCCTCCCAAGAGAAGGAGATGGCAGTCCCATCCGTCCAATCCCACATACGGCGGTGCTCCAGCACATGGAAACACGCTCGCACAGCTCTGCTCCGTGCTTCGGAGAGCTCCCGAACACATGCCAACCGCCGTCGCTCCCCCGCTCCTCTTTACGCGGTAGGCCAAAAGGTTTGGCTGAGCATTAAGAATCTCCCATTGAAGGTTGAGTCCAAGAAGCTGTCTCCGCGGTTCACTGGTCCATATGAGATAGAGCGCATAATTAATCCGTGCGCCATCCGCCTCAAGTTGCCCGCCACTCTGCGTGTCCATCCAACATTTCATGTTTCTCAGATCAAGGCGTAGTCTACCAGCCCGTTGTCCTGCAAGTGACTGTTTGCCTCCCGTATCTGCACTCGAGTTCTCATCCCAGGCCTTCGAACCCTAACAGTTTCAATGGAAAAAAAATAACAAAAACAGAATAAAATGTGTAACTAAAAGAGAGATCGGCGTTGCACTTTTAAACGCAGAACGCTGCACTTAATTAGACAGGGAGGTCAGCATCTTGCAACGTTTAAGGTTTCTGACTTTGTAACGCTAACATTATGCAGGTGGGTCCTTACTTCACTCTCCCAGGGCATTCATCATTGTTACACGTCAGTGTCACAATGTGGAGGTCACCAGGGTACTATTTGGACTACACACACACATGCACAAAACACTACGCGCACACACTCATGCATGCATGCATTTTTCTCAGGCTCATTTCAGGATATCAAAAGCAAAGCAAGACAGCGCAGGGAATTGTGGCTGCCATTATGTCAAGCATCCAATAGCTCATTTGACAATTTGGTTATGTAAATAACTTATTTATTTATTTAATTTTTTTTTCGAGAGAGAGCTCAGTATTGTTCATTAGTCATCATCATTGCTCTCGTTTTTTTCTTTCTTTTGCGTGTGTACTCATTAGTTCACCTAAAACCTATCAAAAATCCCATACCGTTCTCCTAAACCGAATACTTCAGAATCCAGCTAGAGTCGTGAGGTTGTCAGGAGACCTGAGGAAGGATCAAAGAAAAGAAAGGAAAGTGAAATCCAGCACCGACCAGACATTACCTACTACCCACCGGGTTACCAACCAGAGTCTTTCACCAACCCCAGAAACATCTAAATTCCAACAAATTAGGGAGACCTCAAGAGACCAAAGGAGAGACTGAGGAAAGGAAGGAAGGATAGATGAAGCAGAGTGAGATCCACAGACATCAGCTTCCACCGATTCTACGACCAGAGGAAGAAGCAGATTGTGTTTGAATTTTGATAGATGCTGGTGTGGTGGATCTGGCATGCATGAAAACCTCCACCAAAGAGGAGAGCCGTCGACCCCGGCCAGGACAGAGCAAGCACAACCCCCCAGGCCCTTCGCAGCAAATATTTTCCTGGCCGAATTTTGTTCCCAGCACGTGTCATAAAATAAAGAAAACAACAATTATGCACAATGACCAAGGACACGCCCCTCTGCGTTTGAACAACATATAATTTCTGATCAGCATAGGAGAGCCCATTTGGAGGGGAAAATAGCAATCTCTCTCTAAATTACAAGGCTCATACCTACAACTACAAAAAAAACTTGGTTGGAGTGGCTGTCATTACTAATTGTTGTTTAGATAAACAACTGCCCACTGTCAAAGGAAGATACCCATACTTTGTGTACCTCTTATACCGTCTGTATTTCTGTCTTTTTAACAAGTGAAATTGCCACACGGGAGCAACAATCACTGCCAACTTGTGTTCTGCAAATCTTGCCAGTTTAATAAGCCATACCCAGATCCCTGTGGATGTTATTATATGCTTTTGAATGACAAGAGCCCCCCAGCTCACACACACGAACAACGAACAATTTAAGCACACATCTACAGTGAAGGTTGGCCCCTGCAGCCGGATAAATTCTGATTATCTTCCCCACATAAACAAGATAAGCTCAATTTCATTGGCCCCACCAGAACTTTGGGGTTACAGAGTTCTTTCCTCTTCCTCTCTTTGATTCATTTCCCCCTTGTTTTTCTCCTTTTTTGGCAACTCGTGTCTTCTTTGTGCAGCATTGAGCACGTGTTCTGAAAGACAGTAGACAAATAAATACCATTGCTCAAAGTAATATAAATATTTTTTTGAATTCACTTTATGATTTCATTGTGAATTTTTGCTGCGCTTTTAACTAGAAAATCAACTGATCTCGTACCCGACGCACCACACACACACATGCATAGGCAAAAGACCACAGAGGAGTGCAAATATTTGCTTAAGAAGGGCATTGCGGCGGTGCCATTTGGCTGCTGCAAGCCATTGTCTGTTGAGACATGCCATGGAAGCTGGCAACACTTGTTTGTGTATGCTGTGCCATCTTTTAGCCCAAGACTGTCAATTTCATTCTCATGGTTCAGTAAGGTTGATGGGAAGGCATCCAGAAATACCACAAGTGAAAGACAATGCATGAATGCGTGAGCACATTCATATATACAAGCAAGTGATGGCAGGTTGGCTGTGAAAGCGATCACATAAATGTATGCATATGCATATGCAAACATAAACACAATATACATGAGTCTCACACATGAAGATGTCAACACAAACAAACTTTTACATACAGAATGTGTTTGTGCTCACAGAACTCCACTAATGATGGGTAGCAGTATGATGTTTGTGTGTGTTCCCAAAGAATTGGCATTACCACTTGGAGCAAATTTGCAGCCAACAGCGCGCTATTAACAAAACCTTTTCTTTGTTTGCCTTTTCCCATTTTTTTTCTTCAGTGGCACCAAGCAAATAATGGTCTGCTTATGGGAGACAACAGTTTGCAGATTACAGCAGTTTGACCCTGGATCTGAGTATTTGCATTTCCATATTTTTTTGGGGTGGGAAAATATGTTTGAAAATCTGATGAAATCTGAGGTTGACCAGTTTTCAATGGATTGCGTTCAATTTTCGAGGGAAACTGATTTGCTGCTTTGAAATGTTGCTCAAAAAAAAGCATCCATCCATTTTCTCAAGCACTTATCCTCATTAGGGTCACGGGTGAGCTGGAGCCTTTCCAGCTGACTGTGCAAGATGTGGCGTACACCCTGGACCAGTCGCCAGCTAATCGCAGGGCTTAAAAACCCTTCATGGAAAATTAGGATCTGTTTTGCGTGAGTGTAGTCATTCTTTTCTGTTATTACGAAAAGACGCACGTTGAATGTCTTCTTACATTCAAATTGCTAACTGTTGACAGTAAGAGTGCATGGTGCCCATCAAACAAACACTAAAAACAGTTACTAGTTTCGACCTGTCCTATTCAGAAGGCTGGTTATGCAGTATGACAGGGTAACTCAACACTAAATCAACTTTTTTTTGCCGATAAACTGTATAAACTGGTGTCTACAAATGCTGTCTACGTGTCCTGGCCATTATTTTTGACATTTTAGTGCATGTTTGTTGAAAGCTTGAATTTGGGGCAAAAAACGTGTTTGGTGCCATCTTAACTCATTCACTGCAATTGACGGTTACAAACGTCAAAAAATAATTTTAACTATTTCTATTAGTTTAACTTTTTTTTTCTACTTTTGTTAACAAGAGTATGAAAACCTAATTTTTTTTTTATTGTACATTTAGAACAGATATAAGATTTGTGATTAATCGTGAGTTAACTAGTGAAGTCATGCGATTAATTACAATTAAGAATTTTAATCGCCTGACACCCCTAATTTTTAATAATCATCTCGTCAGGCGATTTTAAATTTTGTAATTAATTGCATGACTAGTTAACTCATGATTTATCACAAATTTTACATCTGTTCTAAATGCACAATATTTTTTTTTCTAGGTTTTCATACTTTTGTTAACAAAAGTGGAAAAAAGTTAAACTAATAGAAGTTTTTAACGTTTATAGACGTCAATGGCAGTGAATGAGTTAAGGTTAAACACTGAGATAAACACAATTTGGCTGTTTGTCCTCTCATTACACGAGAAGTTGCAGACTACGCCCTTGTGGATCGTGACGTAGTCGCCCCCGCCACCCACCGGCTCAGTCTCGTACACGCTTCCTTAAACGCCACCTTAGCGAGTTGCTGCTGTCAATCACAGCCGGACCACGGCCAACCCTCTCCCCATTCGCAACTCAAAGGTCGTCCAGAGAACACCCGCTTTGAGCGCCAATTTCAAATCTTAGTGAGGGGTGGAGCAAGAGTCTGATTTTCTGTTGAGCTACCCTGAGTTTGTCAACTCCTTCTGAGGGTATTTTTATTTTCATGGATATTTATTGGAAATGCAGTTAGACAGAACTCGTTTTGAGCGGGGACAGACAAAGGGCGAAAAACGTTATAGAGCAGTTGAATTCTATCTATAATCAGTATATCCCAGATAGGGATGTAACGATAACGGCAATATCGAGATATTGCAATATTAATATTGCCACAATATCGTTGTCGTCATCATGTCACGATATTAAAAGCAGCACATCTGTTAAAATGTGAGGTTATATTCCATTTGTGTAGTTCTAGTACCCTTTAGTGGTTAGATTATTAGTGCAGTGTCATTTTAATTAGGAACGTTTTAGCCACTGCGGCGGTTATCTCAAATCAGTCATACCAGAAAATATATTTTAATTATTATTATTTTAATTATTTTTACTATAATTGTTGTTCTTTGCAATATTTAGATGGAAGTATATCCTGCAAATGTTAAGAAACCTGGGAACTGTTTTGAATTGTGGAAAATTATTGACTTTGCTTCCAAAAAAGGTTATGGAACTCTGTGCAAAGTCGAACAGAGCAAACTCATCCAGCCTTTCCTTCAATGGCCGATGCTTGCCACAGTGGAGAAAGCAGGAATGGTCCAATGTCCTGGTATGTTGAAGACCTGATATCTATTTGTGCAATTGAAGCCATACAGTAGTTTTGAGAGGAAAGTTGGCGGAGGTCTTGGCTGCCAGTATAAAAAGGATTATTTGGAGATATTTATTTGCAACACAGGTCAATGTCATTGCTTCCATTGTGGCTATAAAGCAAATACTTTCCTTCCGTCCAGCTTTCTCAGGCTGCTGCACAATCCTCCATTGTTTCTTAGACATCCATTTTTGGAGCAATACAATTCTGTCATGGCATGATTTCTTCATTTCCTTTCACAAATGTGTTTTTGTGACAGTAACAGTTCAGAGAGGTGAGTGTGTCTGTATTTGTGTGTGCGTGTTGAACTTCACTGGCAAGCATCTACCCCGTGTGCTTAGGAAGAATTAAATCAAATCAATTTCCATGCTATCGCTGTTCCCAACTCATTTTATGAACCAACAAAAACAGCTGGTTGACAGTTCCTTTTCACATTCATTTTTGATTATAAGTCATGGTGTAGTGGTCCATTCCACTGATGTCAGTGCTCGATGGGTGGGTGCCAATCCAGAATGTAGTCCTTGCCTTGCCCCCAAATTCAGCTGAGATAAGCTCCAATGCCGCGTGACCCTTGTCTAGATAAGCGTCTACCTTGCTGCTCACTGCTCCTTCAGGGGATGCGTCAAATGTGGAGAACATATTTTGCCCACAGACGATCACGTGGCACTTTAACTTCAAGTGGTATCGAAAATGAATGGATGTCTGTTGATTAATCATGTCTTGGTATAACTGGGAAATCGTTTCACTACCCGATTGCAACCAGCAGAGGCAGTGTTTATTCATCAACATCAGAGCCATTAATAGAGAGAGTTTGGCCTACTCGGTTTCAGCATGGTAACAACATGGCCGTCCGTATGTCATGTGACCAGCAGTTGACCAATCACAGCTGCTCTCTATATACGGCTCTGATCAACATGATGTCATCCGTGAAATGTTATGCAATATCCACATTATTCTGCTCAATGCAATACTGGTGACTTTCAGGAAGTGCTTTTCTGATTACATTTGAACAAAAATATATAAAATAAAATAAAATAAAAAATATATTTAAAATATTCCATGAATTCATAGACCCCCCGCCCCCTCCCATCCAGTCAATCAAGTAAATTGTACCCCAGGCCCCAGCATAGATTTTTCGCATTCTGGGAAAGTAATTGAATGCAAGAGCAGCATGGCAGTTAGTGGTTAGCACAGCTCGACACTTCTGACAGTTTGAATCTCAACACAAGCCTTCTTTTGGAGTGTATATGTTCTCCCTGTGCTTGAATGTGGTTTCTCCTGGTATTCCTCCCACATGCATGTTATTGAAGGCTTTAAATTGTCTATGGGTGTGAATGTGAGTGTGATGGTTGTTTGTCTATAGATGAGCGTGGCAACCATAAACACTCACAAAGGCATTTTGACTGCTTCCCAAAGAAAAACATATATAGAAGCCACCTCTTTCGACACGTTAGCTGAGGATAACACCAGACGCGTATTTAGTATTCAGTAAACTTATACATGTACACTGTAAGATTTGTATCTGGAAATTCAGGTTGCAGTCTGTTTCATGTTTGAACAGCACTGAAATAAAATATTAAGGCTTAATGTTCCATTAATAAAACATTCTTCCATGCTTATTAATGTGTGAAGTAAGACGTTTTGTTGAAAATTCCCATAAAAAATAGATGTTTAAAAATCGATTTGAGAATTGCGCGCTCTAATATCGCGATATATTGCCGAAGCAATTTTTTCCTAACACCCCTAATATATATATATATATATATATATATATATATATATATATATACTGTATATATACATATATATATATATATATATATATAAAACCTTAGAGTTTAAAAGTAATATTCAAACAACAAAAATACAGTACACCCCTCATTTGATTGAAAACGGTTTGATCCACCTCGACCCCTGCTTACAAGCAGACGAGCGGAGCAGGTAGTCTAGTGATGGGCATGACAGTTCTTTTAAGTGAACAGAATCTTTAGAATCAGTTCATTAAAAAGAACCGTTCAAAAGATTCGTTCATCGAATCGTTCGTCTAAGCGATATTTAGCATTTTATGCAAAATTGGTGATAGGCTGTGATGTCTTAATTTGCCCGATTGGCCAATGTCGTCATTAATCGGCTACACAAGATAACCCATTACATGTTATATTTAATGTTTCTAAGATTTTTTTGGAAGGTTCAGAAAATGGACGAATGACTTTTAAACAGCCGTAGCTGTCACAAAGCGCTTTACAGAAAGACATAAGTGGAACATGCAGTCAGCTATCAACTTGAATTGAAAAGGACTAGTGTATGTCTTTCAACAATGTAAAATATATACAGTATTTGCAAAATAATAGCCAACTATAATTGTTAAAGCGATTTTTGCTCCTGAAATTTAGCACACAGCTTTGATACATCAGAGCCATCTGTAGACGTTCCCTTCATTTTCACACACAAATGCTTATTTGTTTCTTTTGAATACTGTGGTGCATGGCATTAAATGTTTTTTCTTTTCTTCAGAAACTTCTCTCGGATTCATTCATGGTTTGCCTACCGGCTCAATAAATCTTGGGGCCAGGTGTTCCATATCGGCGCTTTAGATGCATATTATGAATGATTGAAATAAATAAATAAAAAATAAAATAAAAAATGAATGATTGAAATAAAAAAATAAAAAATATAAATAAATAAATGAAGTGTTATATTGATGTTATAAGAGCACGTAATCTTCAAATGCATAATCGCATTTAAAAATGAGCCAACACAATGACCGGCTTGCTAGCACGCTCATTTTTGTTTTACCTGCCTTTGTTTTGGGGTGACTGATTTTTACTCCATGTACAGCACTTTGTAGTCAGCAAAACTACTTGATAAATAAAGTTGAGTTGAGTTGAGCTATTGATGAACGAATCTTTTGAACGGTTCTTTTTAATGAACTGATTCTAAAGATTCTGTTCACTTAAAAGAACTGTCATGCCCATCACTAGACTACCTGCTCCGCTCGTCTGCTTGTAAGCAGTGGTCGAGGTGGATCAAACCGTTTTCAATCAAATGGGGTATAAATAAAGTTGAGTTGAGTTGAGCTATTGGTAGATTGTGCATGTTCCTGGATGCAGGTCCGTGGACCGCCGTACCGCTTAGAGTGCACTGTGACTTCAACACAGCTTTTTTTCTCAAGCTCCATAAATGCTACATGTGTTGACAGGTAACCAGTAATTCTCCTGAGGCTTGTTCCCCAGACAGCGTACTACGTTCCTAATTGTGGGCTCAGCGGGAGAAAGGCTGGGTTCAAAGCTAATTGCTAAAATTCTGTATGCAAAACTGATGGTTAAGGGTGGAGCCTTGAGACAGGGGAACCATAAAACGATTAATTGCAAAGAAAAGAATGTAAATTTAACTTGTGATGTACCGTGCATAATTACAATAGTAGCCTAATTACTATTGCTAATAAAAGTGTCCCAATAGGCAAATAGTTTTTTGACAGTAAAATGTTGAGCTTGCCAATGTGTCGTCTGCATGCATGGATTCATTAAACTAAATGGCAAGTGTAATTTAGAATGTTGGTGAACAAGTGCTGCCTCGAGCAGTAGCAGCTCGCACCTCAAAACAGGTTAATTTCTGCTATAGTAAGGTTTGGTGTGCTTTAATTCTCCCTTGGGCTATTTTGAAGACCACATGTAAAAGACATGTTAATTGCATGGACACGTGAGAACTGTTTTGAATTTCGAAACACATGCATTAAGGCATTTCAATTTTCTTCATTCCTGACTGTCAGACGAGTGTAAAAAAAAAAAATGAACCGCAAAAACTCAAGTCACAATCATGCAAATCATGCTTCTGTTTGTGCTTCTGAGATTTTTTTTTCTCTCACAATTTGATCACATTAATTATTAAATTCAATTATTTTGTCATGACATGCTGCCATCACTACCACCCGATGGTATTGTGAAGTCAGTCATTGAACTCTTCAGTGAGGAATGTATAAATGTGTATGCACGTGTATTTCCCTGGTATCGCGTCATGTAATGGTTCTGCCTCTTCGTCCTTGCCCTGATAGCTGCCGAAAACTCACGAAGTTTGAGGTTGTCTGACGTCAGCCGTTGGCCCTGAAGCTTTGGCCACCTGCTGCCCTCGGTGCGATAAACAATGAGAGTTGCTCACCTCCCACTTCTGCTAACGTCTGTGTGGAACAAACTGTACCTGTCCATGAACTCTGGTCTCTTTTAACACCTGTAACTGCTCAGACATCTGCTCTCACTGTAATAAAAGCATCTGCTGTTTGCAATGGGGCAATTTTGCACAGTGATATATTGTCTGACAAAAAACAAGAAAAATCCGAATAAAATATGCTCCAGCACATAACGTAAAAAGTGAAACTGCAAGCTCTCGTTCACTAGTGGCAACAGCGTTCTAATTTCCTAATAAAAGTTTTACAAGTCAGGAGAAAGACAGAGTTCTCGCAATTGGCTGTCAAAGCAAACAAAGAAAGCTAGTAAAACATCGCCACACAGTCGTCAAAGTTTATTAATAAAGATGTTGTTCTATGACAGCTTTGGCCAAATAAAACATTCCAGAGTTGTTGTTGGAAGTTTGGCAGCAAAGCATCTTGGAGGACTTTAAGCGAGGACCACACCGGTGGCCTTACCCCCCCCCCCACCCCATGTCCCCGATCCTCCCTCTTAAATGTCCTCGTCCACCTGTCCCCCGAACGCATTCCAGCGCTATCATACGCTCTCTGTAGGGAGAATGCGGATCATGGAAGGCTCCTTGGCCGGCCCGGAGCCTGATGGCGTATGGAGAGATGACGTTTCGCGGATCAGCTCACAGAACAGCTCGGCTCTCACGTATCAGAGGCCCGTTTGGCGAGTGGGGGGAAGGGTGAGGGGGACAAAAGCAGAAAAACAGGGAGATTAAGGAACACAATAACACTTTTTTGTATCATTTACATGTCTACTCGAGACGTCTCTGTGGGACAGGATGAAAGGAAGAGGCCTGGGCTGACAAAAACAACACATTGGAGGAAAATAACATGCAGAGGTCACTTTGTTTTCGTGGGAGGCGTCTCCCCTTCTTCAGCCTTCATAAACAACACTCTCACGACGATTTAAGGATGGTGTAATTGCAGGATGTGATCATTTCATATTGGCATGTAAATGTCACGATCCGATGTAATGTTGTCAAAGTTAAGATGCAGCTTAATGTGAAGTACAAAATAACTCTTGCATTAATTCCCAAGGAAAGAATGCAACATTTGTGATTTTGCGAGTGTATTAATAGCACAAGTCAAAGTGGTAACAAATGGGATTTTGCGGGAGGGATGTGTAAGAGGTTTGAGACCGTAACAGGTGCCAAACAAAACAGAGAAGATGAGAAAAACATGGTGGGGTTAGCTCACAGCCGGGCTTCCCGCTAACAAAGTGTCACAAACAAGACTGGGACCGTGCGTTGATTTGAGTGCGCCTGGATGATGTTAGGCCGCTTGTGTGTTTGTGTGTGCCAGTGTCTGCAGCTGTATGTGCGCAATGAGTAAAAACAGTCCAAGGAAATGAGTAAGGTATGCTCGTTGCTCTGCTATTTTCATTATACCACAGTGCGTGTGCAAGTGTTTGTATCTGTCTCAGGGTGTCTGCTTTGCTTTAACACAAATTCCTAGGGAACTGTACATGGTATGAAGAGTATTCCCTGCACAGTTGATGTGGTTTTGCATTTCAGTTTGGTAGTATGACATCACTGACAGACATAAGAGAGATGCTCACATGCCATAGAGCTTAGCTTTATTCTGTCCAGGTGGCAGTTTCCAAAAGCAGAATCCAAACTTTCATTTTTCCTCCTGAGCAGGGTGACATAATTTTTTTAAATTATATATATACATTCAGTGGTGGCAATGTTATGTTCATTTTTGCAGTTGGTCACTGCAAAGTAATATACAATGACTCATGAGCGCTTCTAGTTAAAAATTTGGGCTATTCCAGCGTCACTAAATTGAATCACAAGCCCCCCACCCCCCAAAAAAAATAAAATAAAATAAAATAAAATAAAATAAAATAAAATTGAAGAGATCTTAGCAGGCGGGCCATTTTCTGAATTTGATATATATTCCTAGTTGTACATTTTGAAATTAACCCTTATCTACTTCCTACAGTATTTCAATCCACTCACATCCTATTAGCTAATCTTCCGCACTGTAATCATTTTGTCATCATCATCTGTGCCAATATCCAGAACCTTGTTTCAAGGGGTATGGAAAACTTCATGACAAAACAATGTATAAAACATTGTACTTGAAATTCTAACAAGCATTTAGTGGACATAAATGAAACAAAAATGACTGATCCTTTGTGCCAGATCATATAATAAACACATTTTACGACGTTAAAGCCAGGTTGCCCCATAGTTATTAAATGTATGGTTCTTGTTAGAGCCACTATTATATCCAAGTTGTTTTCCATATGAGCCTTGGCTGTCCTCAGCTGCTGGGACTCCAGAGAGCTTCAAGACACAGACGACCATACAGCTTTCTGCCCTATAGCTGACATTTACAACAATATATCACATAACATACAGTATATATACGGCTAAGACATCGGCAATGGAATACATCATGCGGAGCATGTATTTTTTTTTTCTTCCTTCAATGGGTTGACTGGGCTCATTCATAGACACTCCAACCCGGGTCACAAAAAGATCACATTCCTCAGTAAAAGAGAACAACATGCTGTCCTGACACAACCTGTAGCAGCGATCCCTGGTGGTGTCATTAATAGCAGGAAAAGTGCTTTCTATCCTCAAGCTGCTCGCCTGCCATTCAGCACCTTTGGCGGAGTAAAGAGTACATCTTCCCTCCCTCAGAGTTTAGAAGGCCCCCCTGGATGAAAGTGCTGACTGAAAGTTTTTATGCAACTTGATCAGTTGCAGGTGCTTCTGGCCACGTAAAATTGTAAACGTTGCCACGAGAACACATGCAAAGCCTGCAGCAGAAGCAGAAGCATCTCCACTGGCTACGACGAAGCACTCATTCTATTTGCAGACCTGGTTAACAAATAATCGTTTTTGTTTTGTCAAGTCATCTCAGATTTATTGCCTGTGAGCCAGTATCCCAAGCGTCTAAAAATTTGCATCTATGACACATTAATAATAATAATAATAATAATAATAATAATTATAATTATAATATTGTTATTATTATTATTAACATTATTATTGCGACTGCCTCACAGTCAAGGAATCCAGGTTTGAGTCTCATTCTCCATGTATTCCACATCCCAAAACCACGTGATACAAAAACATTGATGGATGGTTAAAAAAGTGGAATCTCTGAGGTCAGGTAGTTCATGATGGAGGGGAGGACGGGGGCTTTTTTGTTGTTTTGTTTTTTGTCGTTGGTCCTTCCAACGAATACCATCAAAGAAGTGGTAACGACCAAAAAACTGAATTGTGAATTCCATTATTATGGTGGTGGTTTGTCTATTAATTTCAATGTTAACTCTAAGTTTTTCTTTTACACTGTTCCATATCCATTTATCAGAGTGTGTGGAACAGATGGTAAATTTGTTTGTACAACTGAAATTTAGTGTAAGAGAAATTCTCAGAGACTAACATTGAGGTACTTGCGTGAGAAGTGGAAGCTGTTTGGAACACTAATGCAGGTGTTACCGATGAATACAATTAAATAAATAAATAAATAAATAAATACATAACATTTAAAAAAAGTTTTGACATGAAGTCATTGCCCCACCAAAAACATGTCACGACCCACGAATAAGAATGATCTATTGTTATGTGGAGGAGGACGAGCAAGTGGATAGCAGTAGTGCAAGGTGGGGGGCACGCGATGTCACTACAGTGTACGCGCACCCAGCTCACCTCAGCTTCTGTTTGGAGGCGCACACCTACAGAGCTATATCTGTAGAATCATTGAATTGCGCGTTAATTCCTCTAGTGCATGTAGATCGAACATTATTTGTGCATTGATTGAATGAAATAATTTCCTGTTCACGTTACTGAATATGTCGTGTGATGGTGTTTTTATTAGAATGAGTGTCCAATCAATGGCTCCAACTATGTTTGGGAAACCCGTTTCATTTCGGTTTCTAGATGATGTATGTTTGCAGTAGTGGGAATATTTGTATACGATTGATAAATGAGGGCCTTTGGGTGTAAAACAACAAATGACAATACCTTTTCAATCTCTACCTTTAAACCTTAAGGCAATACATTGCTGACATTTCCCAAATTGCGTGAATTCCAAATCCCTTGCCAAATTCCTAAATTAGCACAAGAAAGAACTTGTTTGTTATTTGATCTGATAGCGCTGCATCAGAATGCATGACAGCCAGCAGCAAGCATACGAGTAAACACTTCACTCACAGAAGCTATTTGTTCCCCCTGTTGGTGAAGATCCATGATGTGTGTATTGGGGACTGCAGCAAGGTGATCAGAGATAGAAGTCTTCAGCCCCAGGCTGTGGAATTCCAAGGACGGTATTTGAGGAACACACCAGCCAAAAGCAGGCGAGCCCAAACCCCCCCACTGGGCAACTTCAGTCTTACACAACACATCTGTAACACACATACACGCATGCACACACACCCACAACTATAAGCAGACAGTCCCCAACCCCCTACCTTTTGTTGTTTTCTCATCTCCCCCTCTGACAATGGAACGGCATCTCCATTCTTACTGGCTACTCTCTGCGCCTGTCTTGGACTTTAATCAGCCAAACGATTCATTATTACGGGGGGCTAGATATCAAGCAGGCCTCTGTGCAACACTGCACGTGTTCTCATAAGTCAACAAATGGCAGCTTCAACTTGTGGAGAACACAACTTGTGGGTCCAGCAGCATCAAGGCATGGGTGAGCCGCTGTCAATACAAAGCTCCTTTGAGTTTGACCATTGTCTCCCCTCTGGCTTGCGCTCTATGATTAGTCAGCAATCTGCTATCATACAAGGCCCTGGCCTACTTCTGCACAGGAATTCGACCTATGACATCAGTCTGCTGCAAAGAGGCCAAAGTCTGTCTGACATAGACCCAATAAAGTCCAGGAGGACTAGCTTAAAGATTTTGGGTGTTTGGAATTCCCCATCACCTCCTTTCTGTTTCATTCATTAGCACGCGCGGGCAAATCAGAGAGACTTTTAACATATATAGAAATGTTGCTCAATAAGCATAAAAAGTGGCCAACTATTATTTTCTTGAAAAAAATAGATGACCGGCATGAATATAAACAGACACAAGGTGGACAAAGAAATGTGTATGTAGTTTCTCAAGCTTCAACCAAAAACATTAAAAACTCATTCACTCCCAGCCATTTTCACTGAATATTGTGTTCTATTGCTATAAAAACATGGAACTTACCAAAAGAAACATTAGAGTCTCATCTTACATCAGGAAAAAAAGTACTTTTTTTTTTGTTTCCGTTTTGCAGCAATTAGCATTAGAATACAGCTAAGTTTTATCATTATTCACAATTTTGATTAAAACAGTGGGAGAAAGAGCTTTCTGCAACATGGCCCTGGTTGATCTCTTATACTCCGCTGCCACCTGCTGGCCTTCAAGCATTATCTTGAGTTCAGCGGCTGCATCAAAGCCCTCTGTATGCTTTTAAATAGAACATATTTATGCATTTTTGGGAGCAAATTAGTTCATCCATGACATTTTTGATTTTCTTAACGTTTAACGGTGTATCCATTCATGGGTCACATGATGTCAGATGTTCTAAAGTATAATAATTTGTGAGAAATGTGGACAACACATCATTTAAAAAAGACCTAAAGACACAGACTTATTTCAAAAGGCCTTCCAAAACATTGTATGATTTCTATTTTGTTGACGGTGACATGGTGATTGCAAACCTGTATTTTTTTTTAACTTGCCACTGTAGCACTTGAGATTTCTCTTCAAATGTGAAGTGCATTACAAATAAATTTTATTATTATTATTATTATTATTATTATTATTATTATTATTTGCATTTCAAGCTTATGCAATCATTTTTATAAATTTTTTTTGAGGCTTTACACACATACATACACACGCACACGCACACACAATTGTGTGCTCATACACACACAACCAGGGATCAAACAGACACTGATGGAGGAGGGGTTGCAAAGAAGAAAACAGAAAATGTGAGAATAGAAAAGGGGGAGAAAGGCAGCTAAATCCTCCCTTGTGGCGGCGCTCTCAAGGCGTTTGATTCAAGCGGTTTGATGTTTCTTTCATTCTTATCAATAGCACCTTTGCATCAATTACCCTACAAAAACATCCTTCAGAGCGAAGGGGGTCGGCGGAGTAAAAGGGGGGACAAGGGGTCCAAAGCAGGGGGGGTCTCTTAGGGTTAGTGTGGGAGACAACCTCCTTGTAGCACATTCCAGGCTTTTGTCGTCCCTGGGAATTTGTTTCCTGTCAACGTCTTAAGCCACTATGGTAATTCCTTAACGGGGCCGAGTGGAGCCCTCAACAATGAGCAAAAGAAAATAAGAATGAGGAAATATGAGACAGACATCAACTGCTGATTTATGTCTGAGATCAAACATCCAGAGGTGCTGGACTTTCATGGGAGAATAATCATCAAGAGAGCAGATGATAAGCGACAGCCAAGCTCTTACTCCATGTTACATGATGTTCTTACTCCAACGTATTCGAAGATTTATCTTGAATACGGATGATTTGGGGTATTATTTCATAGCGTTTGAGTCTAATGTATTAGGTGCTTCCCCACACGACTTTGTTTGTTTTTTACGGCCCGATGTTTCGCAGTGTCTGCACAGAAATGTGTGTGGCTTCCCCACAGCCAGGCTGAGGCCAGTAAAGCTTTCACTGCAATGGCATGTCCGAACCGCAGACCGTTTCTCTTAGTTGCATCACATTTTCAGTCCAGCGATGAAATTGAAATTCACCTCCTGTTTAATTATTATTATTTTTTTAAAATGTTTTGATGACTTTCTATTTTTTTCAAAGCGGGTTCAACAACACCCAAAGCGGAACAAACCAACATGAGTGTTGAATGTGCATTGAGCGAATGTGTAGCAATAAAATTGTCTCATGTCATATTTTAAAGTCATTTCCTCAATGTGGGTCTGTCCGGCTTCCTGTTCCTGTTGGCTATTTCGCTGCTTTGCAGAAAAGTAGGGAGTCAGAAAATCCCATTCTCCGACTTGGAAAAGTGCATTGGAAGCTGGGGGGTCCATCCCAGCTGATTTGGGGTGCAATGTACTTAACATCCTTGAACTGGTTGCAAGTCAATCACAGGGAACATATAGAAACAGACAACCTTTTAAGCTCTCTTTCATATCGCTACTGAGTGGGAAATGAACCCCTGGTGCTTGCACAGTTAGGTGAATGTACTGTTACACCATCAGTAACTGAAAGTAAAACAACAACTAAAAAAATTATCGATTAGAAAGAAGAAACCAATACTGCAGCAATTATTTGTAAAAAACAAACAAAAAAAAACTCATGACTCCACTGAAATTATTTTTTACTCAAGCAGTTGCATTTTAAAGACCAACTTTGGAGTAATTTCATGAAATGCCAAAAAGGGTCACAAGTGATATAATTAAACATTGTCCAAAAAATAAAGCATGAAACAATAATTCTTATTTTGTATATTTGACAAAATATTGGTTTATCCGAAGTTAGAGCCTGGCGACCGACAAACCTGGAAGTGACGTCACGCCGGGGACAACAATGGCAGAGCTCAATACAGAAAGTATACAAAACCAGCCCAAAATGGATTCAGAAAGCGATATGTCGATCTTAAATGAGGACATCCAAGAGGAGGAGGTTGGCATGTTATATTTTGGACCATATATGTAAGAGGCAGATGCTGGTCAGGATGCTGAAAATGTTGTGCCTGGACGACCTGACATGGAGTAGAGACGAGATCAATCGAGATTAGAAAATTGGTACGATATATACGCTGCGGTTATTAGTCTAGCGTTATTGTTTGAAATTCGATGTTGTGCCATGCTTAAATTAGCACTATGAGACTACCTGCCGTATTGTCACCACCATAAGGCACGGTTAAACATACGTAGCTCAAACCACACGGTAGCATGCTTTCACTTGCTAGTGTATGTTTTTAAAAAAGCCAGCAGAGCAAAACTGAGTTTGGTTGTATTTTATTTACGTTAAACTCACGTTACTTTTGATCAATCCCCTAAAGGTCAAAGTCCTCATCTTCTGTATCTGAAACATACAGCTGGGCTACTTCTCCATCGCCTGGTTCCCTCTCTCGTCATTGTAGTATTGTCAGAAGTTTCGTTCCCGTGCGGCTCCTCAGAAATTAGTGTTATTAGTTTAGCCCAAGCTTGCACATCCATTCACAAATTGTGGCGTAACTTGCTCTAGTCAAGCAGTTCCATTACGTGAAGCCAAAGAAATTACACAATACGTCATACTATCTACAAGAAAACTTGCCCTAATTTTTCCTATGTATAAGCAAGATGTCAGCACTGCTCCGCATTCTGTCAGCAGAGATGCTCCCACACAGATGAAAGCAGTCCATTTACGAGACCTATTATCTTTTGGCCACTTGTACAACTTTTGTTTTGACTGAGAACAGTACACCGCCACACAGCGCCGTGTCATCTTACCGAATAACAAGGCAAGGGGACGATCAACAATACAGTACAATGGCTGAATGCCCTCGCAACTCCCCTGTGTGTCGTAATTTCCGAAGATTTCTGAAGATTGTGGAAGAAAGGCATTTTCGTTGTCAAGGGCGTTGCTATGGGTCAAACCAAGAACCTGGGAGAGTTGCGTTCAAAAACAAAACAAAAATATACTTTAAATGGTTTTTGACATTTGTATTACTCAAAAACATGGTTGGCCAACCTTAGTTCAAAGTTGGTTTTGAAGTCAATATGAAATATTTTGTTGATTGAGCAATTACTGCATGTTTTAGCTCACAGCCAAATTATAAGTGGAATAGAAAGTGGTAGAAACGGCATGAATGATTTTTTCTTGTCATGTATACACATAACCATGACATTTGACCCATCACAGCGAACTCACACTGTTGGTGGTACGGGGAGCATTTCGGGGTATCGGCGTCATCCTCAAGGACATCACAGCCGTGTGTCTTGGGGGTTGATGTGGGTGGGGGTTAGTCTTGAACCAGGGTCCCCTGCATAGCGCCAGGTGATAACCTTTAAACACATATCTGCCTGAAATTTAACACATTTTCTCCATAAGTTTGACTCATTTCTTAAACCAAAAATGCCATTCTCAACATAACATGGACAAATCCCCAAAGCACCTTGCAATCGTGCACAGCAGAATGGCATGAAATAAATACGTCATCTGTTTGCCATGGGGTGATGGCACAATGTTTTGAACTGAACTTGCTAAAGCTTTGTTTCCTATGTGGCTGGTGTTAAACACATGCACAACATGTATTAACACAAATTAGTATATGTAAGCAAAAATGAAAGCTAAACATGGAATATGGCATTCTTTGGTCACTCTTAAAGAGGAGTTGTGCAAAAATAAATAAATAATTAAAGTCGTTTAAAGTTTCTACGGGTGCTTTGTCCCGGTCACCTGTCCACCATTTAACCATACAAGGAAATGCTTTCATTTGTTTGCTGAATGTGGACGTTTGTTTCACACATAGTGCTATGTGTGTCATTTATAACATTGCAATGAAAGATAATTTTAAATTAAAAACAGTAAGTGAGAGGAATATAGTTCTCTTATATGCTGCTTATATACAATACATTTTAGAACAATAGAAAATTACCATTCATTTCATGCAATTTTAAGAAAAATGCCATAGTTAAAAAAAAAAAAGATCTGTGATTTTTTTTTTTTGGGGTGTATGTATCAAAAGCACTAGTGGTATCAGTACTTGGTATTGGTATCAAGTAGGGCTGTAAAAATTAACTCATTAACTTTGGAGATTAATTTAAATTCATTAAAGCATTAAAAAAATTAACTCTGTTAACTTGGACAAGTCATTGGTGCAAAGATGAATGAGCATGGACTATAACTACAAATATCTTTACTTTCTTATTTATTTGCATGATGGATGTTTGTTGGAAAACTGTAAAGTAATTTGCACACTTTGCAGAGCCAACTTCAAATAGCATTTTAGTAGTGCGCCTTTGGCGTATCATCTCAAAAGCAAAATTCCCTGCTCAAGTTGCCTCCACGGGGCCTCGCAAACCAATGCTGCTGGAGTGCAGAACTAAACCTGTAAAAAGTGCTGAGTATTGATTGAGTCCATTTTGAGCGTTTTATTTAACAGTTGGATTTTACAGGAGAAGTATTTTTTTTTTCAAAGATTAAAAAAAGCCCTTAGAACAGTCTTTGATTCGACTTTATAATTGATGATTTTACATGAAATTAAAATATAAAATGAAAGTAAATATCTGTTACAAGCTTTGGAGAAAGAAGCTAGAAAGAAGAAAGAATCGCGATTAATTACAGAAAATTGTGTGATTAATTAGTTTAAAAAAAGATAATTTGAATAGCACTAGTACCAAGAATACTCATACTGGTACTTGTCTGGAAAAAAAGTTGATCAAACATCCGTATTTCGTGAATGTGATACACTTAAGTTGGAATGTGAATGCATTGCAGGTTGTGCCTCACATCCTCTTCCCTCAACTCTTTGCATCCCCGAAGATCTATACTGGAAGGGAAGTGACTCGGAGTTGGTGGTATGTTGGCAGAGTAAACAGTGGCCTGGACTGGGCTTATCAGGTCGCGTCTATCTGACTGACCCTCTACTCCCACTTTGTTTAGACACACTGACCGGCGGGTCACGCTTCTATATCCTCCTCCAGATCTGCACCATCATTCCCACAATATCATGTTGTAAAAGTGAAAGGCCATGTTTTACTTCTGTACTTGGAGGGCAAACAAACAGCCGGAGGTGCTTTTGGGGAAACCAAACACTGCATAAAGGAGCTCTGGCTGCCACCTGAGACATTGTGCACTGCAGACCTCCGATATGTGACCCATTCTACAGAAACAGTAGGGAATGGTAAAGACACGTTGTGGGCCATTGACAAATATTTACAGCTCACTTGGACAACAGCAGGAATGCGAGGGAACGTCTCTATCAGTTGTTAATAGCCCCCCTCCGTCCTCTTTCCCCTCTGTGTGTGGTACGCTTTTCCTCAGCTATTCCCCAGGTCTGTCTGTGGCCTGTCAGCCTGTCAGATTAAAGCCGGGCTCTCCCAGTCGTCCTTAAATGCCACATGCTTTGTTTTCATTGAGGAGGAGTGCAGAATGCGTGTGATCTCGTCGGCCTCCTTCTCATCCATCTCTGCCAGAAGCTGAAGGGGCGCAGGGGGTAAAACGGGGTTCAGGCGGGGCCAAGGGGCAGGGTCACACAGGGGGAAGAGTGGGGTCGGAGGTTAAGCTAGGTTACCCCAAGCCTGTGCACGAGAGTAGCAGAGAATGATGGACAGAGAGGAGAGGCCTCGCAAACACGCAAGCACACTCTCCAACATACACACGCACACGCACACTCCTCTGGCCACCAGTACCGTAATAAAGACTTCCACTGACATTTCGCTCATGTCTGCAACACTGTGGTTATTCATGCACAGTGGGGCCCGTTATTGAGAGCAGATGTTGAGCTGTAATGAGCAGTGACGACCTGATGAAGAGCACAGAGCTGCACTGTGACCTGATGTGAAGGAAGATAGACGGCGAAATGGGCAAAGTGAATCAAATGCGTCTCTTGCAGGTGCAAATGGTGTCTTAAAGTCACCTGTAAGGTGCTCACAGCTCTAAATTTTAAAATGATAATGTTTAATTGTGAGCCACATTGTCAGGGAGGCATTCCTTCAGCACTACTAAGGATATTATGTAATTGATTGGCAACTTTTTTCATCTGACTTTAGCAAAAAGTCAGCTGGGATCAGCCCCTACTTACCTTTGACCCCAATGAAGGCATGTAGACAAGTGGTGGATGGATGAATTTACAATGTCATGAGAAAGTACCTGGAGTCAACCTTAAACATTTATTGACAATAATATATGTGACCTCACTCGGATAAACAACACATTCTGATTAATATTACATTTGGAGAATAAGAGTTATGAAGAAAAATCCAGCCATTTTTATTCACCTCAGGGGGGCGGTCATTTTGCCACTTGCTGTCGAGCAGTCACAGCTCACCTTTTTTTTCTGAAGCTGTGCTGTGATTAGTTGTTACCTGAGACCTGAGCAACATTGGTGTCTGTTTCAGTTGACAGCAAGAGGCAAAATGGCCGCCCCCTGAGATAAAAACGGCTGGATTTTGCTGTTCAACTCATATTCCACTTACACAATACTAACCAGAATACCACATTTAGACTAGTGGGGCTGCCTAGAACATATTATTGTGCCCCATTTGGGTTGACTTCCCCTTTAAATTCACTTTTTTTTTTTGCAGCATTTCCTCACTTGAATGTGTAAGATCATCATACCTATATAAATATCAGACAAAGCTAACCCAGTAAACATAAAAGGCAATTTAATATTGACTGTATTTATTAACGGGAACAAAAACAGTATTCAAAGATACCTAATCCTGTGTGAAAAAGTACTTGCACCACTTGCTAGACCGTGAATTGACTGTGGCTAATCACTTCTTCTTCTTTTTTTTTGTAAAGCTAAGTCACCATACCCAAGCCCGATTACATCCATATCGTTCAGTCAAGAAATGACTTCATCTCAATAAAACCTGTCTGACAAAAGGAAGTCTGCAAACACATTTCAAAAGCTGCACTAAAATGCCATGATTCAAACAAATTCAACAACCAAGGATGAAAAAAGTCAATGCCATCTGGAAAGGGATACAAAGCCATTCTGAAAGTTTGAGGACTTCAACAAACCACAGTAAGAGCCATTATCCACAAATTGGGAGTTAACAGTGGTCAACCTTCCCAAGCTTACCCCGCTTACCTCAAAAGCACAGCGACGACTCATCCAGAAGGTCACCAATGAACCCAGAACAACATTTAAAGAACTGCATGCATGGCTTGCATCATTTAAGGTCATTCATGACTCAATAATAAGAGACTGGGCAATAATGACAACCGTGGCAGAGTCTAAGCGAAAACCTTAAAAATATTTTGCGGACTGAAGAGATGAAAGTTGAACTTTTCGGATAGTGTGTGTCTGTTGTAAATGTAACAGCTGTTCGGAAAAAGTACATCATACCAACTGACAAAAATGGTGGTGGTAGTGTGATGGTGTGGGGTGTGGGCCTTCTTTGCTACAGTTCAGCAAAGAAGAGGGCCCAAAATATCTCTACAGGGCTATGGAAGGCTCATTGCCATACATATATATATATATATATATATATATATATATATAAGGTATATATATTAGTGCTGTCAAAGTTAAAGCGTTAACTAATTAATTAATCCCCCCAAAATTATCGCATAAATCATGTATTAACGCAGATAAAGCACTTTTAATTTTGACTGCAGATGATCCTTCAGATGACAATAAATAAATAAACTGAATAAACACAACTACATGCATTAAAGTTAAGCATTTAATAAATGTTTGCCAATGACATTCAGAATATTTGTTCATGTCAAACTATCGGGGTCATTTTTTATTTTTTTTTAAATTTTGCAAGTAATTAACTGATTAAAAAAAGAGAAGGATGACCATGTGCAGTGGATTTTTTTTTTGAAGACGTCCTCATAACATTAAATGTCGAAAAAATTAACACATAACAGGTGCTATTTAAATTTGTCGGGCAAGATTTTTTTGATAAGAAAGCCTTTTTAATTAGGTGATTAATCGTGATTAATCAAAATTCTAAAGTGTGATTAATCTGATTAAAAAATGTAAGAGGCACAAGAGGACCTTCCCCAAACAGTTCGCACAAAGTTGAATATACTCAACCGTCCAAAATATCTTGGTACGACATGACAAATGTATTCTACAGTCAATACAGGGTTTGCCTTGTGTTTAAATGATTTTGTGCACAGTGTATAACTTTTTTTATGCCTAATAAAAAAAATTGTGTGTTGAGTAGTGTTTCCTGCTCGTGAGTGTTTCACTGAATGCACATGAGATATTTTTTCCTTTAACTGAGGATATCCCCTTTTTTTCCCCAGTGCAACTGCAGTTTTCATAAGCAAGCTCAGCAAAGTTTGTGCAGAATTTCCTCAAACTATTGACCAACTAATGAGTTGACTTTTTAAAGTGTTTTCACTTCTGTAAAACCTGTACAAATCAATGCAATGCAATGCAATCCTTCATCATTCATCATGTGAAAAAGAAAAGGAGCTGTTTCTACTTTTGATAAATGTATTTGCAAATTGGAGTTTCTTAACTATTGTCCAAGTAAATACAGATATAATGAAGCTGTACATGATTAAAAAAAAAAAAGGAAAAAAAAGCAACCCACTATTTTGGGGAGAAGTGGCAGACTTTGTAATGGAAGGAGGTGGAGCAATATGGAGCATAAACTTTGGCCTAAATATGTGCTTGACTACAGACTAGTTTTGTGCAAATATGTATCTTATCGTAACTGTTCTCTGGAGCCATGTTGCACACTAAATGAGAAGATCTACACAAATTATAATTTATGCACATATTGTATCTGACTGCCAACCAAATATAGTGGACAATAAAAAATAGCTATGATCTTACATAGAATATAGACTTACTCATGCAAAATCTGTTGAAACAACTGTATCAAATATTCAGCAATATACCAGTAGAAATGTAACAATATATTTCATTTAATCTCACAGTAGTTTGCAAAGTTGGAAACATGCACAGCTGTTTCTAATATTTTTTATTTTTATATTAGCACATTAGATAATGATTTGAATAATGCACATTGTGACGAAGGTTTGAGTTTAATTAATTAATTTAGTGAATAAGTATTGTTTTGTACAAGTGTGGACTTTCACTACACATGATGTTTCTGCGATTGGCTGGCAAGCAGTTCAGCGTGTACCTATGGAAGTAAATCTGTGCCATCAGACTTTGAATTTGTAACACTGAATTTTTTCATCTTTGAATTTTGACACCGAATTTTTCTCACGTTGAATTTTTAACACAGAATTATTTTCCGCCTTGAATTTCTAACACTGATTTTTTTCCAGGATGGAAATTCAACTTGTTAAAAAACAACATGTCAAAAATTCAAGTGAAAAAAATATTCATTGTGAAAAAAAATCAGAACATTAAACGTGACTAAAATTTGGCGTAAAAATCCTACGTGATAAAAATTCTGTGCAACATCCGCGTATTTAAGGAGAAGCAAACGATGCCCGTCATTCAATGTCCAACCAATCAGATTTTGCTCTACTGGTCATGTGACACCGACACGGAAAAAGAATAGTGACGGCGATGCGGTGAGTATGTTTACTCCTTTTGCCTTGGTTTGTGTTCATTAAATTGAGTAATAGTTATTATTATTTGACAGTTGACACGTTGCACATTATTGAACAATAGCCACACGGTACACCTAAACTTTGATCGAAGATCTAAAAAAAAAATCTGTCTTAGAAATTCAAGGCGGAAAACAGTGTTAGAAATTCAACGTGAGAAAAATTCGGTGTAAAAATTCAAAGATGAAAAAATTCAGTGTTACAAATTCAAATTAAAATCTGATGGCACAGATTTACAGCTGGTAGAGGCTCCAGTGCCCCCCGCGACCCTTAAAGGACAAGAAAATGGATGGATGGATGATGTTTCTAACATGATGTAAGTATGTATGATTCATGATGTACTTGATTTACTATGATTCCGTGTGCATTATTATGATGCAGTGCAGTTCTACATCCCTGGAAATTGAAATGGTTAAAAAAACATATGGTAAATTACCAACACTCAAAAAGAGACCTCCACTATCTTGGACATTTTTAAACTGTTTGGATGTAAATCGTTGACCATCCATCAATACATTCTCAATATCGTCATTGTGGCTGTGGGTGATCTGGAGTCTATTCCAGCTGACTTTTTTACACCCTGGGCTGATTTCCAGCAGATCACGAACTGTATATAGGCCTATTTGCAATCGAAAGACATATTGTACTTTGAACTTGAAGCTCACACTTGTGCAGAACTTGTGCATGGAAGAAGTGTAGTGCTGATTTTACCAAGTTTGTCTATAACTGGTGTTGTGATCACACATAATGACATGAGTGGCGGTGACCCGGACGGTGGGAGGGCTGCAGCGTGGGGGAAACGTCCAATAACTGACTGCGCCTGTCAGTGTCTCTGTCCATGGTGCTGAGGGGGACACATCTACACTTGTTCACCTCCAGCATGCAGAGCACACTGACATTCCCGTAGCAAGTTAGGACAATTGTCCACTATGTGTAAAGAGAACACGTCCTGAACTGCTGTGCAATAAAAATAAATAATACATTTACCATACATTGCTCATATTAGTATCAATATAGAGTGGCAATCTATTCTGCTTCCTGACTACATTTGGCGTGCCCTTAAGCACGACACTATCCCCCAATGCAGGCCCAGTCACTCCCACATCTCTGCATGCATTTGTGTGATCTGACTCTCCATGTGATGACAATATATAGCAGATTGTAAGTACAATTTTACTTTTTAAATTTACACCGATCCATTCCACTGATACGACAACATTAATTATTACTCACAGCACATATTCCAAAAACATTTTCATCTACAGTTAATTAACTGTAAATAATATTATTCCTAACTTTTTAAAGTATTTCTTGCAAAGGCTTCCATGTGCATTTTTAACCTTCTCTAATTTATTTTTTTATTTATTTAGATCTGACAGTTGCTTTGTAGTACATGTACAGTATTTTATTTGTGATAGAAAATACAGTCGACCCCCACAATTTTCATGGTCAATATATTTACGTTGTAATGTTTTTAGTTACCTTATATTGACTCATTGAATGCTAATCAACGTCATAATATATATATAAATATATATATATATATATTAGTGCTGTTAAAGCGTTAACTAATTAATTAATCACAAAAAATGATCGCATTAATCATGTATTAACGCAGATTAAACACTATTAATTTTAACTGCAGATGATCCTTTAGCTGACAGCAGATGTTTACGTTAAAGGTAGCACAGGTTGTGTATGTGGTATGCAACAAGAATGCTTTGTTATTGTTATATAATTCATTAATTGTTCCATACCTGACCTATTGCATTGAAGTGTGGGGGTATGCTGGCAAAAACGTTTTTTTTTTTTACAGAAATATAATTTTCGGATGTGGATACAGAGATCACACTAATCCATTATTTATACAACTAAAAACTTAAAAAAATAATGAATTGATGGAGTATAACCACCTTAAAGTAATGTATAAAGCCCATCAAGAATTTTTACCCCAAAACATGCAAATGAGATAAAAAAAAATAAAAAAAAGGGAAAGTAAGTACAAATTAAGAGGAACCGATATTTTTTCCAAACCTAAACACAGAACAAAACAAGAAGAACAATTTATTTAAATTAAATGTGTCAGTTTGTGGAAAAATCTGTATTGCAAAACCAAATCATCTCAGTCTATCTGTATTTTTACAAAATGACGTTAGTAGATTGTTTTCTTCAGGTGTGGCAGCCTGGCAGGTTATTTAACATGGGTTTTTGACAGTTGCTGTCATATTTTCAGGACTAATCAGCACCGTTCCAGTTCGTTCCAGTCCCGAATTTTTTACCGGAAAGTAGTTCTGGACCGTTCCGGCCCACTTTCATCCCTGCTTATTTCCTTCATAAAATTCATCATGGTACTCATTTTATCTGTCAAGTTGGCAATGTCCCGAGATATCATATTTACTGCATTCTTCAGGTCTTCTAAGTCTTCTTCGGTTCTTTTATTATCATTTTGCTCTACTGATATGTTAAAACAAATTAGAACCACACTGACCCAGTAGAAGCGGCTTTGGATGTGACCTGGTGGCGGTTTCTGCCCCAGCCCGGCGACGGCCACCACCACGGCCCGATGGTCACGGTTTCTGCGGCCAGGCGGTGTGCCCGCTGCAGTGCAGCCCAACGATGCAGGCCGCTGCGTGGAAGCTTCTGCGGTCCAGTGGTCGAAGCTGCTGCGGCCAGGTGGTGGAAACCTCGGTGGCCCAGTGGTGGAAGCCTTTGCGACCCGGTGGCAGAAACCGTCACAGCCCGGCAATGGAAGCCGCTCTGGTTAGGTGGTGAAGGCTGCTGCGGATCGGTGGTCAGGCTGCTGTGCTGTGCTTCTTGTTAGCCATCTCTATTTCTATTTTTAAAGAGTAAAATAAAAAATTGAATTGAACTTGAATTGAATCCCCCCAATACATTTCAATGGGTATAAAATTAAAAGTGGATTTTCACCTTTTGTGGGCCGGTTGGGTCCCTATTCCCCCTGCAAATAGCAGGAGTTGACTATACAGTATGGTGAAAAAGTATTTGCCCATACTAGCAAGTCAACTTCTGAAAACCTAAAAATGATTTTGGAGTGGCCTAGTCAATGTCCAGACTTGAATCTGATTGAAATATTGTGGCATAACCGTAAAAAGTCCATTCATGCTGGAAAATCCACCCGTAAATAAAGTAATTCTGTAAGCCAGACTCTGCCAAAATATCTCCACAGAGATGTTAGAGAAAACGCTTGATTTCGGTTGTTGTTGCTGAGGTTGGCTCAACCAATTATTAGGTTTGGGGGGAGGGGGGGTGCTTTTATACACAGGGCCAGGGTACTTAAATAAATAAATAATACATAAAATCACCAATTAAAAACAAGATTTTATGGTTACTTGGGTTATCTTTGGCTGATATTCCCATTAAAAAAAAAACATTTTAAATATTAAAGTGGCAAAATTATGTAAAAAAGTAAGAATTTGAGTAAAGGCCACTGTAAATATTGTGTGACTATTGCTGTGACAGTAAATTCACTTACAGGATTACTGATCTAATATGAAAACTATTACAGTAGGCTTCATAAAGCAGATCTAATTTTTGTCTCAGGAGAATGGATGGGGAGGGGGGAGGGGGCTGGGGGCCGGGGGCCTCCTTTCTTTTCAAAACATGGTCTCAGAAGAATGGTCTCATATCCGGAGCCATGTGTCCTGATTTAAACTGTTAGAGAGGCTACTCAAATGCCTCGCGTGAGGTGAAAATGCACGCCACTCTGTCTTGCTCTTTGAGCCAGTGAGCAAGTTGAATGTATAGCTTTTTGTAAAAAATTAAATAAAAATGCCTGTACTGTAAACATCCATCTGTGTAATTCAAATGGATTGAAAACTGTATCTATAATGCACACATCAACATGAATTGAGACAACTTCTGCCTTTCTTCTGCCTTAGTTCCTGTTGTAACATCCTCTCACTCTCCTGAGATGTTAACAAAGTGAGTATGCTGGGAAGAGGAGAGCACTCACCTCAAATGCCATCCACTCACCAAATCTATGCATGAGGAGATGTCTTAAGTAAATACAAAAACAGGAAGTTATCGACTCCATCCAGCATCCGGCCTTCTGAAAGCTAAATGAGCGGCTGTAAATAAGCCGTCTCTGCAGACAGCTTCCCGGTGTATGTTTGAGTGCATGTGTGAATCAGGCAAAGAGGTTACCGCACACAGCTTGCTGCTGAGAATTTCAGCTCTTTCTGCTAATTAGACAAATATCACACATCTTTACAGAGTGGCGGTGTTAACAGGGTTCCTGGTATTATTTGCGGATGTACGTATGTGTCTTACTCACCTCAGCCACATACCATAAAACCCGGAAAGGACCAGCTTAGAGCGGATGACCTCCAACCCTAATTATGTCCATCAGCACTGTGGGACAACTCGTAGTTTGATCATCTGTGAATGAGAACATCAGCTCACTCCTTCATTTTACTTATAGAGTGTTATTTTCTCATTATTCCAGCTTACTGTTGTTAAAATTAGATGAGTGCCCTCAAGTACACTGCTTTGAACAATCCAATACACTATTAATTAATGGCAATGTGATGATTAGTTGATTTAAATTATGATGATTGAAAGGATTTAATACATAACAGAATGATCATATGCATCACAAAATTAAAAGCAATTGCTTTCCTATAGCATTGTTAAGCATAAAAAATGAATGTCAATGGTTGGATCCCAAAGCAGGAAAGCATCGGGTACGAGTCTCAAATTGAAAAAACTGAAGGAGGCACAGAAATTAACCAAAAACGCCAACTTAACAAAGCACGGTAAATCAAAATTCAATAAAAATGATCATATGAGATGAATAAATATCTGTCTAAAAATTGGGAAATTATGTTCTGCCATTTACGGTCTGTCTCTCCATGGGCGTCGCCACTGTTGAGTGACAACATATTGAGGTTGAGACGTAAAGTCTGGGTTCTTTTTTCCCCCTGACTTGCAACTCGGATCTCCGAGTTCAATTGTGCATTCCCGTGCACACTTCCTGGTATGAGGTCAAAAAAGTCTAAGAGGCTGGGGGAGCTGACTGGTAGACACAAGGGACCAGCTTGACGAGCACAGGTGGAAAGAGCAAGACAACACAAGACATAGCATGAAATAAATCGAAATACAGGCGAAGCAAAAACACAGATCATGATAATGAAATAAAAATTCATAATATGCCACAGTATTTAGTTTTAGAGTGTGTATGTTGTGACAGCAGTCAAAAATACATAAATTCACTCATTTTTTTTCTAGCGCTTGTTCTGTTGATGGTTATTCTCAAGTTGCTCCCTGGAGTGGATCCCAGACAAACAAGTTGAACCCACATAAATTACACACACAAGCTATACACGACTGCTTAAAATGATGGTGGTCACTTAATGTCTTTGCGTTTGAATCAAAACAAACATTGAAAATGGATCAAAATCTAATTTACTCTCTGTGGACAAAAATATCAAGTCCTGTAAGTTACAAAATGTTCTTTCCAGCAGTAATTTCTTGGAGACCCTTGCCACATGGGGGGTCCATCAGCATTGACCCTTCCAGTATCACAATTCCAGTTACCTCGGCCTGGTCACTGATTCACCAGAGTGGTGATAAGATCAGTCGGCTGAGCTGATAAGGCCTCTCGTGTTGAGAGCAGTGACATTCGGCCAGCCAGCATTATGAAACCCCATTCGCTTCTGCAGCAACCTGTCTGATCGATTTTGTTCTGTGCGTGTGTGTGTGTGTGTGTGTGTGTGTGCATAGGATGTGTGACATGACCATTGCTCTGTCCATCTAGCACTATAAATCTTCACTAGAACACCACTTGCACTTTAGCATGTGGAAGTCATACCAAATTTACAGCACGTGTTTGCTGGTCCTCTTTGGGTTCAAGACCACCAATTGAAAGGAACAAACGTCTTTAGAAACGACATTAAAAAAACAAACGAAGGAAGAATTGCCATGATAAGACAACAGAGTGAGTATGTACTGTATGTCTTTGATAGTTCAGTAAAAACAATCTAATTAAAAAATAGCTTTTCATATGAGAGAGCGCATTCAAGGAGATCACAGCTGGATGTTTCCAGTCGTGACCAGGAGAGGTCTGTTTCTCATTTGCAAGTTATATATAAAAAAGAAAAAGCAGGAAGATTCCCTTGACCGAAACCAAGTTGTTTCTGCTTGAACCATGATGACAAAGTTCCTCTTAAGGAAGTGGTGGCTTTCAAGCCAAATTTGAACCTTTTCCTGAACCCATCGCAGTCATTCTTGCGCTTCAACTTAACCAGAGCTTAATGACAGTCTTGTCACATTGTTAAAAAAAAAAGAAAAAAAGGTTGAAGACACTAGCTTTTGGCAGTAACATTTTCATAGTCAGCGCTAGAAATGCCTATCCTGAAAAGATAAGTTAGATTCTCATTAATATCAATTGTTAGGAGACAGCTTTATCTATTGTGATATTTCTGATCATCTCAGACGTTTTTGCACACATTACATACATCATATGATAAATCAATGAAAATACATGATTAATCGGGAATGCAGATGAAAAATAGCCTTTTGGCTAATTCTCGTATATTTACTGAAATGTTTCTTAATATGTACTGTCCCTGATACAAATCAATCAATCAAAAACAACAACAAGAACAACAACAAAACCCAAAATGTAAGTACCGGCAGTGTTACCCACAGGTCACCAGTGTGAGATTTATTTCTGTGCAGTGACCTGACAGTGTGGAATGTGAGTGCAAATGATTCTAACTCTGTGGGTTCTATTTTCCTGACAGCGACATTTAATAAAGGGTAGACTGCGCTGTTGTGGGCATGAACACAGCCGACTCCATTCAACGGAAATCAATTCCTTTTAAATGTATCACACTCACATCTCACATGGAGACCCTAAAGATGCAGCCATTGTTCTTTTTGAACGAAACGGTGGTGAATGACACAACACTAGGGTGGGTCTGGATGCATCTCCTGTCTATTTTACATGGATTCACAGGAATTATTTTCCACTTTTGTTCATTGTTGGTTCCTTGACAGAGCTGAAATAACTGATTGATTTTGTATTTACAAAGTAAATCAATGAATGCCAATGGCAAAGTAGAATTTATTATTTGTTATTTTAGTCATCTATTGTCGAAAAAGCCTCCAACCCACATGAGCTGATGCATTTATTGTGTTTTAAAGGCCAACATGAGAATACATTTTCAACTAATTATTTCTGGTACGTGCGAAAATGTCAAAAAATTAAATAAAACAAAAAATAGCATTCCATGAAAAAAAAGCACCTCCACTTGTGAAGTCTTTGATTATAAAAAAACAAAAAAACTTGTGTCACATTCTGATCCTGCCCACTGTTACGCAACTGACTGCCCCAAGGTCCCTCCCCTGTGGACCTCTGAACAAGTTTCGGAAGACTTCATTCATAAAATCAAATTTAGTTCATTGATAAAAGTCAGCAATTACATAATCTAGATGATTTTTTTTAAATAAATTTTTTTCCAAACACTGAATAATTATATCTGAGAGCAAAATCAACCCTTCAATCAAATTTGATGCTTTAATGATGACAAAATATCTGCAGCACTTTTATACACTAATCAGTTATCTGTTTATCAGCCCATCTTTAACATGAGACAAAAAATGAAATCACAAGTGCTGCATTTACATATTGCGTAAACATTTGAAAAATGTTCCTCAGTCCAGTACATGCATGCATGTAATATGACACAGTGGCATGTTTGCACAAACTGAAGGCTCATGCACACACGTTTTTCTTTGACTTTCATATGAACTAAACTTCCAGGAGGGAGCAAAAAACTTTACTTAACACAACGTGCCCTTGAGCAGATAACTCGTTTGTTTAGCTACATTTCGGACTTTAGATTCACACTGAACGAAAAAAAAAAGAAAGAAAAGAAACATTCTATCAATTAAAAAAAAAGAAGTAAATCATCACAACAAATATTTGAACTTTGACTCATGTAAATAATTCATTTAATGCAACCTCAAAATTTTTACTTTCTGTTCATTCCTTTTTTTAACGCAAATAGTCATTTCAGTTTTCCCTGAAAGTTCTTAAATGAGAAGTCAACCTCGAACTTTTCTTTAGAAAAATAACGTTCTATGCATCCCCGTTAAGCAGTAAATTCCACCCCTTTTCATCCATCTCAGGGGCAGGCATTTTGCCACTTGCTGTCGACAAAAAATGACATCAAAGTTGCTCAGGGCTCAGGTAACGACCAATCAAGGTTCACCTTTTTTTCTGAAGCTGAGCCATGATGCTTTGAAGACATTTTGACTGAACGCTACCTTACAAACACATTCTTATTCATTTTTTATTTTTTTTTATTAAATATGAATTAGCCATTTGGCTAAAGACATTGAAGGTTAAATAAAACATCTGGTCACAATGCATTTGAAGCATTTTTATTACATTAAATTTTATAGATGGTGTATTGGAAGCATGGTGGCTGACTGGTTAGGACATCATTCTCACAGTCCAGAGTTCAAACCCAAGCTCCTAGTGCTCAGCTGTCCGCCTGCATTCCAAAAACGTAGATGTTAAGGTAAATTCTCACTGAGTGGTGAAGACTTCCAAAAGTTGGTTTTCCGTCAGGGTTTGTCCAAGTTTGCAAACATTCACCTGATGGTCGCAAACAGTTTTTCTAGTCGCCTTTAACAGACACTAACAAAACAACCATTTGCTACGTTCGCAAACACTCGCAAGCCTTCATCGCTCAATGAGATACTACCTTTAGCGTCATTAGAGATTTGCCCTGTCCTTAAGTGCGGATGTGAGCGTAATGCTTGTAATGAAGATAGGCGGCATGGGAAAATATCAAATTACAACAATTTAAAATATTTACCTGAGACAACTAAAAAAGAACAACAAATTAAGAAACTAGACAAAGTGCAATTTTTGCAGAAATTGCGTGAGAATGCTGAAAAGCTGAATGCTATTAGCTTAATGCTAAAATTGGAATGCATGTGCTTATGAAGTAAATTGAAAGATACATTACTAAAGTACTAAAATGTGGTAAGCGGGGTTTGAAACCAGGTACTCCGTGGTGGAAGGCAAATGCTCTAAGCACTGAGCTAATCATGGCTAATTGCATATTTATTTTGGAAAGTGTCACCTGATGCTGAAAGCTAGAATACATTTAATAATTTCAGTGAAATTATAATGCATTTCTTGATATGGTAGTCAGTTGGTATACATGTATATCACTTAGCATAATACCCATGGATATATTTGCAATGGATAGTCAAATGTGAGATTCAAACTCATGACCTCCTGGTTACTGGACAATGCACTTTACCAACTGCGCCACTGAGCAGTATCAGACAGTTGGTAATGATGATAAGTTGTATGTATGGAAGTGGGAGTGGAAAGTGGGACTTAGAAAAATTTCTATGTCTGTCCCATTGAAAATGAATGGGGAAAATTTGATCTTTAACATTAAATTGTGCGAACACTGTAGGTCAGAGGTGCCCAAGTCCGGTCCTCAAGAGCCCCTATCCAGCCTGTTTTCCATGTGTCCCTCCTTCAACGCAGCTGCATCCAATTTTTTTTTTCAGTGCAGTGATGGTCTGGTAAATTAATGTTTTGAAAGCACTTACATTCAGGCCCAAAACGTAAGGCACAGCGAGAGGCAAGAGGAGGAACCATTAGCCTCTCAAATGCAGCCAAGACGTTTGTAGTTACAAAATTAGTAACTCAAATAGCCAGAAACTGGGGCGACTGGAATTTGCTCCCCCAAAAAAGTGTATTGACAATCCACAAAGCTTCTGGCAGAACATCCTTTGGACAGATAAGATAAAACTAGAGGTAGTAGTGAGGCAAAAGAAAAAAGCATTACCGTAAATGAAAAGAAGATTGTACATATTTTTTTTCCTTGTGTGGCATGTTACAATAAAATCTCAAACGAGCGAGGCATGCTGAAGCTAAATGTGCTGGCCAGTGTCAGAAGTCGCAGGTCATGGGTCTTCCAACAGGACAATGACCCAAACACATTAAAAGCACTCAGGAATGGTGAAGAACAAAACACTGGACTATTCCGAAATGGTGTTTGACCTGACCTGAAACATGCAGTCTTAAGAAGGCACCATACAGGTATAGACTTGAGGCAGCTTGGAGCAGTTAGCCCAAAAGATGGATGGATGGATTTAAAAGCACTGCCTTTTAAATTCAAAGACGGTATTGTATTGCTCAGTTAGAATTCGCAATATACAGTCTGATTCAGGAATGGCGAACTGGAGGTTCACGAGCCACATGATGCCTATGCCCACACTCTGAGAGGCCCTTTAATTACAAAATGAAAAATACAAAAAATACATGTTTCCTCTGCTACAGTACATGCTTGCAGTTAGCTACCCTTGGATTCACCTTTTGGCAGATTTTTTCTTCTTCATCAATATCATGGTACATTTTTGTTGTTGTTTCTTGTGTGTTTTGGGAGTTGATTTGTTATGGGAAAACTCCGTTATTGAAAAATGCCTATTGGAGGTTTATAAACGTAAAAGTTTAAATCGCAACACCCCCACCCTTCATTCTGTCAATGAGTGTCAATTATCTGGTCAGCAACAAGGTCCTGTCTGCAGCAAAGCCAGTTTTGGTCATATAAAAAGCATTCAGTGAGGAAGACCGAAAAGCATAAGCATTGAGAGAGAAAACGTGTCACTTGTTGTTTTTTCACATTCGCAGAACTTCGATGCCCTCATTCTTTGACAGAGTGTATTACAACAAAGTTTAGGGATGAAGTCATCTCTTCTATTATTACTTGCTGATATTTGAACTGTAAAAGGATCACGACAGTATGATGTCACACAGGAAATGACCTCAAATAACACAGCTTGCATAATCACCTGTGTGATGCCTCCACCTTCTCAAGGTCAAGTACGTTGAAGTCATTTTTGTAACAACACGCTGAGAACTTTTGAACAGCTCGCGTGACTCTAAAATGAGAGTGAATTTCCAAGCACTAGTAGAATTCCAAAGTGGATGTTTCATCGACCCAGCCAAAGGATTTCCATGCAGCCTGTGTCTTCTTCTTTGGCTCCCTCGAGAAGACTTTGTCTGGGTCACAGTAACCCAGAGTCCCATGGCAGTGGTACAAGCAGCAGCAGTATAACAAGTAGTAGTTTGGACACCATTACGACACCAGCAAGTATGTGTCAGAGCGGAACATTGGGAATTCATTAATGACGTTGCCGTTGATTCTACCAGCTAAAAGGGTTGAGGTGGGGGATATGCTTATGTCATCGCAAAGGCAACAATGGTGTGCTGCCATCTGCAGTTGTCACAGCTCTTTATTCTCCTCTCAAAAGCACTTTTTGAGGCAGGTGCTGTCATCTTGACTCACTCGTGCCAGGTCGTTAGTGTCTCTATTAGCTTGAGACTGATGGCGTTGGTGCTGTGCAGCCCCAATTGTAAAATGTACTTTCACATCAATCTGTGACAAATTTATATCAAACAAAAAATTCAGACAAGTGGTCAATTGACTTTATCTTATTTTTATTTTTTTTTACCTCTCTTGCACCTTTGATCGGAATTGATGAACTGCATGTATGTGATGGAAATGGAAAATTGTTTCAGCAATACTTGGTTGTATTGAATTTCATTCAGCAAAAATTATAATGTAATAAATGTAATAATGTCATAAAATATTTCAAATAATAGTATGTAAAGTAAATAGATATATATTTTTTATTATTATGACTTTTATAGGGTAAAAAATTATTTTACAAGGTAAAAAATGACTAATAGGACTTGAAATAAGAATGTGGGCATTGTTTACATGGTTTGTTTGTTTGTTCGTTTTACACTTATGGAATGTTTAAAAATATATAATTTTATTTTTTTTAATTAAAATGAGTATACATTCTGCACGTGAGTTGAAAATCTCGTCAATTAATTACAGTACATATTCTAATTCAGAAATGTTCAATTAAAAATAAACTAATAATATACTCAATAAATACACACATGATTTGCAAAGATCTTTCCCCATTTTGTTCCTTTATTTTGTTGAAGTGGAAGTCAACTTTAAACATTTCATGACAATAATATGTTATATGTTACCTCACTAGTCTACTAAACATGACATTCTGTGAAATATGAAGCAAAATCCAGTCGTTTTTAAACCATCCCAGGGGGTGGCCATTTTGCCACTTGCTGTTGACTGAAGATGACATCAATGTTGCTCAGTGCACAGGCAACGACCAATCACAGCGCACCTGTTTTCTGAAGCTGCGCTGTAATTGGTTGTTACCTCAGACCTGAGCAAAATTAATGTCATCTTCAGTCTACAGCAAGTGGCAAAATGGCCGTCCCTCGATATGGACAAAAATGGCTGGATTTTGCTGCTTAACTTCTATTCCACTCATGCAATATTAACCAGAATGCTATATTTAGACTAATGGGGCTGCATAGAACATATTATTGTCTAAAAAAAAATTAGGGGTTGACTTCCCCTTTAATTAATGGAATCAACATACTGTACTATGTATAGCTGCAGTATACGTGTATATATGCAAATAATATACTGTATATCAAGCAAAGAGTCACAAAAAAACGGCCACATCTCAATTTTCGTGCTGGAACAAATCTAGTCTATCGTGTTTAGGAGCACGTTGCGCCTCTCTGGGCGTTCCGGCGAACACAGCTGCCACGCCCCTGACACATCTGGTCATTTGGTAGCAAAAGTAGTCTTAATTTTCATGCCAGGGCAAGTCTCGTTCAGTGTGTTTGTAAATCTGGAAGACGCACTAAGCCTCACTGGACGCTCCGGCACACTTCTATTCTGATGATAAAACATAGACGAGCTTTTGAACTCAGTAAAACCAGGCCTAACTAGTGGCGCACGTGGTGAAATGCAATTTTGGTGGATTTGCTCGAGGTGCAGGCAGAGAGCTTCGGTGCTCCGCGGACGTGTGTGGTGGATGTCATCGTATTTAATTCCCGAATAATGACAACAGCATAGGACAATCCCTCTGAATCAGTGTAGAAATCTATTCATTGAATGAATTATCAAGGAAAACTCCACCCATGTGCACAGTTAGACTTGCGCTGGGAATGCAAATTGGGCCCTAAGTATAAAGTACACTAGAACATACAATATACAATAGCCACCACATATATCTTGTGTTGAAATACCCTTTGCTAAACATTATTTTATGACCTGAGGGCGATAAGGCCATAAGACATTTTTTCCCCCCCGCTAATGAGAAGTTACAGCGCAGAAGTTGGTGGCGAGTGGTGGATGCTGAGTAGGAAGCCGTGGTCTGGCTCGACTGCTTGCAGGCCACATCAAGCGTCTGCAGTTTGGAATGGTTCTGTAATAGGTCAGTGTAATGATTCACAGTCAGCTCTGCCATCGCCTGTCAACGGATAAAATGAATTCAGCCCAGATCCAGTTTTCCTAAAATATTTTGAGAGTAAATCTTTTTGCTGACTTGAGAGAGACCACAAAACCTGTTATGCCGACATGGCCTGGAACAATTGGCACAAACACACCCAGGAGTGGTCACGCATGCCTTCTCTTGGCTGCCACAAAGGTCATGTGTAGGTTACAATGAGCTGTTAATGTTACCACTGGTACTGTGCCCTTATATGCTGCTGCCAGATTTATTAGGTCACACAATAGAGGGCAATAACCCATGAAAAGTTACGGAGCCTACACTGTTGCAAATTATGATTATTTTTCCCCTTCAGAACTGTATCTATGCAAGAATGAGCCATCGCTTTTGTTTACGCTGATGATCTCAGATATAGTTGAAAACAGTGGAATACTTGAATAGCTTAGAGGACACTGCATTCATGGATAATTAAGCACTTCTAGTTCACCCAAATGACCCAACAACAAACCCAATCTTCTAATCATCCACAACAGTCCACACATCTACAACGGAGAAAATGGGTCAGGCCAATAGATTTGAAGTGCTCTCTGCTAAAGGCACATCAGAACAAAATCTTAGCTCAAGTGATTCATGCATCCTTTCCCGGTCATCAGAAGTGATTTGAATGAATTATGACAGACATTATGATATCAGCAGATAGTAAGGCTCCTTTGACTTTATGATTCTATAAAACGTGTCTCACAGCGCTATAATTTTAATTCACATTAATTTTCATATCTTAGGAATGAAAACGTACAGCATGAATTACTTCACGGTCTGTTCCTTCCTGCACACAAAATAGATACAGACCTGTCAGCTTTTGCAAAATGTGAAAAGCTCGGCCCATATCACCTTCAAGAACAACGCTTGATCCATGTAATGGGATCAGATTGGACTGGAGAGAAAGCACTCAGATGATTTTATGAAGCTCGCAGCATTAGAATACTAAAGCCCATTTGCAGATGGAACAACTTAATTCAGCTGTGCATTTCCTGACGCCTTCTATGAATAAAATCCTCCCACACAGAACCATTGCTGCGGACTTCCAGACAGTGGAATGCTGGCCACATGAAGTTCCCATCATAGAGCCCAGCATCCGTCTCGTCCTCTTTGAATGGGGAAAAAATAACATAACATAACTGCTCGCCACAATGCCACTGTGGACAGACTACTGTAGGCTGTGCATGGAGCGCTCCATGTAACGCAGTACTTCCAAAAGTTGTATTCTAAATGACAATATCGCTTGCAGCATTGTAACATAGACGCTTCTTTCAAGTGCTGAGAAATGACCTCACCTAATGACATCATCACACTTTGACAGTTCCCACATTTAATTAAAGAGGAAGACAAAGAGGGATTTCGCCCATTAGCTATTAAAGTTAACCACCAAATTGCATGGGTTTATTGGCTATAAATAAGAAAATGCTGCCGGATTCTGACCTCCTACAGGCACCGTTTAACCAAGTTTGTTTGTGTGTGTGTGTGTGTGTGTGTGCGTGTGTGTGTGTGCGTGTGCGTGTGTGTGTGTGTGTGTGTGTGTGCGTGCGTGTCTGTGTTCATCACAGTAGACAGCTGAACACTAGCATCAACACAAACATTCACTTTCAGCATAACAAATCTCTGAAGTTACAATTTGAGCAATATTTTAATTAAAAAAGTCTCACTAGACCCCAGTTTAAAACGCTTCAAAGGATTAACTCTTGACATGTGTTTTGTTTCTTTCTTTGTTTTTTTTTTGCATCCTTTTTTCTTCAAAAGATGGGCAAATCTCAACAGCTGACTTAGGGCAAGAGGCAAGGTTCACCCAGGACTGGTCGCTTGCCAATCACAAGGAACATATAGTCAACTAAATATTCACACCGCTATATCCCTGATGACCCCCTTTTTTCTGCCTGCCTGTGCTGAATGCAGCACTTCCAGTGATGCACTGGCAAGTTTGAAATGTTTCATATTTTGGATAAACAATGTTGATATTACTACGGTCACTGCAGGGACAAGTCAACACTGTCCTCACTTCAAAATGTTTTTTAAGAGCAACACTGAAATGAATTTAGGCGTTTTAGTCAAGTCAGACGTCGATTGATGTGAAAGCTGACAGTGTTGACAATGTCACCTTTAACCACTAAATATGTACACTACACTTCTTACTTGTAGAATATGGACAGACTATGGTTTACATATTATTGTGTAACTTTACCAAAAAATTATTCTACAGTACTACATATTAAATGAAGTGTTTTTGATTTTAGTAGTACAGCACCATGTCAAATTGAATATTACTTTAAATTGTGGCCTTTGTGAAGGGACCCGCTTCTATGTGGATATGAAAGGCTCATTCAGATAGCAGGAACATGAAAATGTTCTTAATTTCATATAACTATACAATAATTTAGCATGACACTAAATTCACTTTCTGTTAAATCCATCATTGCTCTTTTTTCACCACTATAGTGTATCACCAAAAACTACACAACATTAATATTTTAATAAAATAAATACTGTTAATAAATTATTTGCATCGTGGCTAGCTCCTTGCTATATGCTAGCATCGATTATCCTCGGGTTAAACTAAGCTCCCATTTGAAACAAAACACCACAGTCATGAACATAGCGATTTCCAGCCAGTTGTAATTCCGAAATCTGTTTTATGTACCAGAAAACTTGCTTTGGATAAAAGACTCTGTAGCGATGCCTTGACCAAACGCTAGTAGTCATCATCATTGGCTGTCCCATCATATAGAAGGATATGACGCGCGCCGTAACCATGGACGCCGCTGTTTGGGTGTAGCGAGAGTCGCTGGGAGTCTGAAGTTGCTCCCAGCATGCTTTGTGGCGATAAGGATTGAAATAGTGTTTACAGTGCATTTTCTGTGTGAATTATTTCTTTAGTTAGTAATTTAGTTGTTTTATTAGTTAGAAGTGATGCTATCAGTTGTCTTGTTATGTGGTGATTTGAGTTTTTAGCTCTGACACTGTGATTGTGCATGACGTGGATTAATGACTTGCCTACATTGTGCGGAGTTGAAGTAAAGGTGACTTTTTCTTACCGAAAGTGAAGTTTGCTCCGCGTGAGCGCCACGTTGAATTAGCACACATGAGATGGGATGCAAAAGAAAAAGTTGCGCTCATGAGGTGAAATTAAAGAAAGAAAAAAAAAGCTGCGTGAAGGGACCAAACAGAGCGTGGGCGGAGCAAACCAAAACTTTTAAACCGATCGGCTTAACGGTATATATATATATATATATATATATATATATATATATATATATAGAGAGAGAGAGAGAGAGAGAGAGAGAGAGAGAGAGAGAGAGAGAGAGAGAGAGAGAGAGAGAGAGAGCGGTGAGTAATCTTTTTCTGTTTATTATCTCACGCAGTTCTCTGTCATCCATCCATGCAGTCATCATAGCAACTAATCTCTCTGCACTTTCACCATTGAGCTACTCATTCTGTAGGCCATTTGGTTGTGATTTACTACCAGAGAAGTTTACAGCAAATTTGTTCCTTCCTCTCCCATTTTCCTTCATCTATTCTCCCTCCGCATCCCGCTTCTCATTCACATCAGTATGATGGCATTTCATTGTGTTCTGTTTGTTTCCTCAGGACTCCTTTCATCTCCAAGTCTGTCTGGCCTCATATCATTTTTAAAGTGGACCCAAATGCTTACCCTGGCACGCGCCGACGTGCGATTCCAGTAAGTCTGAGACATAAATCGAATATTTGAAGAAAAAGACAAATAAATAAAAGTGTAAATAGCCGTTCGTAAATGGTCTTAGCAACTTCTGTGTATAATCAGGCAATCGTATGAGTGCGCACATATGTCTCTGTGTGTCCGTGACAGTACAAATGCGTGAGAAAGGAAGAGAGATGAGTAGCAGCATGTTAGCAATCATGTTTGTATGTCTTTTTTAGCGTGCAAGTAAATGCGTTTTATAACCGATGTGTGAAATGTTCCTAGCGGCGCTGGAAATGTCTTACACAACCCCTGAGGCCCCCAAAGTGCGACGCCTCCCTCTGACCATTCAACACCCCCACACCTCCAGCACGAGTAACATTTGAACAACAAAAACATCATTATGGCTTGGCATTTATCTTATGGCTAAGCGTCTTACTGATTCACTGTCGTCTGGCCAAGACTCTAAATGAGCTTCCAGGAAAGGAAAACATAGAGGGGGTAGAGAAGTGCAGACAGAAAGAATGACATATTATTTGGAGTTGGGGAAGGTGATTCAGACAAACCGATGCATGTCTGGAATCTGTGAATGTCATAATCATGATGAGATGATAGGATAGCCTCTTTGTTTATTTGTTTGCCAGCATCCTACACCAGTGTGTGCTTCATGCCAGTGCCGCCAGTAAGTTGGTAAATTTGGCATGTTTATGTGTGGGTATTGTGTCTGGACTAAGTGGTCATTGTATTCCAGACATGTGGCATATTCAGCATTGCGTGATTCACTCCGACCAGCATCTGTTCTCTCTGCAGTCTCTGACAAGAGAACAACACACAAGTGACCCCCGTGAAAACCGACTGGAACTGACCAGATGTGACCCGGCCTCTAAATATACACCAAAACAAGCCTGAAATGTCATTATTTTAGCCACAAAGCCACATCGTCTTGGTCGTTGTCATTGCTGTCAGGGCTTGAAAAAACAAATGCCAGCACAGCAATGTCAATGTGAGTTGAAAAGAACTAGAACTAAGTATAGAACTAATTATAAATTACTTTTTTTTGTCATCAATTTCTTCTGCTCCCAATTAGCATTGGCAACACTTAGCTTTGGTCTGCATTTTGCTAATACAAGGACTCTACAGTGAAGTACGTGAAGAGAGATCTTGTTAAGAGAAATTTAAATACCGACAGATAGATAGAATAAATAAATAAATAAATAAATAAATAAATAAATAAATGGCATTTCATTTCTATTTCCATTTCCACTCTTCAGTCACTCAGTCAACATCCAGATCAATGTCACATTGTTTAAAGTAAATCATCAAAAGCTTAAAAGCAAACTAATGTGGTTGGTTATTCGCAGAGCAGTACACCTCATGTTGCCATTAAGAGGATTTAGGATTTCAATGACGTTTTTGTGTTTAAAAAAATAGCAAAACTTTTTGAGCAGAGAGCAGCGTAAGACGACGTCTAAATCAGCTGGTGTGTTGTGGGTGGGGTATTTAGACCACTGTGACTACATGTATGAATATTTGAGGTGGAATTTCCTGCTCAGACAACAGGATGGACTTGAAGCAATCACCAGGCTGCAACAAACACATCATAGTATTCATCGTACGTCATACATTTACTAGTAATGTGAAAAGATGATGACACAAGTCAAGTACCTCTAATGTGGCTGGCCTGCAGGACAAAAGAATTGCCCAACACTTTTTGATTGTTTTCGGTAAGTATGACCATTTCCCAGATTTTTTTTTTTCACAAAAACATGTTGTGCCTCAATCTAGAATTATGTATCGCACAAACAAGAACACCCCGCAACCCTTGTGAGGAAAAGCGGTTAAGAAAATGAATGAATGAACAAACAAGAACAAAGTGAAATGATATCTTAAAATTGAAATGAAAATATTAGTTCACGTAACACTGTTATTGTGTCTGTAATTAAAACCTCAGCACTTAATTTATTTATCATTAAATCTGTTACAGTGGTTGGAGTTACTCCCATTTCTTCCCTTGGGGGCTTTTAATTTGAAATATTTTAAAACAAAGGCAGACTGAATAGCAGCCAAACCCTAGACCCCTAATAATATGGTGAATGGGACCATATTTCATCCACACAGAATGAAGAGTAATAAGTGGTTATGTTGATGCATTGATGGAGCTACTATAATAATGTGCTAGTAACTGTGGGAATATTATACAAAGATGATGATTGTTTTTTACATTGTTGGTCTAATTAGGACGGATGTGACCAAGTGCTACATACCAATCTTCACTAAAGTGTCTGTCAACAGCTAATAATTTAACAATCTGGGTCCATTCACATTTTTGTCTTTAAAGTACAGTAGACGCTGCTATTCGCAAGGGATAGGAAGCAAGCCCAAATATGAGTATCTAATTATTTTCTGCAAATAATTGATGCACCCCTAAAAGAGATTAGAATTGTGCAGAGTATATTAAGTACTTTAAAGCATAAATATACAAAAACATATACAAACAGTATTTCCATCTTTCTCACAGTTTTCCTACTAGTATTTTGTGTTTGTGGAGATTGGTGCTTGCTCTCTGTCATATTGCGTATGGATGGGTTTGGTCAGAAGGCAAGGCACATTTCACAATGCAAGCTTTTATTCACAACTCTTGGCGACGCTTGGCCAACATCAGCGCAAAACATCCTGTGGCCGGTAAGGGCTTCAAAATAATGAACACCTGTATTGCACTCAAAGATAACATACGACAGAGAAGTGCTCTACAACAAGATGGATGAGCTAAGAATCCAAATAACATCTTAAAGTGGACTCAGGGAGAGCTGTGCTCTGAGTTTTACAGAAACCCAGACCATTAACATGCCAAACTCAGCCTTCCACCTACAGACCCACTCTGCCTACCGCCGAGAGCGCACAGTTGCACTGACGGAATTTATGGCCCTCCATTAACAGAAGGTGTCAGAACATTCCGAAGATGGATGACTACTGCTCGATGGACGTTGAATGATGGTAAAGCGCAGAGCTTTTTATCTACCAAGGGAGTTCAGTCTTGTGTTTATACTGGATATTTATATGCCACCGTTTGTGCGAATTTACCCACTGAAACCTCAGAACTGTTCTTGCAAAGTACAGACAGAAACACCGTCGATAGCATTATGCAACAAAAGTAAAACAAACATAAAGATAAGCGTTACAGAGAACGGATTTTCTGACTTTATTTTGCTACAGAAAAACATGGATTGACAACATATTATGCAAAAAAAGAGAGCGGGTTCTGAAAAAAAATCTATGAATGGCTTTAGGTGGTTTGATTTTCATCACCATATTGACATTCAGGAAGATCTGGCACTAATCTGTCCTATATTGTCGTGAGCGACCTGGATGAGGCCTCAATTGAAAGCTATTGTTTTTACCGTGCATACTACCAATGCAACTATCTGTCTATCAAGCCATTCAGTTTGAGAGTCGGCATCACTGCAGACTGCACTGATCCATCTGTCGACCTCTCAACTGTCATACATACCAGGCACCCACTATGCTGCTGCTTGTAGATGAATGCAGCTGAAAAACATTTTAATCTTTCTGTGTGGTCTGCAGTTTGTGGATTAGAGCGTTAGTTAAAACCTACATTTCTTGGAAAGAGCGCAAGTAGGATTTAAGAATAAATTTGCATGTAAGAGCTATTGGTGAATTAGATCCAATGCTGTGTTTCTGGTGTGGTTTTATCTCACTGCTGCCTCAGCTGTCTTATCATAGCCACTGCACAAATCTGTTTCAGGGCTCTCGCTCGGCAGCGTTGCCATTGAAAGAAGAGATACGATGAGGAGGGTTGGGCTCTCAATGTCGACAGAAATGAAAGACAAGGCCAGGAAAGCAAAGAGAGGTGGTCTAAAGGAAAGAGGAGGAGGCCCGGCTATGAAGCAGCCGGTACAGCGTGTGCTTTTAAGAGTAACTCATCCCACCAAGCATCCAAGCGCCTTTTGAATAACTTACCACTTTGAATGAACTTATTCATCAAAGCAGAGTTCATTACAAGGGCCTGTGAATGAGGCAGAATGAGATGTTCTTCCAGATTACAACTCTTCAACTTGTTTGAGGATTACAGAGAGCAAAATAGAGCACAATAGTCAGTCAGGGTGGGATCTGCACTAATAAGAATTGAAATAAATCTGCAATAGAAACAACATATTTTCCTGGCCAAAACGTCCGAGAGGCCCTCTCCAAACCAAAAAATATTACTCAGAATACATGGACTGAGATATTTTACTTGGCAGAGGAGATGACTTTTCTAAATCAAGTTAAGTTTCTCAGTCAACACTTTTTTTTTGTTCTTTCCCAGACAATCTGCTCTGACTCTGCTATTATAATCGTTGATTTACGTCCAAGAGTAGAACAAAGCAGATTCATTCACAGAAATGCAGACTGCGACTTGAGAAAATACTTGTCTGTGTGCATGCACACAAACACACACACACACACTCACGCACAGACGCAGGCTTCCTTGGTGTGTCCTCAAGAACCCTTCATTAAAGCTAAAAACCACAAGCCGAGTGAAGAGACAGGCCACGCTTTGTTGAGCTGCTGAGATAGTTAAGCAATGCGGTGGAGCACGTATGCTCAGTGGATTAGTTGTAACTGTCACTGGCGTTGATTAGATTTCAGGTGTAATGTTAGCAGCATATCATCAACACACTGAATCCTCAAGACATGATTAAAGAAGATTTGACATGTTGACATATCTTTGAAGTCTCTGACGGCATACACAAACATTGAACACTTACCCTGCTGCAAGTGAGACAGACAAGCTGTTATCAAATGCAATAAAGATAATGAGTATTTTCACACTAGTACATTTAGTCTTTTTCAATACGTAGTTCCTTCCTCCCTTTTGCTGTGATTTGCTTTGTCACGTGACAAGATGGAGTCAACGATCTAATGGAACTCTGGTGTGGTTTAGTTGTGATGAGAAAGAAAATCAATCTTCAATGTCTGGATCACAGTCCTTCCACTAATGGTGATATATTGACAGGTAGCATATAATCATGAGACTGTTGACTACACGTCCTTAACTCATTCACTGCCATTGACGGCTATAGACGTAAAAAAATCATTTAAACTATTTCTATTAGTTTAACATTTTTCCCCCACTTTTGTTAACAAGAGTATGAAAACTTAGGAAAAAAAATATTGTACATTTAGAACAGATATAACATTTTGGATTAATCTTGAGTTAACTAGTGAAGTCATGCGATTATGATTAAAAAATGTAATATTTTCTTTTTTTAAAAAAAAAAGAAAAGATTATTAAAAATTAGAGCGTAATTTTTTTCCGTAATTGATCGCATGACTAGTTAACTCACAATTAATCACACATTTTATATCTGTTCTAAGTTTTCATACTCTTGTTAACAAAATTGGGAAAAAATGTTAAACTAATAGAAATAGTTCAAATACATTTTTGACATCTATAGCCGTCAATGGCAGTGAATGAGTTAAAGTGTACCTCCCGTGCCCCATTTCAAAGCATTGATGGGGAAACGGAGCAATATTGTAAAGTTTGATAAATATCTGGTGTTCCCATTTTTGTGTCTCGTCTTGTATTTGCCAAAATAATTCCACTGGTTAATTACGCCAGATTGCTTCCCTATATCAGTCATCTTGACTCAGATGTTTGTTGGTTATTATTTATTCAAACGAAGAGAACATAACCTGACCTGACCTGACCTGTCAAGACATGCTTTTGGTTTGCATGCGGTGGCAGATTACTAAGATGCGCGTACAGCACCTCGTGTGTCACCTTGCATCTGTCAGCAAACAGGTGTAGTCAGTGACGGGTTGATAGACCCTCCGTCAGTATTTACTTACTATGGAGAGTTGAGAGAATGACTCAGATTTGTCAAAACATTTTGCAATCAAATGGGAGGGATGGCTGAGCCAAGACGACATTCAACATGCTTCACTCCTTGCAGGCAAGTATGCTCGCCACATTAGCTGTCATGGCGTCTCGACAAATAGGTTCCGGAAGCTATTATATTCTTGCTTTAATAAGCAAAGTGCGCATCTCGGCAGCGTGGTGCATTATGGGTAGGCTGGGTAATAGTCTGCTACCAATTTTTCATTAAAAACTACTAATGGAATCTAACGGGGGAGGCATTGATTTGGACCATTTCAATCATTGGAAAGTTGATGTTTTTTATGTAAACTATTCTAAACATGCACAGTGTGTCGTACTGACTGCTAGGGTTGCCAAATTCCTGAAAAATAAATAAGAGACACCTCATCAACAAGGACGGCCAACCTGATTGCTTGAACCTGGCTGGCGTGACTTTTTTTTGCTTTTTTGTTTTGTTTTTTTGTTTAGTTTATTTGTAGATTAAAGAATTTTCTGAGTTGAATAGGATACATATTTTTTAATGATATGGACACATGGAAAAGTTATCATCCAGAATTTTACAACAAAATTAACTTATGAAAATAAATAACTCTCAAACATAAACCTTTCCTGCTTAACTTAAAGGGATACTTGACTCATTGAGCCATTTTCAGCAGTAAAAAGTTAATATTTTGTTAAGAATGAATTTGATAACTTCATTATTTATTGATGTACAATTAATACCTTTAAAAACAGATTTTTTCCACCTTTTTTTCGACAGAAGATGACATCACCTGTGCTGAGAAAGTAGGTAACGACCAATCATGCCTCACTTGTTTTCTGGGTTTGGTCAGCAAACTGAGCTGTTATTTTAACTTTAACTGTTACATTAATATAAAACAATAAATAATAAGCAGAACATTCATCCTGTAACTTATGAACAGCTCAATGCCACATTATGTGGAGACTATTTATATTTATATTTGCCTATTTTTCCCATTTATATTTCATCATCATAGATCACAGTCAGCTGAGTTATAGCTCAAACCATGCTTACAATGTGATAGACATGGGCTACCTCTGCAGCAGTCACCTGTAAATTAGCTACACTAGCTATAGTTAGTGTCATATATCAACTGCATTTACAGTAAAAAAATATATACAAATCTGTTTGAACTTGCAATAAATGTAAGGCTGTGCGTGTTATTCTTTAATGGTTACTTTTCTGTATTATCTAATTAGCACACTTGCCAATCTATGTTTTCCATACAACACAGATATTCATTGCACATTTCCATATTAACCTTGATCAGAGGGTTAAAGAATCATTCTTTGCATACCATATCTATCTCTAGCGTTGCCTGGTGGACAACATTTTTTTCTGGGGCTCCCCTAGTTTAGTTGTGCCTTTTTTTTGTGAGTCGGATTGCCGCTCTTCTGCTACAAACTTCCGCAAGCAACATTACGTTGACCAATAAAATCAGCTGATTCTTGTCATACATATAAATGAATATGCTGTCGGCTCATTGGTCACAGAGCAGGAGGTCCTTGTAACTTTACCGTAAATTGTCACAAAAAATCCCATTGACATTTTACTGACCATGTTTGACCATCACGGTATTATGGGACAAAGTGCGTCCCTTGACAACTCAATACGGGATGCGTACTTATAGGTCTAAATACGGAACGATTCCATATTTAATGCCCCAACCCTACTGACTGCCCTCTGCCGTGACACTACAGTTAAGCTTATTTAAGTGCTTAATATTTGGCTGCATGTGTGCACTTTACCGGGAGTTGGACCGAGGAGGGACACACCGGAACGCGATCGAGAGACGGGTAGGATCTTTCTTCACTGAGGGGGTTCTAATGACGACTGCGGTGTGTCCCGAGGCATCTAAATAGCGTGGTGGTTTTCTGCGGCGGCATTGGGGATATTGTTGACAGCACATAATGTAATGAGATGTCTGTAAGTGAACCATAGTAATACATTGCACTCCTGAGAAACATAATGTTCCTTTAAATCGCTAGTTTTGTCATGCGTAGTATAATCACTGCCAACAAAACACAAGTGTTGTTCTGGCCACATAACACTGAGCGAATAAATTGCCAATGTGACATTTCGTTTCTCTAATTAAAAAGTGACAGTGACTGGAAAATGTTTTCTGTCAAGTTGATCTTTTGTTCTGTCACTTTATTAGTTTCGCTTCACGTACGTCCGCTAGCAAGCTTTGTGATGTTTCCGTCTGTTCCCTCAGTTTCAGGATATTGAAAAAATGTCTTCTCGAAAATTTTCAATTTTAGCCTCTTTTACGTCCGTTTGGATTCTTCCTTTCTGTCTGTAAATTGTGAAGAGTGAACAGAAGTTTACAAGCGTACACTTGGGTTACATCTTGTTGGAGCTTTGCAATGGTGTTTTTTTTTTTTTTGCCTATAAACTCCATTAGGACAATTAAAAATGGCACCTGTCGTTTTCTCACTTAAGGCTGAAAGCCGTTTAAACAATGCTTGCAAGCTTTAAGCCGCAAAAACTGTCAGCACTCTAATCTCCGCCATTCAAATGAGGGCTATGTTTGATAGCAAGTTTGTTTGTTTTTAACTCGATTTTCACGCATGCGCAGTAGTAATGCATACTTCACTTATACAAACGGTGTCACAAAAAAAAACGCGTTTAGATGCATTTTATCTTGATAAATCATATGTATTTCTCCTTCCGAGTACCACAGGTAAACTTTCATTTTGCTCTTCCTTTCTTCACCTACAATATATCTTTTGCCTACACTACAGCTTGAGAGGACTCTGCAGCAGAGGAGTAATTGAAAACACACGAGAGAGCCCAGCTACCAAGGGAAGGTGTGTGTTTGTATGCAAGGCAACGAGGGAGAAAGTTCTGATGAAAAAGAGGTTTGAATTGCGAAAGACACAAACTCACCCTGCTTGACATCTGACTAAATACATTCATTGTTTCCTCTGCTCCAAAAAGCATCAAATATCAGTTCTAGGAGAAAGCAGACTTCAGAGATCTGTTGTGTTGACTGACCCGCCCACTTTGATTGGTGTCAGCCTATTGACCAACATTGTCATCACACTTAAATAGGAGCCAGTAGGTTTCTTCTAAAGTTAAATTCACATGTTCCTCATTTTGCCTTGAATAATAATGATGTTTTATGACGTGTCAAGACTGTGGTCTGCTAGGTAAATTGGCACAACGCTGTCTCCATTATTGAAATATCATTTGACGTCAAATCAACATTAAGGTCAGGAAAGATTGTAGTTTTGGTGAAAGTTACTACTTCCTTGACTGTAACGCCCTTTTCATCATGTTATTAAGGAATGACCACAATGACGTCACTTGCGATTGGCGACATAAAGCTTATGGCTGGAAACAGGAAGTGAACAGCAATATATCCCATTACAGCACCAGCGTTTTGTCAAAAACAGTCTCGACACATAGTTGGAAATTGGACTCCTCCAGCTCCCGTCTGCTGTCTGGCTGACGTCATTCCCCATGGTCACGTCGGCTGCGACCACCAAAAGGCATCTCACTCCAGCAGTTTTAGTTGAAATGCCGAACTTGACTACATTTAAAACAGATGTGTGTCAGATTGGCTGATAACTTTCAAAACAGCTAACAGCCACAGCCATTAAAAATAGCTGCTTCTTGTCTTGTCTTTAATTCCACCTGTAAAGGGTTCCAATAATAGTCCATTTATGTTCCTATTAGAGTCCAAGGTAACTTTCAGTACTCTTTCCAGGACCCAAAAAGAACAGTTATGTTTCCCAATATGGAAACTAACAACTACAAAGACAAACTAAAGGTAATAAATGTGATGGATGATATAGTCAAAATACTATGATGAATCAGATTTATATACCACTTTTCTGGACACTCCACAATGGTTACATTTTTCATGCACTCACACATTCACACTCTGATGGTGGTATGTAGCCACAGCTGCCCTGGGGCAGGCGGACGGACATGTGGCTGACACTGTGCGCCTACGGCCCCAGTGTGAGTGGCACTGGAGGCAATGTGTGTGTGATGTGTCTTTGCCCAAGGGACAACAACAACACATGACATGGGGAGTGAGGGAATTGAATAAGTAACCATCCGGTTACTGGACAACCGGCTCTACCTCCTGAGCCACAGTCGCCGTTAATCTGTTCTCCAGATAAAAAAAACAAAAATAATAATAATAATAATAATAAAAACGTGACTATGATAGTATGATAGAAGGACTGACTTACAGGTAACCACAGCCACAGTTGAGGAGGACTGAGTATCTATTGCTGACATATTTCAGGTCTGTCCAATATGGCACCCAGATTTTGCTCCTATTATCCATCCATCCATCCATTTTCTTGGCCGCTTTTCCTCACAAGGGTCGCGGGGGTGCTGGAGCCTATCCCAGCTGGCTTCGGGCAGTAGGCGGGGTACACCCTGAACTGGTTGCCAGCCAATCACAGGGCACACAGAGACGAACAACCACACTCACAATCACACCTAGGGACAATTTGGAGTGTTCAATTAACCTGCCATGCATGTCTTTGGAATGTGGGAGGAAACCGGAGTACCCGGTGAAAACCCACGCAAGCATGGGGAGAACATGCAAACTCCACCCAGGTAGGCCGAAGCCCGGACTCGATCTCACGTCCTCTGCACTGGGAGGCGGACGTGCTAACCAGTCAGCCACCATGCTGCCCTGGTCCTATTATATCACTCCTAATCCCACTCACTAGCATTTGGAATTTCTGGAGTTTTAGACAGAGATTGCTTCCAGACAAAAGCTGCTCCGTGTATATCTGAAACATGGGTGAGAAAGGGATTTCACACCTCTAGATAATCTTTCCAAGTATTTTCAGAAATATTTCTGAGACAGGAGTTCTAAGAACTATTCGCATCCAGTTAGCACAAGTAAAATCTGCTTTCCCATTATTTTAAATTAAGTGTTCTTGTATTAGTATCCAGTACCAAATGATAATTTAGTTATGAGAGGGTTCCCCCAAACAGAATACTAAAAAAAATACTTAACACAACTTTCTTGCTGATCAAAATTGTTTGTTCAATCTGTCGGTTTTCTTTCAATTGACAAATGAAATAATTTGCATACATTAGCTAGGTAGCTAGAATGCTCGGTAAGCAACATGGAGATTATAAGTAAATTCACTTTATACTAACCTCGCCAGATTCGATGAAAAGCCTACTCTCTCTGTTGTATCTTTAGTTAATGATGCGGTTAATCTATAGTCATTTCATAGTGATTATTAGCAGATTTAGTTCAAAAGAGTGTAAAAGCGATGTGCATTGAATTGTTTCTACGGCTAGGTAGGCGTAGTGTTTGCTAATGGACATTACAAGAAAAAGATATACTTGTTGCATATATTTAGAAGAGCAAAGAAGAGAGAGAAAAATGCAGAAAGATGGTAATGGCGTAGTTTGTATTTTGTTTGCAAGCTGTAGTAAAGAAAAGAAAAGAATATCCCACCCGAGACTCCCGTCCATTTTGTTTTGCAGAAACTTACTATTAGCCCCACACCCTGTGCTTTTCGTTCACCACACCTATGACTTCTGTATTGATTTGGGAGGGAGGAGGGCTGGGAATCACATTTTATTTCTCAATAAAGAATGGTTCGATGAATATACATCAGAAAATGTTGGGGTTCAGTACCTCCAAAAAGGTTAAGGACCACTGAGTTAAGGTCTGCAACCAGGGCAAATCATATCAGTTAATTAGTGCCAAAAAGTCCAGCAGATTATTATTATTATTATTATTTTAAGAGTTTGCAATGGACTCTACAACATTCTAGTAAAACCAGCTGAACACGATAGCAAAGCTTGTGTGAATTGATTGAACACATTCTGGAGCATTTTATAGAACCCTGAAACAATTTCTGCACCTTTTGTGACTTGATATCACAAATGGCCAGTGTTTGGTGTTGTGTTTATGTTGATATTAAACACTGAGGATGTTTGCTGTTGCTTCAAGCGAACATTTATTTCACCAGTCGTATAATGCACATACAGTCTCGTATTAATATATTTCTACACAACATGATTCTTGTTCTACGAATGACTCTTTCCAACGGTCATTGACAGCAGTGACTCCTAGTGGTAACAGTGATCATCACATCCGGTGAAGACTTTAGAATGATGGTAACATGTTCAAATTATTTCTTAAGGGTGAACATATGGGTTTAGAAGCCTCAATTATTTTCTTTCATTTCAGAGAGCTGGTCCAATTTCCAAGCAAAAAGTGACCAATCTATGATAAAAAAAAATCTCGCAGGAAAATGACCTCAAAACAGTATACAGTTATACAGTACAGTGCAGTATCAAAAATGTATTGCTTTAATCAAATCAAGAAAAAAAAGTGTTATTATACAATAATTTAAGACTAGAGGAAGCTGATCTATAACCTTTTCTCTTTACGGCGGGTGTCATCTCGAATTTGATGCATACCCTTGATTGTTGGCTACCCCAACTTGTATCCATCGATTTTTAAAAACCTTAGGCAACACCCTGCCAAAATTGACTAACTTTTCCAGAAGTGCACAATCTTCATGATTTTGCATGAATTCCCTCCTAGCTAAGAGCTCGTACATAAGAGGTTTGATATAAGGAATAAGAAAAAATAGGTGATCATATTTTTCTGTGTGAATGGCTGTGGGTGTGTCCACCACGTCAGTCACCTGAAAGGCTCACATATATGTAACAATATTCGCTCCTATGGGAGCATCCTGAGGCCTCTTACTAAGATTTAGTAGCCTACTATTAGAGCAAGTGCAGTTTATACTGAGGACAACATGGGGTTTCTGTCACAGGCCTCTGAAATATGTGACGAGGATGAAAAGCTATCAGAGCTGGAAGATAATTCAAACTGAAAAATGTGGCCGTACGGTTGAATCTTATACTACACGTATCCGATTTCAAATGAGTACAGTGCTTGAATGCAATTCAGCGGCTGGATTGTTTGATTGTGTTGGGCTGTCTGGGCTCTGAGTCATGTGGCAGTGCTCCTCGGGACACATGCCAAACTCATAGCATATGTTGGAAGGGTATGACAGGAGTTCAGTGAGTATGTGTTTTTCAAGTGCACACATACACACGCACACGTTGACACCCACACACTGAGAAATAGCCTTTGTTTGAACAGTAGGGGTTTTGCACACATGAATAATGTATGTATTTGTGTTAGCGTTTAGTAACACACACCTCATCTGTCTGCATTTTTTTGTAATATTTGCATCATTTGGGCTAATGATATTATGGCATGGGTTTAACATGCCTCATTATTGGAGTTGTCGGCCAAACATAACCAATGAGAGGTAGGAGGAATCTACCTTCATCTTTTGGGGCATGAATATCTTAAACATCTGGACACATCTGTGGTTGTGAGTTGGCAAAGTTAGCCATCATGTGACATGATCAAAACATATTTGCGCCAGCCTTATCTTAACAGCAGCTATTATCCGCCATGCCGACTGGTGTTCTGGTATTTTTCTGTATTTCCCCATTATTTCTGTGTTTTTCACGCTTTTCTCTTCTCTCTCCCTCCTGCTTCCTTTCTTCCTCTTGCTCTGTTTTGATTCATTATGTGCCAGTTTGTGTCGTGAGGATGGAGCTCCCCAGACCCTGGAGGCCTATTGGAGTCTTCAGAAAGCTGCTCTCCACCTCTTCGTGCGTGGGCATTGTCAGCGTAGGCTAATGGTTAAAGCAAGGGCTCAATGAGAGAGGACAAAAGGTCACTGAGGGTCACTTTGGCATCCTGACATGAAAGGAGCTCTCTGTTTCAATGAGGATTAACTTTAAAAAAAAATCCATTGATTGTAACACCACAAGTGCTGCCAGCATCTTATACATGTGAATTCCTCACCACTTCTCTTCTAGTTGGATAATTGAGTTTTCATAATATGAGATTATATTCATTCTTATGGATGTTCAATACCACTTTTTTTCCCCAAACTGATACCAGTACAAGTACTCAACAGCTGATTAGTTGGTACCAAGTACTAATACCAATAAAAATAAAACAATGGCAGAAAGAAAGACCTAAATGTTTCCTTAAAATTACATAAAATCAATGACAATTTTCTATTCTTCTAATTTATAATTCCTGATCATAAAACGGCCAAAAGAGGCTGTCGCGAGTACAAACACCTTGAACTAAGACCGGGTATTAGCCCGATACTTGCTACCGGTACTCGCCCGTCCATATTAATTCTATTCGTTTTTTCCGTGTAGGGGGTTGACAAGTCGAGTTTTAAAACAAAAGTGCATTTATGGGTACTTTATACTTTATTGTCAAAGTAACTAAGTTAATCAGTTACTATTTACCAATTTCCGCCCTTTGCTGCCTCAACATGACAACCGGTTACTTAAATAATACTTATTTATGAAAATGCATAATCTTGAAACATGAACATGTTTCTTTGTTTCTGTTTTTTTGGGTTTACAATACAGAAATTGGTGTATAACACGTTACACCTGCAAACTGGTTACAAACTGTAACTATTAGATTTACATTGTTGAATTGTAACTATAAAATTTATCAGACTCCAAGCGCTCACACGTGTTGGTACACGTGACCCGGCGTTGCGTCTTCCGCTGAGAAAACGTGACATGCGATGTGACGTCACTCCCAAATGCAAGAGAAACATTTTCTCCTCAAAATTCTCTTCAAAATGGACAACAAAATTCTGCATACTACATACATTAGGAGGTAATAAAAAAATAGTAATGTACAGCCACTTAGGAAAGTAACTTTAATTAGATTAGAAAAATGAACCCGTTAGATTGCTCGTTATTGAAAGAAAGTAAGTAAAGAAAGTACCACCCTTATTTGAAGGTATCGGTACTTGTGAAAGATGTCAATACTACTTTACTTACAGATACTTCAGGCAAACATCAGACATATAGTAAATCCGGCCGCTCCATTTTTTCTTACTGTGTAAAAATGACATTTTATATATCAAAAGTATCCTACTACAGCTATTGGTACTCTATATCGGTGGGTGCTCAAAGAGTGAATACTCCAACTGGTATTGATCTGAAAAAAGTTGTATCGAGCATCCCTGGTAATAACATATTCATAGGGTGAAAGGGTATGTGTTTATAAATATTTATCCTAAATACAAATTTGCAAAACATGCATGAATGAATGTAAATGTAGTGATGTAATACGGTATTCTACTTCTAAATTGGTTTTACTACATAAATTGAACCAATAATTGGCCAAAGGTCTTCCCTCCTCACCCACAAAAACACAATAATACATGCACAAAAGACAAACACACAATGCAAACATCACTTCACATAGCTTGAAGTTAAATGAGTTCAGTGTCGGCAGCCCTAATGGTCAAATTCTGCCTTGACCTCTTGACCCCTCGGGTGCCTTTCATCAGCCGCGTGTGTGTTTGTGTGTGGGAGAGCGCGCGTATGTGAGGGAATTAAAGTGTCTTGTGTGGCCAAAGGCAGATTAAGGCCTCGCAGCAGAGCTCATTTAGAGGTTAATGTGTCAGTGAATGAAATGAATGGGCCACTATGAGGTGGGATCAGCAGGACGCAGGCATGCTGTACTCCTGAAACGGCAACGCTTGCATCGCGCATTACGTCAGCGGAGATGCTCAATTTCCATGTACATTTTAGGGTTTGTATCATTGTGAGGTTGGATGGAAAATGAGGAATTGGAAGAATTTCATTCATGAATATCTCCAGGGTTAGACAGGAAATCTTGCAAAACCCCTCGAGATAAAACGTGACTTCAGAGTAAACAAACATGGCTGACTAGTGGCATATTTTTTTTTAGCAGCAAAAAAAAATGACATTAAAAGAAAAGGTGACGTTCATGACGTTTTTGATTTTGGGCTCCCTATCGTGCTTCCTCGCTGCCTCGTCATCTCACTTTCCGAGTTGAGATCGGAGCGGCCAAAACCTCCTTCCGAGCGGGTGAGATCAGAGTACGCCACACACGGCAAGAATATGTGTTAAGATTATCTTTTGGATATCGGAGCGCCCTTATGATTGTCGGGGAAGGGAGATTTGGGACTAAAATCGGGCTAATTATCCTGTCGTGCGATACATTTGCAGTGACAACATGTTGCCGCGATCTTTTGACGGATTATTTTGATTAATAATTCAAGCGTGTAAACTGAATGCTCAGCAACATACATACAACGTTGACTTGCTTTGTCAGTGTGTTTACACTTTACTTATCTTTTCAAATGATTCTTTGGTGGAAGAGAAGCATCGTCAAGATTCATTTACCATTTTCCGCAGCACTTACAAAATAAAAGTCTCTACTAATTCCAGCTTTCAATACACCTTTATTGTGACGAGGTGCAACAACAACAGTGCATTTAATTGTGTGCAAATGCCGTATACACGACTCTGTAACAGCAGGCGCATTAGAGGTGGGCGATATTCATGGTCATTGATATTATCATCAACTTTTGCTTTCACAATGTCCTATTTTACATTATAGAGTTTTAATACTATCTCTAAATGTGCAGAAAATGGCTCAATTGATTGGCTGCAAAGTAGGAGGAAGTGATGATAGTTCTCATTTGGCGAATCAGCGTGCAGGAAGTGATACGTCGTCATTCTGCAAATTAGCGGGCAGGATGCAGTCATGTGACTTGGCGGCGCCAGCCGTGAGGAAGACGAGATGGAAGTGTTTACAAGTGAGAACATGGAATCCGTTGGAAAATACCGTTAGTTTAAAAAATATATTTATATATTGAGATTTTTTTTTGGGCCCATATCACCCACTCCTTAACACAAATCTTTTTTTTTTCTTTTTTTTTTAATGACAGAATTCTGTTGTGATTTATACAGTAATCCCTGCGTAAATGGGGTGAGCCCGCTCACAGTTTTGCTAGCATTTGGCTGACAAAATCCACATTTTGAAAACTGCGATGCGAGACCGCTTATTTCAAGCCTTTGCTATGTTGTACAATACCCTCTCAAGTCCATTCATCACGTCTCTTCACAGCGCTGAGGCCTGGCCACGGATTGCCACTTGACAACCTTGATTTGCCAACCTGGGCATCACGGGCATCGTTGAGAAGTATATTCCTCACTTGCACTAAAGCTTTATGTCGCCGTGCATCGAGCGGTTCATTTTGACAGGGTCCTTCCACGTCACATTGTCCCACCATTAACTTCAAACACGTTCCTCTGACCCAGGTCAATCATGCAGAACCGAGGCTTATTCAGGTCCATTCCTTGACCGCCAGTGTTTATGACATGTTTTCTCACACTCGGCGTTATGACAGTTCCTCTAATCAGAGACAACAGCTCAGATGAGCGTGACGCTTCTTAATGAATGCCCCACTTGAATCTTTGAACCTCTTTAATATCCAGCACGTCAAATCAAGTGTGATGCATGTTGTTACAATGTGCTGTGCTGTTATTCACGTCACGATGAAGCCCTTGTGTGTTTCATCTGATAAGAACGGATGCCTTAATTATCTCCAAATCACTTTTAGCATTTTGGCTTCATTATGTAAGAGGGCCACCCAACATCCTGACGTGTTGGATTTGCAATTAGGACAACAAAGTATTTCACAGCGAGGCATGCAACAGTTTCATTGTTTTTGTCAATATTTCCATACAAATCAGAGTGAAATCTGGAAATTCTTTGCAAAGCCTGTTGAACTAAAGGCTCCGGGGAGCCCTGCACACATGTGTGTCACTGATTAATACTGCAGGCTTTCCCAAAAAATGTGAGGTTGAGGAAAAACGAAAACACCAACTATCAAAAGGAAAACACAGATTTCCCATCATCATCATCATCGTCTTCTCTGTCACAGGCCAACAGTGGACGTTCTGGGAAACAAGTTGAGCGTTAAACCGTATGATTCAAGGGCCAAACACCACTTCAAATAGAGACACATCACGCCCACATTGAATGTCTTTCATATTTTAAACCCTTGTAGGCAGCCAAAATAAGAAAAATGATAATGTCACTGAGCCCCCCCAACATTCACATGGAAATGTCTGCTTTCTGATATCGCACTCCCTATAAGTGAAACCGTGCACACCCTGTTGTGCACACTGCATCATGTGCCAAGACAGGACTGCAGTGCTGGAAATCCTTTGCACAAGGAGGCTGCAGTCTATCCATCATATTCAGTATTATTACATACATACTGTACTCAATGTATATGCTTTGCGTTATCATGTGTCGGTGGTTACATTACAATGCCATCCATTTACATTCATTTTGATGTATCTTTACACACCAGATGGTTTGTGTCACGAGATGATAGCAACTGTTTGCAAAAGGATGCTGAAGGTGATTGGGAGGTTTTTGTCAGCCACGCCTGTTGCAATCCAATCAGTAAGTGGGGATACATTTTGGCATTTTGATAGTTACAAATAGTAATGCCACCACTGGTACTACACACTGGTGTTTGGATGGTGCGAATGTCTGGTGGTGGTCGGAGGGGCCGTAGGCGCACACTGGCAGCCACGCTTCCGTCAGCCTGGCCCAGGGCTCAATGTGTGAGTGCATGAATAATATATCCACTGTAAGGTGTCTTTGAGTGTCTAGGAAAGTGCTACATAAATCTGATGCATTATTATTATTATTAAACGCAAATGTGGTGGCTGCCAACAGTAGCCGTTTGTTCAAGACAAATAAAAAGGGTGACATTCCCAAACATGTAAGGAGTTTTGAGGACGCTGGCCCACAAGACCAGCGTACGGTAAGTGAGGAGGGACACGATACAAACTACATTAGTGTCAGCAACTAAAGAGGCACTTAAAAAAAGAAACCACGGAACCCACAAACCTTTTAGACATCTAAAATGAGGTTGGATTTTGCTTTTCTTTTTTCTTTTGAATTCTGCTGTAGACACCATTCAAACAGGAGGCCCGTCGAAGCGATGTCAGCGCATCCGCCATATTGGATGTGACAATTGTATTCGCTATTAAATTGGTAAATAATTAGTAAGATTGAGTTAGAATGGGATAATATAATCAAAGCTAATGATTCCTTATTAATCCAATGAGTTGTGGCTTAATGATACACTATCCAAGGAGAAACTGAACGAGGCATCTTTACAAATAGCTTCACTTGCCTCATCGAATATGGCTGCGGCGTCAAGGTACTCACAACGGCGTTGCCGTCTACTGTGTGTGTATGTACTGTAAATGCTGTCTGTGATAATACTTGTCAGCGGGCGCCATTCATTCATTCCATGCTACGTGAATTTATCCAAATATATGGGGAGTTAATACTGTCTGTAGGGTATTCATAATAATAATAATAATAATTTTTAAAAAAATGCTTTTACTTGCTTCAGATTGGCCAATTTTTGTGTCTGCACTTTGTAGTTTTTTAACATGTTAGTAAAGGATACTCGTACTGTAAAAGAAGCCTTTACGGAAGAACTGTTGTATTGGACTCACATACACACAGACTCCCACACACACACACCAATCCCCCAAGGGACAAACAGCTTTTGTTTTTGTCATGCAAGGATTGGAGAGGCAAAAGAGGCTTTATTGGAAAACGGCTGTGGTGTTTTCCCTCTCCAAAAATCACCGGGCTCATTAGAGAAGACTTTTCCGAGTTGGAAAGGCACACACGATACATCACACTTCACAACACTGACCTATTTACGAGGTGACTTGCAGCATACCGATAAAACAGATAACAGCCCACCACAAGGGCCAGGTCAATGCATTGTGGGGAACATATCAAGTCATCATCTTCTGTAGTTACAGTCAAAGGAGGCTGATGTGGATGATTTAGATGTCACCAAGAGAATAAAAGGACCAAAATTCACACACATCAAACACACTCGGTCAGACAAACACTGCTTGTAGTTCATGAGTCTTCCTGCTATCCTTGATTTACCGACTTCCTTCATACAGTACATATGTGCGCACAAGCTCGTGAGCTCCCGCTCCAAATCCCCCTAACGCGAGCCTCCAGCCCCCACTGATGGCTTCCATGTGTTGTGTATCTGCGGTGAAATGTACCTTTTTCCAAAGCAGAGGAAGGGCAACCTGACACTGTGGCATCCCCCAAAATACCTCCTCCTGTGAAAAGCCACCATTGAAAAAAGAACCATAAAACCTTCACTTAGATGAGGTCATACATTTTCAGCGTGGGTTACCCCAGTGCTGCTGTTCTGTAAGTTATACGGTCATGTCCACATTCCTGCAAATGCAAAGTTAAATATGGCAAACCTCGAAAATATTGTTATGGTCAACAAATATCATCAAAGGTGTTCTCAGTTTGTTTATTGGAAGAAGCAATTTTCCCCTCTCGTACATGAGGCGAATGAAGTAACACACTGTATTTGCAAATTTCACTCATTCTGTTCTGCTCTTGGAAGTAGTATGCTACGGTTAGCTTGCTAGCACACTAGCGCCCGTCTGTTAGCATGCTAGAGTTAGCATGCTATTGTATTATCCATACATTTTCCGAGCAGGCGTATATATAGACGTTAACAGGCCTTTATGGCAAATGGAATTTGCGGATATGTTTATGTTCTATATTACTTTTATGTTTATGTTATTTAATTCCTTAATATCATGTTTTCTGTGTTTTTGAAAAATTTGAATAGCATAACACCAAGGGAACATCTTGGTCTTGTAATTTCGCATGGAGAGCAGTTAGCATCTAGGTATTCCAGACCCAAATGTGTGACATGGTGGCTGCCTATACTGCTTATCATGTATCAATAAATGAGTTAGTAAATGCAGGAGCACATCTACCTTGCCCTAAATAAGATTATACAATACATTATCTCGACAGTCGATGGTGTTCAAAAATAAGATTAATGGGGCGGCCCTGTGACACAAATCACCTTTATTAGACCTTCATCATTCACGTTAATAGTATTTTGCAGAGCTGGGCACCTCCGTTAATCGACAATTCATGTCTATGACGAAGCCCACCTTTCATTCTGTGAATGCTCGCAAAAATACACAGAATGAGAAGGGACCGTATGTACTCACCCCGATCGCTTGTCTGAACGCGCTTCAGTCGGTGCTCAGTCCGCAAGGTCGGCATCGTCGTAGATGGGAATTTACAGAAGTGCCCAGCTTTGGTATTGTGTTTTTTGGTTTTGTGTCAAAAGTGTTAAAAGAATGCAAAAAATGTTTGTTTGTTTTTTAATGACTGTGGTCACCCAAAATTTTATGCTGGCAACAGTTCCTGTAATGGATTAATTGGATCTATTACCGTTAAATGGAACAGAACAATGTCTTCAAAAGTCAAACAAATCCGAGGTCGACCAGCATTGCACAACGGATTCTATTTCTCTTGAAGACAATAATATTTATTTATTAATGTGTCTGCCAGTCTTCGACTTAATCCTTTTGTGGCGTATCAGATAAAGCGCTATCACTGACACTGCATTCTCCTGCTCTACCCAAAGATAACAATAATCCAGTCATCAAAATTCACAAAAGGCTATTTGATTTTTAATAGACGTGAGAATGTTTCCATAACCTCTTCATATGTCTACTCAGCCCAAAAGCCAGTCATATGTGTGCATAGCTTTTCTTGCATCTGCAGTGTAACACCATCCCTTCCTCTTGTCTTGTTCCCACCAATCCAGTTGAGTCCAGTTGTGTTTTGAAAGGGTGGTTATATTCGCTGTTATTGTATGATTTCACCGAACCTCTCCTCCCAGCCTTTGAAGCGAGGACGAACCCAATGAAGCTGAGCAATCCCTGCTGTAATCCTCGGTCGCGCTACCAGAACCTTTCCCTTTCTCACACATGGTCAAATTCTTCCTGCCTCCTCATGCAACTGGAACAAATTTGTCAGCTCAACAGATTTTGAGAGCATTTTGGAGGTGCACACAAGACTGTTAGTCTGTTGAAGTTGACCTAAGGGTATTTGTCCTGGTTGAGTCCTTTGAAAATAAACAAGAGGACAGAGGATCTTAGTCTTGTGAAGTGGTAAGATTTCAGGGGCAGAGGAAAACAACAATTACCCAAGGCGTTATGGACATTAAGTGCTGAATGAGAGCTGTGCGGAGGTAGGGTTCTGTGAATAAATAAGCAATGTTGGGATAGTATCTGCCATGGCGCGAACACTGATGAAAGGGAGACATAGAAAGATAAAATAAACTTTAAACTGACTTGGCACTGACCTCCTTTGTCAAAGTGCTACCGCTGGGTTGGAGGTGTTTTGACCGGCTATAGGCTTTCCGCACTTCAGCTTTCACAATATACGCATGGCTACAGAGCCTTAGGACAAGCCTCATTGGAACTAAGGACAACGACCCAAAAAATACATGTATTAAATGAGTAGTGCCCCAGTGAAGTTGTATCACTTTATGTTCAGTCATGGAGTGCAGATCTGACAGCTTTCTTATTGAACCGTTTTCATCCTTTTGGAATATGTAAATAAAATGGCAGATAAAGCACTGCACTCTTCTATTTGACTTGTGGGAGCTTGTATTTAAATACGATGGAGTCAGTAAGGTGAACACATTCCATTCTAGGATGCTGCTTAATCTTTGGATTTGTTCAAATTTAGAATACATTTTTCTCAATTTGAAATAATGAGATGTTACTGTCTTAAAACCTTTATCAACTTAATTAATTTAAGTAATCTAAACTTTTAAACAATTGAACTTCTCTTAACTTATTTGCTTCCAAGAACTTGTAAATACGTTCTATTTTAAATATTACCATGGTCCCAAAAACGTATTTACATGTTTTTAAATATTTGTTTTAATGCTAGAGCATACAGATGGCGTTGATGCAGCCTCTGAACTGAAGAGGGATGCTTGAAGAATGGTAGTTATAACAAAAATGGCCAGCAGGTGGCATAGTATAAGCGATCAACCAGGGCCATGTTACAACAAGCTGTTTTCCCCACTGTTTTCAACAGATTTGTGAATAATGATAAAACCTAGCTATAGTCTAATGCTAATTGCTGCAAAACAGAAACAGATAGAAATATACTTTTTTTTCTTGATGAAAGAAGAGACTAATCTTTCTTTTGGTAAGTTCCATGTTTTCATAGCAATAGAACAGAAAATTCTGTGGGCTTTGCAAAATATGTCAGAATCCAGTCAAACAGAGCAAAAGGGGTTGCTTCGTATGGCTGGGAGTGAATGAGTTAATGTCTTATGAGGACCGTAAAGGATTGTACACAGTGTTCATCTACTTTGTGCCGTGAAGTAAAAGGGCTCCAAATCTGGTCGTAAATCTGTGAGAGATTGCAGTCGCTGCCAAACGACAGAAATTCAATCCATGGTCATACGACCGGTTGAGAGCTGCCAATTCAGCCCCCCACACTGCTAATACATGCCATGGCTAGCAATGCCTGGCCTCACTTGGAATGTAGACTTGATTTGGACATTTTGACTGGCCAATCCCAACACATCACAGAACACGGGTTCAACATTCTCCTGGAAGCACTTGACGGAATTATATTGAATTCAAAACATATTTTCCGATTCTTTTTATTGGAGATTATGGTTAAACAATATGCTAGGGAAGCAGCACCAGTGAAAGGCATTATTCAAAAAGGTTGAAGGGATTTTGTCTTGTTTTGTTTTTTTCATTTTCAAATCCAAAATATACCCAGATCAATACAGGCTCTAGAATACAACAAGTGCTAGTCCCACCATTTTCCAACCTTTTTTGCTCAGTCACGGCAGCTATCGGACGCTGGCTGTGCTAGCGTCATTCACGCATTGTAACATTAGAAATACGCCACCAGAAAAGCTTAGCTTGCATTGGGTCTGACTGGCGACCGCAGTATTAAGCTAGTAGGACTATATTTCCCATGATTCTTAGACACAGAAGCATGAAGCATAGTTTTGGTCAAATGAAAATAAGCCTGGCGGTGGATAAGAATAAGAACGCAAACGTGAATGTGAAAGTAAATAGGAAGGAATATAACAGTTAAATTCCTTTTTTAATTGGTTTATTGTATGAATTACAAAAACAACTACGTGATTGACGCACACATGGCCCAAAAAAGTGGCCTTAAAATTTGGGACGCCGGGACGGGACAAGCGTAAAAGTTGGACAAAACAATGGGGCTGGTGAAATCACTTGGGACACAAGGCTCAAAACTGAAACTGTCCTGGATAAATTGAGACATCTGGTCACCCTAGTGTTACCTTATTTACCATCTATCCATCCATCCATTGGGTAGACTCTGAACTGGTCGCCAGCCAATAGCAGGGAACATAAAGACAAGCAACCATTCCCACCTTTGAACAATTTAGAGGGTTCAATTAACCTACTATGCATTTGTGCAATGTGGGAGGTAATTGGAGTAAAGAAAAGCAACACCGGCACTGGGAAAACCTGCAAACTCCACACAGGAAGGCCAGAAGCCCAATTTCAACCCACAACCTCAGAACTGTGAGGCAATCTTAGACCACTGTAGTCATCTCACCACTTTCCTTCTGTTGTTTATTCAGTGTCCAGGTCACCAGCAATCCCAAATCAGTAGGATCAAAGGGTACTATACCGCCCCCATTTTCAATATCGCTTATCCGGTGCAGGATGAAGGGGTCGGCAGTGCAAATCACTGGATTACTGTTTTTGCTGGTACTATCCCTGACAGACTCCATTCTGACAGTTAAATGGATGTGAGCTAGAAACTTGGGCTGAAAGTATACTATTATTTGAAAGCAGTGTTTTGGCTAAGTAGTAATTAACATCATAATTTATGGCCTGCTTTGAAAGACAAATACGCTATTATTCAACCCCACAGGCCTACGTGACCTTGCAAACAAACAACATTAGACCCTTTACTGCAGACTCTACCTCAAGTTGCACAACATTAAATTGCTAATCATTTTACAAAGTCGAGAGCATTTTATTAATGAAGACCCAGTAGTGAATTAACATTGACTCGTTTTCACACCAAATACAAATTATAGCCATCGGTGTCCATTTGCCCTCGTGTTGTTTCCTGTTTGGTGGGGTGAAGCAGTGCGTGCAAGCGATTGTTGTGATTCTAGGAAGTGGGGAATAGCAAGCAGTGCAGGCCAATTGGCCCTGCACAGACTTGCACAGTTAACACAGTTTGCAAGAGCCTTGGCATTGCTGCTGATATAATGTTGTGGCTCACTGGCTCACCATGAGTTCCTAATGACCCAAACAAATACATCCTCTATCCCTGTGTGTTTCATCTTCATGCCTTTGGTGCCTGTGATTCTATTTTCCCAGTTCGTGCCATTGCATGCGCCGCTGTTGATAGGGGGACCTTCACGAGCAATTACAGACAATTATGGCGCTCAAGGTCGCTGCGTTAGCATGTCAATGTCTTTTAATTGGGTTTGTGCTAGCGTTCAAGCATGAGATAAATGGAGAAATAACCTCTTAATTGGATTTCTATCTTGATCTCAATTGCAATCATCAACTCTATTACTTTAAAGAGAAAAATTACAAAGTCACAGATTACTTTTTGTGACAACATACACTGAATTGAAATAATTCTGCTCGCAAAACAAAGCCTGGTTCACACGGCAGGTTTATTAGCCCAATTTTAGCCCATTATTCTCCCCTCCCGATTTAAAGACGCTCCGATGATCATAATGGCTCCATAGATAATCTTATTGGATGTTACTGTCGTTTGACTGCACAACAGACTGCACGTTCAAAATTATTATAACCCGTGATTTTTTATCAGCATGTGTGACGATAAAAAATAATCACTTGATGGTACAAAACAACATTAACCATTTACTAGTCATCTGTTACAAATGTTTGTCAATGATGACCATCACCCAGGAAGTTGCTACTTGTGAAGCTCTTATACCTAGTCAACATTTTTTTTTTTTTTAAATAAACTTCATCATCAAGTTTATGGGTTGTTTGACTACAATTTATTTTAGGATTAGGATTAGGATACTCTCAAATCTTGCTAGCAGTTTTACCACTGCAACCTCCCTTTTACATTCATTAGCCTGACTATGGGAAATTGGGGTGCATATAAAAAAGTGTCTGAAACTCACTCTATTGCGGATTTTCATTTGTGATATTTGTAACCAGGTTTCTGGTTAAATGTAAGCCATTTTATGATTAATAAGAAAATCTTGTACATAACTATTAAGCAAACATTTCGTTGACCTTGTCCTAATGTGCTGCCAAGGGGAGGAGCACGCATCTACTGACATTAATTTATGAGCGCAACCTATAATCAGCAGCTCAGTTTATATTCTACATTTTTCATGTTAAACATTTATTAAGTGTAACAAGTGTTTTTCAAGTGTGGAAGCCGCATATTTGAGTGGGGTGCAGTGTAATGACTTAATAGAAGTGTAAATCACTGCCAAAATAAAATAAAATATATATTTATTTATTTTGGAACATGCTTCAGCGAAAAGTGAGGGAATACTGTCCATTAAAAATAACAAAGTTGAGGTTAGCATGTTGGCTGTTGCTAAATTAAATGCCTACCACTGGTTTATAACTTAAGAATGCTATCATTTATTTGTTTGTTTATTTATTTATTTATATGAAGGTTTCATATTAAATACTATTTAATGTTTAAAAACAGAAATACAATCTGAATAACCTATATATAAGGCACTATATATATATATATATATATATATATATATATATATATATATATATATGTAAAAATATGGAGCCTATCCCAGCTGGCTTCGGGCAGTAGGCGGGGTACACCCTGAACTGGTTGCCAGCCAATCGCAGGGCACACAGAGACGAACAACCATCCACACTCACTATCACACCTATGGACAATTTAGAGTGTTCAATTAACCTGCCATGCATGTCTTTGGAATGTGGGAGGAAACCGGAGTACCCAGAGAAAACCCACGCAAGCACGGGGAGAACACGCAAACTCGATCTCACGTCCTCTGCACTGGGAGGCGGACGTGCTAACCAGTCAGCCACCGTATATATATATATATATATATATATATATATATATATATATATATATATATATATATATATATATAATCAAATTAAGTTTAGTCTTTTTCACATCTCCCTCCTCTGGACTGAAGTCAGGTTTTCAACACACACCCTCTTAAAAATACAGATAGCCATGTGCTATTGGACACAGACTTGGACACACTCTCGCAGGAACCCGATCACCTTAGCTGTCGAGCTGAATTCCTCAACAGAGCACGCACATTGTTGGCTGCTGCAGGAGCAGTGGAGGCAGGACACGGACATGCTCTGGTCCCATCTCCAGTCTTCTTCAATATTTCATCAGGAACCTTTCTCCTGTCCTCTGGAGCCCAGCGGCCTTCTCTTGCATGCCAAATCAATTCTTTATTCTTCCAGTGCAAGCCGCTGTCACTCGTTTCCAAAAGGGGAAATAAAAAAGTTTCCAAAAACCTGCTTGCATACCTTTGCTCAACTATTTGTCTTGATTATTTATTTCCCCAGGGCTACCAGCAGCGTTCCTCTTCTTGATGCCCTGTGAGTCCGATAAAGCAGTCAGATTTATGTTTAGCCTTCCAGCAATGAATGGTGTGGTCGTAAAAGAGTTACTTTGAGGGTAGTAGCCAGAGAAAGTTCAGACACAGAATCGGGACTAAATTATAGAAGCAGTTATGTCACGAGACTTCACATTCTCTAAATGTATATTGTTGGGCAACAACTCAACTATTTGTGCCCAATGCTACGTAATCTACAGTATCATCTCCATCAGTGTTCACGGAGGCTGCTCCTTTTTCCCATTTTTTTTCTTCTAACATTTTATGTGCGGAAAGGGAGGTAGTGATGCATACATTTACAGTAGCACACCTAATGAGAACAGATGATAAAATTATCATATGGACATTCGTGTACAAGTTGTTTTCCTCTTTTTTTTAATGCTTAACTTTTCTCATCAAAGGGGAAGTCAACCCCAAAATTTTCTTTACAAGATTATGACCTATGCAGCTCCACTAGTCTAAACACGGCATTCTGATTAACATTATGTTTGTGGAATATGAATTAAGCATCCAAATCCAACCCCTTTTTAACGATCTCAGGGGGCGCCCATTTTGCCACTGAAAATGTCAGCACAGTTGCTCAGGTCCAATCACAGCTCACCTGTTTTCTGGGCTTGGTCATGTGATGTTCTCAAGCTGAGCCGTGATTGGTAGTTACCTGCACCCTGAGGAACAGCGATGTCATTTTCAGTCGAGAGCAAGTGGCAAAATGGCCGTCCCCTGAGATGGATAAAAACGGATGGATTATGCAAAGAGATTTCTCCAGATTGAATCTCTTTCTTGATATTATGGACCTTAGATGATGACATCCCTAAATTCCTTGCAACTGTACACTGAGAAACGCTCTTGGATTGTTGGAACATTTGCTCAACCGCAGTTGTTCACCAAGTGGTGAACCTCACCCCATCCTCGCTTGAGAACAACTGAGCCTTTTGAGGATGCTCCTTTTGTAAGCAATCACGACCATAAGCCAGACAAAGGCAACTACTCAGAACCTCCAATCAAAAAATGAATCCACACAAAATAACCACAAGATTTGCGTGATAGAACAAACTGTCCAAACTAATGCAGTCTCCTCGCATGCATGATGGAACAGACTTACCTCATATTTAAGGGCGAAGTCGTTATATGATGGAATTTTCCTGACAAACAGCCATCACAGTGTGATTTATTAATGATGATTTATTTATTTAATTTAATATAATTTGATTTAATTTTATTTTTTTAATATTTTTTTTCTGGAGAGCTCAGTATTGTTCATTCAGTAATTTTACCGATTTGACATGTCATCATCATTGCTCTCTCTCTTTTTTCTTTTTTTTATATATTTTTTTTAATGAATTTTTCTTTTGTATGTGTATGTGCATGTGCGTGTGTGTGAGTGTGTATTCATTAGTTCACCTAAAACCTATTAAAAAATCACATACCGTTCACCTAAACCGAACACTTCAGAACCCAGCCAGAGCCGTGAGGCCGTCAGGAGACCCGAGGAAGGACCAAAGAAAAGAAAGGAAAGTGAAATCCAGCACCGACCAGACACCACCACTACCCATTGGGCCACCAATCAGAGTAACTTCACCAACCCCAGAAACATCCAAATTCCAACAAAACAGGGAGACCTCAAGAGACCAAAGGAGAGACTGAGGAACGGAGGGAAGGACAGACGAAGCAGCCAGGATGCTTTATGACACTTGAGTTTAACTCATGTAAGCAGTAACAGTTCACTCACACCCTAATTAGCCTCTTTTGTAATCATTCAGGGGACTTTTACAAGCCTTTGGGCTGAATATACATTGCCGCTCTTGTTTTGACAGCGCAACAGATTTGGTATGTTCTGTACTTTTACTCATAGAACAAGTGCCGGAGAGCAAAAGCAAAAATCCATAATTAGACTAGCAAAGACAGCAGGTACTTACTGGTCATAACAATAGGTATAATGTAGATAAATGATTAAAAGCAAATGAAAAACAGGTCTTCATAACTACTTCCTCAATAGAAGTCTTGCATAATCTTATGCAAATACTTTAAGCTTTATCAGATAGAGACAAGCAGTCCTCTTGGCTATATTTTACTGTTGGCCTCTTCCTCTGCTTTGAATCGCAGGAGGATGACACACAGATATGCTGCCCCATGGAGGACCTGATCACAGGGATGACGCATTGAGGGATAGACAAAGATAAGAAAATGGCTCAGATGAAAGAAGGTGAAAGCTGCGTCACCAGATCGTCTTCAGAAACGCCCTGTGTTATGCTGGTCCTAATTCTTCCCCATCTAAACGTTTTTGCCTGTTTACAGCACCAGTCACATTCCTGCACTCTTGGTGACCAGCGCATTTGTAGAAACCTTCGAGGAGCCAAGACGCTGTCTGGTTGTTGGAATATTTTGTGATGAAGGCAGCAGCAGAGAGGTGCCCGTTATACTGTCAGCGTTAACTGGTCACAGTGTTCCCTCTTGGCTTACTCTCAGTAGTTTTGTCACACTAGGGGGAATGATGAAGCCTAATTATTTTTAATTCAGCTTCCGTGGTCACCATAAATCAACGTAAATATTTCAAGTGGTCACATGAAGGTCACATAACATGTAAACAATAATTCAAAAAAACACAGCAGTCAAGAGGTAAGAGATGAGGTGGTTGTTGGCTGTGTTATGCAGCCAAGACGAAGAGACGGTTCATTGTAAAACCACCACAGAAAATAAAAGTTTGGCTTCTGAGAAGGGAATCACGACTCTCCAGGACTCTTACACAGAGGATGGCAAACACAAGCAGGGAGAAAGATCAAGTAATCATTTTTTTTGTGGATTGATTTCTTTAACCCTTCACCTCATCACCCTTTGCCGCCCTCCAAGGTTGGAGCCCCTCTCTGGCATGTAAAAGAAGTAAATGGTGGGGGTATGAGGATGAGAGCGCAGGATACTTTCCCAGTTCAGCTATTATTCTTTGTTAAACACTTTTTAGCACTGCTCAGTCTGTCTCTGGTGGTTTTCATTAAGAAAGGAATCAACTTGGTTTTGCTAGGACCCCTAATCAAAACCATACGCCTTGGAGCGTTTAATTGATGCAAGATGGACCTCCGGGTTGTACACAACTGGCTTAATGCGACAGCTTATCCCATCACTACAATAGTGTTTCTCAATGGGCCGGCGAGAAAAACATCCCCTCAGTGAGGGAAATCTTGTTCTTATCCCTCTGATTTCAGAGCACTGTTGTTGTTGAAACACCTCTAGACTGCTATTTACTACCACACCGGCAGCTCCTTCTGCATGACATTATTTGCATTGCTCTAGGAACCTGTCTTATCCTTGTTGGTTAATGTTATGAAAATGAGTGTGGTACACTTGAAGACATGCAGGCAGGGCATGTGTGTGTTGCGGTGTGTCTTGGAAGTGGCTGGACATTGTGTGACTGTGTGTCCACCACTAGCCAGCTGACTGGGCAGGGGAGCTCGCGTTTAACTGAAAGAAAACAAGAGTCTGAATGAAAACGACATGCTCAGAGCTGAGGATGTTTTTTTAACTACAGCCAAAGCAGCAGTTCCAGTTCTTGCTGTAACCCCGCCATAAAGATAGTGTTTCATTCAGCTTTTAGTTTTGAATATAACCAAGGCCACTGCTGATTTTTTTCAGCCATCTCTCACATGTTGACAGGTTAGTCGAACCCCAAAAAAATTGCATAGGGAGAGATAATATACCTGCTTCCTTTTCCCCCTACCCCCTTTTTCTTAATCCTCTGGGAGTGTTTGGATTTCTTTGGAAAACAATATTAATAATTTGGAAATGTGGTTATTCCAGCTCCTGTTGTGAACTTGTCTCTCTCTCATTTCCTCCTGAAAGTTCCCTTGATGTTGGTCTTGTTATTATTATGTTTTTAAAGGATGGTGAGACCTGCAAGTTATAACGCCGCCATAGAACAGTCAACCAGTTTTAACTCTTGCTTAAAGTGGTTTTCAACTTTCAATAGTGTGGTAAGCGGCTTTATCAAACTGAAGCTCTATGCACTGTTGTAAGGATAAGGTAGCAGATGGCAGTAAATATGGTGCCACGAAGCAGCATCCGCCACTAATATACGCTTTTGGAAGAAAGAAAAAAAGTTTGATACTACCATATAGTGGCCATTGTTGTTGTTGTTTTTCATTTTTCACATGGGCCGTTACCAATATTCTTGACGGTAGCAAGATATTCTCAAAGCAACATGGTAGGATGTAAACTTCCCTTTTAAAAGCTAGTGCTTTCGGTTATATCGAGTCTGGACACTCAATGAGGGAAGTGGTGAGAATTTTTCACTGAGTTAGGGTTGGGAGAAAAGCAACCCATTTTGAAGCCGAGAGAAGAGGAACAATTTATCAGAACTGCTGCAAAAACATTGGGAATAGCCAATATAACAATTTGGAATGTCATGAAAAAGAAAGAAACTAGTGCTGTACTGAGCAATAGACATCAAACAGGTCAGCCAAGGGTATCAACAGCAGTTGATGACAGAAGCATTGTGAGAGCTGTGAAGAAAAAACCCAAGACAAGTCAGTAACATCACCGCCAACAGCACAAAGCGCCTCTCGCTGTTCAACATTCAACAAGAAAACGGTGAGTAATTCTGCAAGAACAGAGTTAATTGCAGCGTTCATTCGTCCATGTTAGGTTTTTTTCGTTTCCCACAGCGTCTGCGCTTCCTGGTTTTGCCCTGGCACAAAATGGTCAATTTTTATATCACGCTTTATCTACAACATAAGGTGCCCAAAGCGCTTAACAAAGCCTCACATTCACCCATCCACACACATATTCATACACCAGTGGTCGGCTGCCGCCATGCAGGGCGCGACCAGGTCCACTGGGAGCAAATCGGGGTTCAGAGTCTTGCTCAAGGACACTTTGACATGGTCACCAGGGGTGAGGATCGTCGCACAAGCTCACGGATGGGAGACGACCACTCTACCACGCAGCCATTCCGCTACCCTCCATCCATCCATCCATTTTCTTAACCACTTGGCCTCACAAGGGTCGCGGGGGGGCACTGGAGCCTATCCCAGCTGGCTTCGGGCAGTAGGCGGGTTACACCCCGAACTGGTTGCCAGCCAATCGCAGCCATTCCGCTACCCCAAAAAAGTAAATGTGCCAGTTTTTAATCCCAAGCACGTCTATGAAAATAGGGTCCAGCGTCTCACACTGTATTACAAACCCCAAATTTCTTGAATCGAAGGAGGAGTTCAAAATTTCCACACATCTCGTACGATGCCTTGAGAGGCTAATAGGAGGTATGAATGATGTTCTGCTATTCATATGCAGGGTGTCTTCCTTAATGTGCGCTATGGAGTTAAGGGAAGCGTCAGCCACAAATCAACTCCCACCCAAGCGAAACCAACATCATCAAAGTCATGACCGCAGGCATGAACTGTCTACTCCAAAACTGAAAGTGTGTGTGTGTGTGGGGGGGGGGGGGGGGTATTGCTATACCGACTGTAATTGCAGATCATAAAATGGCACCTCTCCTTGTCATCAAGTAGCAGTATTTTATCTTCTCACTCTACGTCTGTCCACATTCAGGATGGGCCATTGCTTAAATGCTCTCTCGTTCTTCCCCTCGCGGCCCCGCCTGGCCCCAGCCTGCCTGATGGGTGCTGCAGTGCAGCTGTGCGTGTACTGATGGAGGGAGGCCCAGCAGAAAGGGGCAGCGAACAGGCTGATTATTAGTACGACGGCGAGAGAGAATTCTGTGCGAGTCCAAAAAAAATTGGCCTTTGCTGCACTTACAGCTTGTTTTTCCAACCACCCACTCTCGCTAACACTCCCACCCACCGTCCTATTCCTTGCCTCCATTTTTTTTTACGCTACAGGGGTCAGCTGCTGTTTATGACATGAAAAAGAGCTCAAAGCACTGTCAAGTTTTTCGGACGATGAGCAGGGCTTGTGAGAAGATTCTGGACAAAGAAGTGAGAGGAAGACGAAATATTGCTCACTCCCATTCAAAACATGAAATCTCTCCAAATGAAGCATCTGGTCCGACAAACGATAGCAGGCTTGCGTGCGTGCATGTGCAATCGTGTGCTTTCACAACATCCTTCCAGTGGCCTGAATGGGAGGGGAGGGCAGTGACACAGACGGTGATGAGAGGAAAGGAAGCATCGGCCATAACTAGCCAACATCTGCCAGCGGCCGGCTCCGACGCAGTACAATGGGACCTTTCAACGCCAGCGGAGAACAGAGCTGCGCCCACTGTGATAAGTGCATAACAGACCTGAGCAGTTTGATGTGCATCCAGAATCCAGATTCATGTGCAGATTTCGATCAAAACAGGGAGTGGTGTAGAGGATTTGTTGATGGCCGGGCCGCCCTGTGAAGTGGATCGGCCCAACACAAATAAATCCTAATATAATCCTAGATGTGGTTAGACGCAGCGTGAAGGGACTTTTGATCTACCCTTGAAATAAAACACTTTCTTACATCTGCCTCAGCGAATTGTCAAACTGCCTCACGTTGCCAAGAATATCATACTGACCATTGAAAAAGGCAGTAGTTCAACATTTTAATTTTATTTTGTATTGCACCCACTAAAAGCACTTTCATCATGATTAATGTTCAGCATCATGCTCCTTGCAAAGATGTCAATGAGAACACCCGCCACGAGGGCCGCGCGAGTACAATGGCCCCTTGACTTACGAGTACCCCAACTTGCACGTTTTTCAGGTGACAAGTCGTTACTTGGTCGACTTTTTGGTTTGTGTTGGGAGCCAAATTTGAATAATCAGATGTTATACAGTATATACTGGGTCTAGACGCTCACACACAGACTATAACCGGCCATGAGAATCTTCATTTGAAACATCTCATCAACCACCTATGCTCGAGTCATTTCATTTTGTGGACATAGAGCAGGCCACAACACCCACATCAAACCGGCTTGCTTTGTGACGATTCAGCATGTGTATGGGAGAGACGACAATTAGAGTATTAAACCTCTGAAATTATTAGACATTAATATCACTGGCCGCAGTGATATTTTGTTTGGATTATAGACGGCAAGCGTTTGCCATTAAACTGTAGTGAGTACCGTGGGAGAGGTTTGCAGTGATTGATGTTGAAGTAGAGATGCTTGCGTACATTTTGGTTGAGACTGATTACAGTTTATGACATCAAGTGGCGAAGATTGTTTACATCAATTGAAATGCTGCCTTAACATTCTATGGGAAAGATGGACCTTACCACACGGACACTCCCAATTACGACTGAGTTCTGTACATGTGCTTTTGTTGTCGTAGCAAAAAAAATACACATGGCAGCTGACGTAGTCTTTGCTCATAAAACCAAACAATTGCGGGAAATAATGAGTTGTAAAGGACAGGACATTGAATTGTGTACGCTACGTAATTGTGATTCTAAAACAACCGGCAAGCGGACGACAACGGCCTCATTTCTTGCCATTCACGAGTACTTCGGCGCCCTCCACTATGTTAAAATTTGAAAGGTTTTCTCCACTCAAAAACTCAGGTATCAAAATAAATTCCTAGTTGTCCAGTGGAAAATATGACATGAGTTTTCTACTCGACATGTGGTATACCATAATTTTGATAACACATGAAGGCAGCATTAGACTGCAGTGGTTATGGCTGGCTCCTATGTCTGCTTTAAGCTAAAAAAAAAAACTGTGTCCAACATCTTTTAACAAAATGCGACCAACTTTATTATTTTGTAGGTACTGATTCACCTCAGACATTTTGAACTTGCTTATTGCCTTGCATTTGAAGTGACAGTTTGGAAAGTAAAAATGCGACTGTACGTTGTTGCTGGCCTCTTTTTGAAGTCGCCCTACTACCCTGCACATTAGCGGGAAGCTAAAGCTACAACAAATGTTTTCACATTGGTAAAGTCTGTAAATGTCATAGAAATTGGACATGCGCAAACGGTTTCCATCCAAGCAAAATGTTGTTTTCAATTCATTCTGGAAATCCGTTTCATAATTCAGAATAAGGTGGATAATGTGTAAAATAGTTACAGAACACACAATCATTGACGCTAATGCTGTATTTCCATTAAAGGGGTTCTCACGTTACCATGGAATTCTGGTTCTGCAGCAACGTAAACAAAATGTTTACGTAATACGTTGTAGTCCATCACCACTAAGCTCGGCTAACGCAGTATCATTTACAATTGAGTTATAATTACAGAAAAACATTTCTGGGCAAAAATGATTAAAAAGGAACACTTTTGTTGAATAAATCCTTTTTCATTTTATCAACCCCGTGTAGCAAATCTAGTATGATTGCTGGAGACTGTGCCCCCTGTTCCGCCTTTGGTGATTGCACATCCAAGAATTGTAAATCATGATGTTTTCAGTGTCCCCTGCTGGGAGTGCTGGTGTGATGCTGTGTCAGCTACATGAATAGTGTGGCCTCATACCACACGTGAAGATAAACGTGACACAGTACAGAACGGCAAGCTGACATTACACAAATGGATTGAATGTGTTGTAGCACATTCTTACATAGCATTGTAGCACGTGACAGTTTCTGATTAGCAAATCAATCTCGAAAAGTACTTCCATAGTTAACATATTTACTCTACGTCTTTTTTTACATTGTGTTCCCCATATAGGGAGGTTGAAAAACATAACAAGCCTATTTTAATAAACAGGAAATAAAAAGTATAGATTTGTACGACGGCGTAGTAGGGCCAGGTATAAATATATATATATTTTAGAAAGCGGGGGCAATATTCCAAGAAAAGCACTCATAAATTTGTGAGTTTATAAAGTGGCAGATTTGCAAAAAAAAACCTCAGAAACTTAGGAGAAATACACGTAGCGTAGCTATAGTCTAATCATGTGAGGATTCGTTGGTGGTTAATGGGACACTGTTTATAAATTGAAAAGGCAGGATGGAGACAGATTAATTCTTAAATTTATACTTTACTCGTCATTCACCGCAGCTAGAGCTATCCTAGACCTATCAGATGACTAACACTAACCAATCAGATGCTAGCATACTTTAGGTAAATGCTAGTGAATGACGGAGAGCAGCAGATTCGACACATCAATTTAGATACATGTACCAAAAATATATATATACCAAAATGTATATACATGTAAATAATAAATCTGGAAACATAAATGTACAAGTAAATATACATTTTAACAAATTAACTTAAATTCTTGATCGTCCGGGTGTGGACCTTCGCAAAGTGAGGCGTCTTTGTCGCTGGCCAGTGGCCGTACACAACGCTTCAAAGAGCAAATGTTAAACATCAAATGGTTAATCTCTGCTAAAGCAATTACTATCTCTTTATTTGGAAACACGACCGAAAAGTATTGGCGAGTAGTACATTACGTTTTTCTCTCGCAAATCTGCCACTTTATAAAGGCGCAAATTTGCCACTTTATAAACTCGCCAATTTACCACTTTATAAAGTCGCAAATTTACGAGTTTTTTTTCTCTGAAATTTTCCACTTACTAAAGTGGCAAATTTGCGAGTTTATTTCTCGGAATATTGCCCCCGCCCTCTAAAAAATATAGATTTATATGTGGCCCTATTACGTCGTTGTATATATGTTTCCAAATGTAGGAAGTAAAAGTAAAAAGTCATCAGAAAAATAAATACTCAATTAAAGCATAGATATCCAAGTTAACATGTATATTTGACATAAATAGCTATCAAAGGCAGTGAATGGATTGTTTTAAGTGCAGTAACAAAGTATTTGTACTTTGTTTACATCCCACCACTGCACTGCTGACCTAGTTCCTACACATATATATATATGAATGCAATGTTTTGGATGGGGGATTCGAGGATCTTAAATTCTACTCTAGATAATACCTTAAAATAGCCGCAACAGTAGATGCAGACAGTGTGTAAATGACTGACCTCTGGTGACATGAGACACCCACTTAAAGGTACTGATTGTCTTGTACGTCTGGATTCTTTCCGCAGCTACAGAGAATCTTCTCAACTCGGGGCCATTAAAACAAACAGGGAGGTCCCTGAGCACAGTGCTTTGGACAAAGGTTAAAGCAATATCCCCCAGCACTATTCATTTCGGAGGATCCATCCCACTCATCAGCTTTGATCCGCTCGTTTTCTCTGTTGCTCATCCCGAGCTGCCGAGGAGGTTTGCGGATGAACACGCATTCGAGAACGATAAGCACCAAATGGGCGCGAGCGTGTCGATCTGTACCCAGATTGGATGCTGCGTGTGTGCGTGCGCACGCATGTGTGTGTGTATGTGTGAAGCTCAGCGGCTGGAGGCCCCGAGAGGAAAAAGCCTATCCCTCAGGCTGTTTACCTCCACCAGAGCAGTTTATTTGACCCCTGATGATTTAGATGCATAACCAAATAAAAACAGCCTGCGAAGTTCAAACAGCTAGTGACGCATAAAGGGTGCGTGAGGTGGGATAACGCCGTGTTCATTGATAGCTCACAGCTGGACCTCCCCGCCGCGTCACCTTGAACATTCGAAACCCAACAAGAATTTCATCTAACAACTGGACTACATGAGAATTACTTCAACTTTTGACAAATCAAAACACTCTTATTGATGCTTTCGAGGACATCTGGGAGTTCAAGCCAGAAATTTTCATTTCAGGTTTATTTTCAACGTTCACAGGATGGGGGAAGACTTTTGCATATTATGTTCAGGCTTGGGGAGCAACGGAATACATGTACCGCCGTTACGTAATCAGATGACAAAAAATGGAACTGTATTCCGTTACAGTTACAGGAAAAAACATGTAATCAGATTACAAGTACATTCATTAAAAATGGGGATTATTTTGAGGGATTACAATTTCTACGATGAGAGAGAGAGAATGCGAGAGAAAGAGAGAGAGAGCGCGCCTGCACGCCCGCGCAAGTGGGACCGCTGCTACATGTCATGGGAGGTAGGGACGAACGAACTGACTAGTCGTGTCCTCCACACGCGGGCAGCTCGAAAAAGACGGGAGGAGGAAATGCCGACCGGTATTCACTGGAACGTACTCGTCTTTCTGAAGGAGCGAAAGTTTGAGCTGAGAGTCTGTAGCTTCTTGCTAGCTAGTTCGCTAGCCTACAACCATAATGTGAGTTACACCTTCCAAACAAATCTTCCTCCCACCAATTCACTATTTAAACATCATACACAACATATACACAGCTAAACTTGTGACTGGGAAAAAAGTTCATTTTGCAGTTGATGTCACCCATCGTCATCCTTATGGGATGACAGTATCTATCTATCTATCTATCTATCTATCTATCTATCTATCTATCTATCTAAACTGTGAGGTGTGGTTGCTTCCAGTGACAGTTTGTAAACAGCATATGGCCTTCAATCAATCAATCAATCAATCGCCTACATGCTTTTTAATTACACAAGGATTTTTGCTATTTGTAGGCTGCCAGGGTCCCTATAACCCCCGCAAATAGCAGGGTCACATTGTATAGAATATATAATGTGGTGATATTTATTTTTATTTTGTCTTCATTAACATACTCTGTATTGGAGTGATACAAAAGTAATCCAAAGTAATCAAGTTACATTACTTTAATATTATGGTACTTGGATTACGTTACTAACTACATTTTTTAGCAGGTAACTTGTAATTGTAACGGAATACATTTTAAAAGTAACCCTCCCAACCCTGATTATGTTCATCATATTTCAACATTGTGCAATCTTGTTTATGTTTTGACAGGGGGAGCATTGTAGTGTAGCAACAAACCATTTACATAATTTCTCAATGTTGTAAGCACTTACATAATGGCCCATTCATTTTGCATTGAAGCGCGTTTCCCCGCACGGCCCCTCAACCTGCAGCCTGTCCGACACACACCCACATGCTCAGGCAGGTTGGTAGCCTTTGACACTTCACATGCTTACATGTGCAGCAGCAGATGTGCAGGTTAATGTGAAATTTTATTGGCACAAATAGTTGCTGTAGGAAGAGTCTCAACGTCGGAAAATTTAACACATTAACTACAGGGAGTCGTAATTTTGAATTGATAAATCTGTCAAATTTAGTGAAGGTTCATGAATCAGTTTCATAAGAAAAGTTGTAAATTCTCCACCAACATGTACAGTACACACCCTCATCTGGATATTGTGATGCAAGTAGACTATGCAGGAATAGCTTTTCAAAATAGGGTGATTACACAAACTAAAAAATATGTTTTTTTTCTACTGGATTATTAGTATGCTTGTTTATAACCTCAAAGTAATATACGTTTAAAGTTTGCTTTTAGTACAGAGAGTCATCGAGTTACGTCGTACTCGACCTACGTCGTTTCGACTTTACGGCGCCCGTGACTTGTCAGGAGCACCTCCTTTTTCATTAATTTCCCACATTAATCACACGATTTTAAACTTATTTAAAGTTGTGCTGTTGTTAACTACAGCAACGGACGTCCATCTAGCAGGTCGGCTCGCCATCAGGCGCGTCACATTTACCAGGGATGTGATTTGACCAAAGTGAAATTATCTGAAAATTTAGCCGGGGGTCTGGGGGTGTTTTTAAGTACTTTCAATGCACTCACATGACAAAGAAATAGACAAAACAACAGCATAAATTTTCAATGTATATTGAACTATCCCATATAAAATGGCAGTTTTAGTCAACTCAAAATCAGTCACATTCAAAAACATTGGACTGCCTTTGCTTTTAAAAACTATCACTGAGAATATCATCATATCTAACTAATGTGATTACAAAGTTAACACATAAATAATGTTGAAGAGTTCAAATTTCATGAACAAATAATTGTATCATGACCAAATGAAAAGTAACTCATATTAGAGCATACCACAAATGTCTTTGTTATAGCAGAAGATGTTATCTGTCGGAGTCATGTGCATACACAATGAACTACTAAAATTAAAAAAATTAAAAATTAAAAAAATCGGATTTTTTTTTTTGGGGGGGGAGATAAAAAAAAGCGGAATTCCGCGAATTAGCGGAAAAATCACATCCCTGATTTACGTTCTGCCGTCCATCAGCAATGGACGTCCGTGCGGAAACACGAAATATTGGTTCCGGCTCTTCCTGGTCGCGCAAATATGTTTTTTTAAATTACTGTACAAAGTATTTTGATGTAAATATTGAATTTAATTCAATTGAATTGTGTTCCTATATTCTAAACGGCAACATTTGACATTTTGAGTTGATTTTGACTGTGGGGACTGTGTTTACTTGCAATCACTTTCAAAACCCAAATATTGGCAATATTTGGGTTTTATGGCAATGTAAACATGCACACAAAAAAACAAATAGGCTATTTTATTTTATTGGTTTGTGTTCTGTGTATGTTCTATTCACTCTTTTGAGTACAGGAACTACTTGCCATCTTACATTGCCACTCGTTAAACAGCCCAGCTTGAATACATTGATTTCTCCACAGCGTGTTCACGTTAATTTCTGTCTCTATGGGCAAAATGTATGTAGTATACACACATGTATGTGCGTGTATATAAGTCCGTGTGTCTGGCACGCAATCCACTGGAAATGCACATGCAGAGGTAAACAAACATGACGATGCAGTAAACAACCACACTTTTGGTCAGGAGGAAACAACTACTTTATTAGCGTGGTTGGAATGCCTTTAAGTTAAAAGTGGAAATGATGCGTATTTGCGTAAATACATTGTCCGTGCATCGTGATTTCGATCGGGTTACGCATAGAGAAGTAACGCTGTCTGCTCGCACATGTAAACGGGTTATCCCGAATGTTTCAGAAACTGGAATTTTGACCTTAACCCGAATAATGACTGCATGTAAACGTAGTCACTGATTCACAATATTATCTACGCCTTGATCTATTATACCTTAGAAAACACTATTCTATACCTTAAGAATGTATTGACCGATATGCAAAATACATTCTATAAATGAAGGACCAAAATTGAACTCTTTAAAAAAAATCATTGACAAATCTTTTTGGGAACCCCTGGTCTAGAAGGAAACAGAATAAATCCTGCGTGGTCTCTCGCTTGCGCATGACTAGCGGCACAATAGCACCAGAGCTTCCACTCATAGCTCCTGCAACATCCTGACGCAGACATATAAATCTGCCTTTACACTCTCTCCCAGTAATGGGCCTTGGCTGCGGTAAGCAGCTTGAAATAGAAGAAGCCAAAAGGCTAAAAAGAGATAACACAAGCAAGAGGCAGCATTCAGTAGTGACAGATGCATTTAGCAGCCCAAGGTGGCTTTGCTCCCCTCTGATAGTAACCAGCAGCAGTAACAAAGCGCCATCAAAAATGATCAGCCAACCGTGGCAGGCTAAATTTGGACATGCGTGCAGTGGACACCGACATGGTAAGAAGCATCTTCACAGAGACGTCAAGTGGAGAAGACCACAAGAGAGCATCATGAATATGAATCCTGCTTAGGTAAAATAACTAAAAAGGAAGGCGGCAGAAGTCTTTCCAGTTCCAAAAGTAAATTGAGAAGGGGGGAAGAGGTGCTAAAATGTTTTTTGAGCTTAAAGTGTGTTCCATGACTGAAGCAATGACCTTCCAAGTCAGTCCTGTGTAAAATGCATCTGACATCACTCACAGAGGCTTTTCCATTCCACACTCTCACAACTGTTTTATTTGGACTGTGTGATGGTCTCACACTCTATTTTAACTTACACACTCACTCTTTTGTACCGCTGGTAAGTGATTTCAGAGCGGGTGATATCCCTGCAGTTGACCCAAGCTGGTTTAATGTTTGACTCATGTTGCCATTTGAAAAGTGACCTCATTTCCAAACGGAGGAAAACCCTGATGGATATATTGGACCAGTGGCAGGGTACCCCCACATCTCTGCCATGTATGATAATGATCTCACAACACTGAGTGACGTTACTTGCTGGAAACACAAGAAGCCACGTGATGTCAGCGCACGGCACAACACACACATATGTCTTACTTTACATACAGTACAGTGCAGTCACATGTCTGTTTTTTCCTCCAACTGAATGATGAAGGGGGGAACATCTGTGTAATGGCTGTTATGGAATAAACCGAGAATAATCAAGCAGATTACTTGGCTCGGCGGTGTCATGGCTTTGCCAGCAGCACGGCTTTGTACTGGTAAATATTTGCTGTTAGATGAGTTGCATGGCATCGCTGCATCACAGGGACATTTTGTGTTTCCCAAACACTCGGCAGGTGACGTCAGGAGGCCCTAATGATATTTAACAAGCCCACCCAGTCCAGCATCACCCCATAAACAACCCCGATGTACCCTTAGTCCCATGTCCAACTACTTTGCCGCACCGGAGAACCTGACACCCACTTAGCCTGCTTGTGCGGCGTGTTGCTTTAAGGTAACAAAAACAGACACTCGGCTCAGCGCAACCTTTGGTAACCTCAATTCAACGTTCCCACCTTAAGTGAGCTGTTGCAGGCGAGGGGCTGCTTAGTGTTGGCCTACTGAAGAACACGGCTCAGCTGTTTTGATGTGAGGAAAACCCTGTCTGATAATTAGGAAAAAAGGAAAAAACAACACAGACGAATGACTGGAAAACCCATAACATCACCCCACCAAACAGCGGGAAAAAGAGAAAGCTCCCCCACCCCCCTCCTTGAGAAAGAACAGTGGCGAGGAAAACACAAAGAAGAGGCGGAGGATGGAAAAGTGACAGTAAAAAGTCATCGTTTGTGACTGATTGGCGACCGTTTCCAATTAGAGCGGCGGACGACAGGAAAAACAGAGGCAGGGAAGAAAGGGGTCGCCGGGGCTCAATTCCATCCGGTAAGCCGCACACACGCACAAAGACGCAAGCGCGCGCGCACACACACACACTTGAGACTTTGCATGGAGCAGAGTTTTCCAGCAGGAGCCCAATTTGTGTTTGGGCTCACTTACACTATTATATTGGGCGGTATGATCTCAGCTCAGACTGAGGCGAAATGTCTTTCTGTTTGTAGGCGGGATACTGTCGTCCATCCGCGAGCGCGCTCGCATTTCACGTTCCCGCGCATGCACAAAATGTGCTATACTTGTTTTTGTGCACTGGCAGACATGATTGTGTGCGCTTTTGCGTGTGGGGGGCAGCCAGTGTGTCTGACAGGAGAGCAGAGGTCATGCTAAGGTTGGGATGAAGTCAGAATGTAATTATGCTTCAATGAACCGAAGGGGAAGTAATAAAGACCAGCTGCATGTTATGTGACTCTTAAAGTTCCACTTAAAGCAAGCTGCACACTCTCTGCGCTCTCTGGCACTGAGCTGAGCAGGGGAACACACAGTATGTTGAGCTCCAAGCCTCAAAAATGGATACAGGGAGAGTCGAGCAAAATACAAACACGCTTGAACACACACACAGACATTAGCAAAGAGCGCAGTCAGCAGCAAATAAAGAGATAATAAAAATGGCCAAAATATTTCCTCTCGTATTGTAACGGGGGCGGGGTTGCCAAGGTGACCTGGCATGCAGCCAGGGATAGAGATGGTCATTGAGTGCATTTATGGGTGGAAAATGGGGTAGGAAGGGAGGGCAACACACCAGGTGGTTTCACTCGGGAAATCCAGTCTCCACTGCTTGCGCAAAAAAAAAAAAGAAGGCAAAGAAAATACATCAACTGGCCCGTCAAAAACAAGGAGGAAATGGAGAACTGTATCCCCCCCCTGAACGAGCCTCCTTTACTCAATCCCTTCTTTGATTCCACACATTTTCGGACTCTCTCTGTTCCTACTTTACCTTGTCTCTTCTTTCTTTCTCTTTCTTTCTTTCTTCACCTTCCCCACATTTGACTCACTCCATTTTCCCAGGCCTCCCATGCATAGATACCGTATCCACAAACAGTAGCCCGCAAGTGCCTAGCAGGGAACCTCTGGGGGAAAACCGCCAGGGGGGGTGAAGGCCTCCCGGTAAGGCCTGCTGTGTCGACGCTGATACGGCCGGGTTAGAGGGAGCGCTCTTACCTGATAAGACACCGTATATCTGTAGAAGACAGGGCTGGACTGGCCATCTGATATACAGGGCAGATGCCCTGTGGGGCGGTGTCCTTTGGGGCTGATGTGGTGCTATTCAATGATTATTTTCCTCCATTTTACCCCGAGATACCGGCCCACAATTTTGAAGGATCAGCCCATTCATCCATTTACAATATAGAGATCCCACTGAACCAATAATCATCAGTGGTAGAGCTATGGGGTAGCCAAGGGCGGTCGGGAATCGGGCTGCGCCTAAGTCAAAATGCTATGGTCGATTATTTGTGCCATTGCAGTTCTGTCTGGAGACGTACAAGAGGAGAAACACACAGTCGTGAAGACCTTGTGCACCAACACAGTCCTGAAGAAATCCTGGGTCATGAAGCACCAACCCGGCGGTACAGTGTTGAATGCGGGGCTGCAAGAGCCATTGTGTGATGCTGGCGGGTAAAAGTTGGTCGGATGTTTTAACACACTTATACTTTGCCTCATAGCTACATTTGTGACTATATCACGTGTAATATGTGCAGGACCATTTCTGGAAACTGTCTTTCAAAAGTACGCAACTCTATTTATTATCACTACAAATTTATATCACTGGCGTCGGGCAGACATTTTGTACTACCAAAATAGTGACTTTTCAGGAAAAAACATTCATCAACATTATATCATAAAAGACAGCAAGCCATTTTCAACACTTTTGATTGGTCAATTGTTTCTAAAAAAAAATAACACCCATACATGTGGACTGACTGTTAGTATAGATTTAGGGAATAATATGATTTTTTTTTTTTTTTTTACCAAATTGTGACTTATCAGGTTTTGGCCTCACACCAGTGATATGCAATAACAGTGCTAGATGCTGTATTTCTCTTAACGTCTGTGTTAGGGGCCGTCCACAAATTACATAACCCAGGGTGTCATATGTTGGACAAATCAACCATAAATCAAATAAAATTGACACTACTACTTTACTAGCTGTAAATGGTAGACTTTTGCATACTACACATCAAACATGATATTTATTCTATCTATCTATTTAAATGCCTTTTCTCATTCTGATTGCTGTAGTAGTTATGAGGGCTACTAATTACTAATGCTCCAAAGATGATGATATCTCCCATTATGGAAAAACTAGATGCAATTAAATGTAATATATATATATATATACTGTATATATTAGCCAACGAAACACTCACATTCTGATCACTGTTGAATTTTTAGTGCTTACGTTACATTTTTAGGGCTCGATACACCAATCCAACGTCGGAAGTCGGGAAGGATCGGGGTGTCGGTAAGCGTCGTCTGATTAATGTATTAATCACCGTCTTCGCATTTGGACGTAAAGAAGAGAGGATGAATTCATCACCAAATGATATATGACGCAACTGGATATATCTGGTAGGATTTACTTCTATAGTACACGATACTCTATAAAGAGCCTGAGGGTGTGAGTTTGTATTGTTTATGTTTTTATATCCCACACAGGTAAGAGCTTTCTATTTGCCTTTTTTCTAACGATGAGAAATAGTGACCGCCGTCGATAGTATGAAGGGAGATTAGTTCCCACGCGTGCGCAGAAGGCACTTAATAATTGGTGTCGGTGCCTGTCTGTTGGTGTCTTCCGTCATTTTTCCAACGATCCGTGCCAACAGCCAAGCTGACGCCACAGGGGGAAGTCGGATTGGTGTATCCAGGCCTTTACATACATTGGATAAGTGCCACTGCTGAGCCCATTCAAAATAAAATAAACGTACGCAACCTTGCTGGGGAATTCATGTTACAAGTGCAAAACAACTCAACTTTCTTTCAGATTTCAAAGTATTTAACCACAACAAAGAATCATTGTTGACTTGCCATCAGCATTACTTCCATGGCAGATAATACTGACTAGCCATACCACCAACAGTATTGCAGTGTTTAAGGGATTGCGGTCAATTTACTCACCCCCAAAATATGTTCTGAATATGGAAACATTTTCCACTGGCCTATAATGTAATGAGTAATAAAGCCAAATTTGACGGGTTTCCTTTATGGTATCACTTTTCATAGCTCATGTTGCGCCATTTTTTTCTCTCTCATTTCTCATTCATTGCATTACAGTATATGTGTATAACAACAAGCACTTCAACATGTGCTAATCCCCCATTAAAAAAATTACCAAAGGCCCATTAAAAAAGTCTAGAGAGGCAAGAAAAAGTGGATTTTAACCTCTGCTGAGTTCATACGCGCTTGCGATGTTCTGGTAATGTATGGCTTATGGGGTCCCATGAAAGTATTTATGAGTTATTGAGAGCTCATGAAGGGAAGGGAAATAGGGGGGCACAGCTTAGATCGTACAGCTCAGCTTGCTGGTAAGAGGAGGGGGCCTAAATTCCACGAGCTTCCAGGGGAAAAACAAGCACTTTATCAGGGAAAGTACAAGTCACCGGGTCCTGATGTGGCCACTGGAGGCTGCTGTCAGAAGGGAGCTACGTTAACAGATCCTCCGCAGTCACCAGTCATCCTCAAAACATGTGGTTCCTGTAAAAACAAGCCCAACTTCAGTCACACTGGCCGCTCAACAAGGAGAGAAAGATGTGTTTTTTCCTGAGGGTGTCCCCAGCGGCCGTGATGTCTCCATGCCGAAGGCTGCGTGCGTGTGCGTGCGTGCGTGTGCCTGTGTAACACAGGGGCTGTTCATTATTTGAATGTCAAGGCTTACACCAAAACACTGCAACTGGCATCCATTTAGACGAGACTTAGTCAGGACTGCTGTTGTTTCTCAGCCCCGTGCCAGTCTTGGCCAATTTGGAAATTGAACGGAAAAGTTTAAACATTTACATTTTGCATTAGATTATTTTTTTTTCTGGTATTTTCCTTCTGTTCTTGATCATTTGTGGAAAGACGGGAATAGCTGGAAATTGGGGGACAACAGGCAGTAATGTTGGACTTGGGATGTGGCCAAAGGACACATCACAGTGATTGCTTTATAGTCAATCGGAGTTGGAAAACATTTCAAATGCTCACAATTACATTTAAAGAGAAGCAGTTCAGCAACAGCAAGATGAGGTGCAGGGACTTGGAAGTTCTGTATGCAGGTCATTGCCAATATGAGGAGGCCGCTTTATAAGTTGACCAGGCTGCTGCAAGTGAAGTTGGTGTTTTGCGCTCTACAGTGGCATGAGCCCAGCAACTGCAGCCACGAAAAGAAACTTCATACTTAGCCTTGGCAGCTGTGTTGCATTTGATGGCTTACTCTATTCTAAGTATGTGACAATCCAGAGTCATGAACTACACAAGCTTATGGAAAAGACCACATCTCTCCTCACCTTAGATCTACAAAACCCCGCATTCTGGGGGGAGGGGGGAAATAATACAGAACCTGAAAAACACATCACACCACAATAAAGGAAAGAAAAAAACCATAATTCCTCATGTTTAAACCACTTACTAACAAAAGCACATCAAACCAATGACAGGTTGGTTTCATTGTCATAACCTGAAAAGCTGGCCCAGGATACAAGACGGGAAGGGCGGATGCAGCTGGTTCCAAGGTGGGCTTCTGACCACTGAGCCACCCCTAACCCAAATAGATGTCTGCAAAATGGAAATCCTACGCAAAAGCAACAGGAAGTCACAGGCAGATCCTGCTGCATTACAAGTCTGACCTCCAGCATGCTATGATGGTCTGATGAATGAACGCAAGATTGAGTGTGAGAGTGTGAGAAATTCTATAAGCTGCAGCGTATGGGGAAACTGCTAAAGTGGAAAATTTGTCAAGTGCCACGTTTGTGTGAGTCCAACATTTACAGCAGGCTACTTTCTGATTCATGGAGAATGACGTACGATATTGGGAATGGTTGGGCAAGACCATTTGCATTCTTATTTTGCAGTGAAAACAGGGAACTTTTCATACCATGACTTTGTGGCCGCCCCTGGCTACCATATAGCCTCACCCCGACGAGCAGCACAAGCAATTTCTCTGCTATTACATGGAGAAAAAAAAGGAAGAAGAAACATGTTTTCATATTTCATTGCCCAAACTGCCAACTGTGGCAAAAAAAAAAAAAAAAGATTGTACACTCATGAAGAGTGGAACAGTTCCATAGGGAAAAAAGAAAATCCTACTTTAGGTTGTACAACTCCATATATACCCACCATATAAATATCTCAATGCTTTTGTAAAGTCCAGAACATTTCTTTACAGTTAACAATACAATTTAAAATTTGATGTTGAACAATTCGTAAATAATTACAGACGCTCCCCAACTTACGAACGAGTTACGTTCCGAGCGATCGTTCGTAAGGTGAATTTGTTCGTAAATTGCTTCAGTGCTATATTTTGTATTATAATTTATGTTTAAAGAGAATACGTACAGTACTGTACTACGTATGTTAGAGAGAGAGAGCGAGAGACACACACAGTATGTACATGTACGTAATAAGATAAATAAAATGAAGTTTAACTTACTTTTGGAAGATGTACTCGATGCTTAAGGATTTGATGGAGGAGGAGGAAGAGGAGGATTTTATATCATGAGAGGTTCTTCGTCGTCGCTGGAATGGGCTTCAAAAGTTACTTCCTCCTCCGTAACTTCAATGTAGGAAGAAGTTGAGGGTCGCGGAGAAGAAGATGAGGATTGATGAGTATCTTCCTTGGAGGATTTACTAGAAACTGGCCGAAAGAAGCGATCTAACTCCGATTGCACAGTTTTCTTCTTTTTTCATCATAAATGATGCGGGAGCACTGTATGGCATCATTCAATTGATTTGCAACCTTTGTGCAACGTTCAATATTTGGGTCTTGCTGCTCGAAGAGTGCGATGGCTTTATCTATGAGCGACAGGCGTTTCTTCTTCTTCCTCCTCCTCGACACGTTGCTGAGCCTCCAATGCTGGGTGAGCTCTCACAGCGCCAAGCGTCGGTATTAGCGGCGGAAAGAAGCACTACAGTACTCGGAAAAAGGTGCGCAATACAAAATCTAACTTACAGCATCTCTTTCCGAACATTTTTTGACATGCGCGCATGCGCGCAAACATGTTCGTATGTACCGTTGTTCGTAACTCGAATGTTCGTAAGTAGGGGAGCGTCTGTAGTCGTATCACATAAGGTCAGAGAGTTTTGCGTACCTCACGAAAACTACTTCAATGGCCATCAGTGTGTGTGTTTAGCTTTTTCTTTGGCTTTTTTTTGTAACACATAATCCAAAAGTTTAAGTAACCGCAACAAGGAGCGTTTGAAAAAAACAACAATAAAACAATTCCTCTGTGAAATTTGGCTTTAAAATCTGAGCAAATTTGAGGCTAGACAGACAGATTAGAGTGTGATCAACCTTTGGTTCTACTGTACCTTGAACAAGATACACAGACACAATGTCGCTAAAGTAAACTATAAAGCCAAACTATTAAGACACGCTTCTTAATGAGTGGATTAGTCAACCAATTGTAAACTAATATTTTGGGAACAGTTACGAGAATATCTTTTTCTATTCCAGCGTGACTGTGCCTCAGTGTACAAAGCAAGGTCTCTACAAGGCCTGAAAGTACATGCTTGGATGAACTATCTAATTGACCTTACAAATGTTGTTCTGTATAAATGGACACCAATTTCCACAGACACACTCCAAGAAAGGTCTTCCAAGTAGAGGAAAGTGCTATAGCTGCAAAAGTCGGGATGGATGCCACATTTTCTTCCAATTTCACTCTCTGTGGGTTCAGTGATCAGGTGGCCAAATACGTTTGTCTTTACAGTATAGTGTGTCTCATACAACTTAAGCCAAATGTGTCTTTCACCCATTAGACCACATAACGGTCATTTATTTAACAAAGGTTTGCATGAGCCAGATTTCCTCTTGGTTATATAACGGAAGTGCCGCATTGAAAATAATCTCGGTACGAAAGTGTGTATTTGATTAATAGAAGTGCAATGACAGATGGTCCACCCTACATTAAAGTTAAAATGAGGACACAGAGCCCCGAAATTGCCACGGGTCTTCGACACACACACTACTATAAACTTTGTAAAAATCGAATTTGAAGAACTATCCGTGTATTTGTATACAGATTAGACTTTGAATACCTTTTTTTTCTTTTATCGCTCAGTTCCTTAAACCCCAATATTAGATTTGTCAGAATCATCTTTTGTTGAATTACAGTTATAATTATTTAATTAAAAAATATATATACAAGTTTCCTCCTGTAAACAACATTAAACATATAATTTACACATGTATTTAAGGCAAGTTGTAAAATGTTTGAAGTTTATGTTTAACAAATTTAAAACATCATAAATCATGCTGTTTCTACCGCAATTGTAAATCGTCTATCCAGTAATATATTCAGATCAGTGGTTCGTCTTTTTCGCTGATTCTACGCTTTCCATTAACTCCCTGTGGCTGCACTACAGCGCCACTCCAGACTTGGCATATATATTACAGCCAATAAAAGTCCTCGGTGTCTTCTTTTGGACACAAACATGTCTTGAAACGTTTTCGCGTGTACAACATTTTTTTAAAGAACGAAGCCAGCTTTGCTTCCGTGTGAACAGGGAATTTAGACTGTGGTGGCAATCAATGCAGCTGGTTGTACTCCTGAAACCAATTTGTCTCTTTCCCTTGTAGTGATTGGTGGATTGAGTCGGGGATGAGGGCCACCAATCAGGAAAGAGTAGGCAAATATTGCTCCCGTAAAGGAATATGGGTAACATCCACAGACTTATATATCAACAGGCTAGCAATGTCTTTTGCTGAAGTAAAGCCACCGGCGGCCATGTTACGTTGCCACTCGCTAAGCGCGCCTTACTTAAACGCATTGATTCCTACAAGGTGTTTTCACATTATTTACACATTAGTCTCTACAATGAAAAATGCCACCTTTTATGGCATACAGTTGTACCAATACGTCAACTGAATTTTTTCTTAAAAAGTGTATCTCTGAGTCATGTCAGAATGATCAACAGTGAAATGAAAGCAAACCCCATTGGGACAAAATTTGCAGGAAAATGTAAATCTAACCTCTGTCAGCCACAATTCACCATACTGAGATAACACACTGAGACAATGGTCAATGTATTCCATACAGGTATCCTAGCATAAAACATGCACTGATAACAGTGTTTTCAGTCACACAAAAAAAACAACTAAAGTTGTCAGTAACAGTGGCAGTGTAAGATGGCTGCCTTCTGGCTTCAGCCGTGAGGGGCCATTCATATTTAAGTCTCATCATCTGAAAGACATTTCCTTTTTGTAAAAGTTAGTCACGAAAAACCTATGTTCAAGGTTAACATCAGGACACCTTTCCTGAGAATTTTTTTAATTTGAACAACTTTGTCTCCAAGCACTTCCTTCCGGGTCATCTCGTTTGGATAGGAAAAGGAAAGGAGCATTTCTAAGTAAAAAGGTCCATTGTGTTGCTCCCAGCATGACAGGTATTTCCTTCACAACACCGCAAGCTGGTAGCACAGCTTGAGGTGTTTCTAACTGATGACTCGCTTTTTGAGCCATTTCCAATCATTAGGAAACATAGCACACTCTTGTACCTTTACGGAGACAATGGCTTGTCCCTCAGACGGCGTTTGGGTGCTTCTTCTGAACATGGAGTTTAGATATAGTACCTGAAGGAATAGTATTGGATTATCACTGTAGCCCTCACAATATTCTCTTTTCCAACCGGCACACCAACATGCTGTCTAATTTGGCATCTCAGCAATAAATAGTTGAAAGTCAGCAACTGGCTTGGAAAATTACGTTTTCATTAGGGGAGACACAAACGGAAATAATTGCCTGAGTCTTTAATGGTATCAGCCAGTACAGCTTTAAAAGGTGAACTCGTTATCGCCCCTTGCTACAATAATCAGGTGCTGGGTCACTATAAACCGAAACCTTTTCTAATCCTGTTGCATTTTCCCTTTTGTTAACTGGAAATATGGAGTAAGTAATCCTTTACTTACTTTGTTCTTTAAATCTGTTATTGTCAAACATAGAAGGTCATCACAGGCTGAACAGTACAAGTCCATTTCAAGACATCACCAGAGCAAATGAAATTGTGGGTGGATTTTGTTATGAGTAAAGGCGTTCCAAGATGATAAAACACTTATTAGTGAAGTAGACAGAGATGATGTCACTTTCCAAGGAGTCCATGGGAGGTTGTGTAACTTATGTTATTCCTTGGAATTAGACTATCAAGACAAGAGCCTGCTGTTCTGGTCAAATTCCTTAAAAAGGAAGTCAACCCCAAAAAATGTCTTGAAAATATGTTGTATGTGCCCCTACTGGTCTAAACACAGCATTCGGATTAATAGTGTGTTTGTTGAATATGAGTTAAGTAGCGAAATTCACCCGTTTCTATCCATCTGAGGGGTCCTTTTGCCATTTGATGTCCACTGAAAAAAACACCATAGTTGCACAGGGCTCAGGTAACGATCAATCACGGCTCAGTTTCAGAAAACAGGTGATTGGCCATTACCCGAGAACTGTGCTGACATTTTCAGTCGACATGGCAAAATGGCTAACTGAGGTGGATAAAAACGGGTGTATTTTGCTACTTAACTCATATTCCACAAACACAATATATTAATAAAAATACTGTTTAGACCAGTTGGGCTGTATAGAAAATGTGGGGGTTAACTTCCCCTATAATGTTAAAACTTCAGCACCACTGTTATCAAACACAAAATCAGAAGGCAACTGGTAAAGGGCTTCATCAGGTGAGTATCATGATTATGGAAGGGACTCTTTTTTTTTTTCAGGACTGTTCAGGGTTGCTCAGTGGAAGATGATCCTTGACATCATGCTTATTTAATGTAGCCAAATGCTAATGTTGTTTTTAAGTGTTGCCTCTTTAGAGAGCACAGTTTAGCACTTATCATCTGCTGTGAATTTATTAGACCTCTCCATGCTCATGTTAGCTCATTTTATTTAGTAATTGCAATATACGCCCAGGGCAGCACATATGCATTTCGCCTGCACAAACACACACCATGAATGAATGATGATGTGCACAGGCCCACTTTTTGTATTAGTCACATACACAAATGTACGCACAAAATGATTCATGACGTCTGGAAGTTTCAGCGATGAGGCCTTGAGTAGAGACCTGTTGGATAATCTGCAGAGGTCTGACTACACACATGCACCGGTGCAAACACAACAATTCACAAATAACCCACTCCCTTCAACCCGGCTGGACCACAGTCCATTTAATCCAAAACAATTACATGAGGTGGAGTGCGGTTGATGCGTTGCATATGCTTGAGAGGAAATACACACATGCTATCCATTCATTTGCTTAGCTGTTTATGTGTGCTTAATCAGGGCACCATGTCATGTCACCAATTTGGAAAACAAATCATACATCTGCAGGCTAATGAACCGGCAAAGTATTGCGTAATGTTTCATGTCTGCTGCATTGCCTTTATGTACAGTGATCACAGATGGATGATATTATAAATGGGAAGTGAATCCCATTAAGATACACTACATGCATACAATTAATGAGCAAACATGCCATAAAAAACATTACATACATCATATTCTCACAAACAAGCACCTGTGTTCCCAAACATCGCACACGTGCAGTACATACAGTAAACTGTTGGCTGGTCACCGTCTCACTGCAGATATGTTATTTTACCCCGTTGCCATTTTCCTTGGTCACCAACCACAACACAGTTTGGAAACTTAACATGGATCGGTTCCCATCACTGCCATTTCATAGTGTTCGATTTTTCCAGAGTGGAGAAATTTTGTTTGTTTTTACTGCTACTGTCACACGTTCAGCTGCCTTGCATTCTGATTCATAGTGCAGAGCTGACAGAGCTTCTTTGTATCATAAATGTGGCTTGCTAACTGCGCTACGTAAGTCAGAAACACATGACCACAACACCACCTAAAGCTATGGAATCATACATGAATAAAAAAGAAGGTACTTCTAAGAAACTTGCATGCGTCACAGTTTCCTCGAAGCCTTTGTGGACAATAATGTCAGGCGTTAAACAGGCCCTAAAGTAAGCATGTACAGTTAGGGTGACCAGATTTTTCAAATTAAAATCCAGGAGCCTACAATTTTGCTGAAAATCAAACATGCAACTATTTATAACAAATTTAATCGCTCGCTTTAATTCCAATAGTGTCTGAAAGCTAAGCCCTTGTGCTTTACAGAAAAAGGACTGTCATTACGGTAATTTCAGTCATTTTACGGAAGCCTGCGAAGTCGGTGAGTCACTACAAAAGAGTGCAAAGAACAGCGGGATTTTCAGACATTTCTACATCAATTCGAACAAAAAATATTAACAAAAAGGTATATATATCAACATTTGTATCACCTTGTGGCTTTTTTATAGAACCGTTCGTACGTAATTGTGGGTGAAGTTTTTCTAGAGTGTATGCCTTGTTTGTAGTTTACTGTGTGACTAGCTGAATAATGAACATTTACAATTCAGTTCAGTTTGTTTTGTGATGAGAGACATACATTGTATTACAGTCTCTCTCTCTCTCTCTCTCTCTCTCTCTCTTTCTCGCTGTCTCTATGGGAAAAAAATTCTCAACTTTCATATACATTTGAACAAAAAGTGGCAGGTCCAAAATTATTCATACCTTTCTCCTTAAAAATCAATAGAAAAGCCTTTATTGGCTATTATAGCAAATAAAACGCATCCTATATTTGCTGATCAGCTTTTCGCAGATATTTTTGCCCATTCATCTTTAGCAATGAGCTCTTCTTGTCATCACCCTGATCTGTAGTTCCCTCCACAGATTTTCAACTGAATTCAAGTCCTGACTGTCTGGGCCACAGCAAAACGTTAATATTTTCATCCGCGAACCATTTCTTAACTACTTTTGCTGTGTGATTTGGGATTTTGTTATGCTAAAATGTCCACATATTCGAAATTTGTATGAATAATTTCAGGCTTGACTGTTAAGTGCCCAAACTTGGTCAGGTGTCCCTTCTTTTTCCACAAATCCAAGGTGGCAACTCTAAGTTCAACAGCTGTAAATAAGTTTATGCACTCACCATTATCCGAGCTTCTTTTTTTTTTTTTTGCTCAGTCCGGCAGCTATTTGAAGCTGGCTGTGCCGTACCTCAAGGAAATCTGCTGCCAGAAAAGCTCGGCTTGCATTGGGTCTAACCAGCAACCGCAGCATTAGGCTAGTATTTCCTATGACGCTTATGCTGCATTCGAGGAAGTTCGGAAGTTGGATTTTCCAAATTCCTACCTGAAAGCGTTTGAGGTGAAAGCAAACAACACAAATGCCGGATAGTGATAAATAGTTTTTTGTTTTTGGTCCTCAAAACAAATTTTGGCCTAAAGCAAATTTGACTTCCGCAATTGTGGTTCATTTATGTATTTATGTTATTTCATTTAGTTTCATATGCAAGTTAATTGTGTTTTACCATTCAAGCTGTGTGTTTCCATAGGGGTTGCCATTGTAGAGTGACGTCACATTGAAGTTGGTAGGTGAAGTTGGGGTCCTTTTTCCGCCCGACTTCGCAAGTGTGATTTCCAAATTCAAGGGGACGTTCCCGTACACACTTCCTGGTTTGAAGTGGGAAAAGTCAGACTTCCGACTTTCCTCGAATGCAGGATTTGACACAGATCAAGGAGTAGTTCTAGTTCCTGTTTAAAGGTAACATGCCAGTTAATGATTAGATGTAGTTAGATTAGACGTATGAATAGCTACCACAACTTTGTAATGAACATACACACACATGGCCTAAACAAGTGACATGCTGACTGGACAAAAACAAAAAGTGGGATGCTCAGACTGGACCTGTGTAGAACCGGGACAAAACAATGGGGTTGTCGAAATCCGGCAGGATTCTCGGCAGTCTCGAAATGTAGAATAAGCGACAGCTGTCGATTCACTTATTCAGTGAGAAAATACAATACAATTTGATACTTCTATTATACACTCCTCTGCACAGGAGAGGTCTATGGATGATTGTGGGGAGAGAAAAAAATACATACAGTATACTACAATTACTTGATATCATTATAAGCCAATCCTGGTTATATTTACTGCTGGGGAACACTCCGGTGCAGGAAGCCGCTATAACATTGTTTTTCCCTTCTGTTAAAAAGCCGGTGTTCTAATAAAACTTTAGGGGGTTCAAACCCGCAGCTCCCATGTTTCAGCTTCCAGGGGGAAAGGGAAAGCTGAGTCACCTGAACCCGCCTATGGCCTGCAGCTCATTTTATCCATCTCAGAGTTCTTTTGGAAAGGTTCTTTCTCCCTTGGCTTTAGAAACAACTGTGTGGAAAAGAAAAGATCATCTTAAAAGATGCAATAGATTTTTTTCTCAACTTTTTACTAACAAAACATAATGTATGCTGTTCACATGTTTTTATCTAACAATAATGCATTGGATTTATATAGCACTTTTCTATCTAATCAGATACTCAAAGACGCCTCATTCATGGTTGCATTATTCATGCGCTCACACATTCACATTGTGGTGGCAACAATCTACTTAAGTAGCCACAGCTGCCCTGAGGCAGGCTGACGGAAACATGGATGCCAGTGTGCGCCTACGGCCCCTCCAACCACTTCCACCAAACATTCACACCTTCCATACACCAGTGTGGATAGCACTGAAGGCAATTTGTGTGAAGTGCCTTGCCCAAGGACACAATGACACATGACTTGGGGAGAGCAGGGATCGAATAGCCGATCTTCTGTTTACTGAACGACCGTCTTTACACCCTGAGCCACAGCCGCCACATCACGTCCTGGCCAGGTGCTTCTGACATGGTTTTCTGCTGTCATTTTAACCAAGAATTATGTCCTTGCCCCTGTGCATTCAGCATTAACATTCTTATACAGTAGTTTAATCCAACTCAATTTGTTTTATATACTAATGATTGACAACAGAATTTGTATTTGCCCATAAGTCGGCCAAAATATCCAGCATTTGTAGAACCACACTCTTTATGCATTCCATATTCTCCCTTACGTGTCTTCCTTGTGCACTTTCAAGGCACTGCGATTCTCCCATCTTGGCTTCTGACTCATCCGCTATGCATGCATAACCTGTGAATTCATACACAATAAATTTTGTAGAGTACATTTTTCTCTAAACACAGTCTATTTAGTCCCACTCTAAACAGAGTAAAATTTACACTTGAAAGAGAGTAAAATATTTATTTTACAATTTTACTATACATATTTTTACTGTGTACAAGAGGGTTGGTCTATCCCATTACAAAAGTAGTAAAGTTGTTTTCACTCAGAAATTATAATTACATTTTAGAGGGAAATTGAATACATTTTACTAGTTTAATAATAATAATAATAATAATAATGTTACACAAGAGTTGAGGAACGAACTCACGACCTTCAGCTTAGTAGACTGCCACGCTACCACCTGAATTATGCCACTCCTATTGTGTGATAATATTCAAAAGGAGACCAAAAACATAATTTTTGGTTTTGGAGGTACGAAGATTCTAGCTGACACTAGTGATATATTAACACATAGTAGGAGCGGCATCGCTTAGGGTGTAGATTGGCTGTCTGTCAACCTGAATTTGTGCATTTGTTCCTCAACCCTGAAGTGACTTATTTATATATATATATATATATATATATATAATTTTATTTATTTATTTATTTTTGTCAAAATCTCTCCTTGCAAAATGTACCTAGAATTTTAAATATTTAATAGTTTTTTTTCATGACATAGGCAAATTCTCTCGAACACAGTAAAAAAAATACTTTGACTAAAATTTACTCTATTGTGAGTGTGGCTGGTTGTTTGTCTCTGTGTACCCTGCGATTGGCTGGCAACCAGTTCAGGGTGTACCCGCCTACTGTCCGAAGCCAGCTGGGATGGGCTCCAGCGCCCCTTGTGAGGACAAGCGATTAAGAAAATGGATGGATAAAATTTACTCTGAATATTTTTCTCTCTTTCAAGTATATGTTTAACTCTGTTTAGAGTGGGACCAAATAAACTCTGTTTAGAGTCAAATTTACTCTACAAAATTTATTGTGTATGAATTCACAGGTTATGCATGCATGGTGGATGAGTCAGAAGCCAAGATGGGAGAATCGTAGTCCTTTGAAAGTACACAAGGAAGACACGTAAGTAATGCAAAACAAAATTATGTGTACGCAAACCCCGAAAGACATGATTTGGTGAAGTCTGAGTGTGGCCCTGATTTCCGGATTATGGAGAATTCCATAGAGATCCATTTTGAAAAAAATATGTCAGACTTTAAATGTGAAATTATTTTGCGAAGTGTGATTTGTTATTCATACTGTCTTCTCCAGATGCTGTGCTGTTGTAACACGTTTGGGCCGAGGACAGACATGGACAGGCATTGCTGGATAGCCGAAGCAGAGAACCAAGGCGTGCGAAATTACACTTCTGCATGCTTTACTAAATAGACCCCCAAAAAATTATATATATATATATATATATATGAGATAAAGATAATAATGCAGTCAATGAATTAATTTCTTTCACTCACACACACACATACTTGCACAAACAGATATTATGTTACAGAGAAAACAAGCGAGGACAGAAGGGCTGCTCAGGCAAAAACAAAACAGGCCACGATCACAACACACCAAGGCAAGATGGATCTGTTGTTGAAGACATCACAGAGCGCACTTTTTAATTACAGCTAGCTTGAGACCACTGGGATGTTGTGTGGTCTTTATATAAACTCCTTCAATAAATTGTTTAGAAACTTGGGTGGATTCCCTCCCTTTTTGTTTGTCTTCAGGAGACCCAGGAATCTCTTTCTGCAATGGAGACCCACTTTCTGAGGACAGAGGTAGCTCCTCGCAAACGCTCGAGTGCATATGCTACTGGTGTAGTATTGAGTAGTAACACAAAAGGGGGATATTTGCAAAGTTTTCACTTCAGAGCACGACATAAGAGTCAAACTAGGTCTGCAGTATGCAACACTACATGGGTATGCTCTCACTCACTCACTCACTCACTCACTCACTCACTCACTCACTCACTCACTCACTCACTCACTCACTCACTCACTCACTCACTCACTCACTCACTCACTCACTCACTCACTCACTCACTCACTCACTCACCTCTCTCTCTCTCTCTCTCTCTCTCTCTCTCTCTCTCTCTCTCCTCTCTCTCTCTCTCTCTCTCTCTCTCTCTCTCTCTCTCTCTCTCTCTCTCTCTCTCTCTCTCTCTCTCTCTCTCTCTCTCTCTCTCTCTCTCTCTCTCTCTCTCTCTCTCTCACACTCTCACACTCTCACACTCTCACACTCTCTCTCTCTCTCTCTCTGATGTTGTTATTGTTCATGCTGTGAGCGGGAGTACCTGCCAAAAAGTGCAATAACAAGACCTGGAGGGCCTGTGCATTTCTCTGTGCTGTGCTTCATTGGTACAGGGGAGCACCAACAATGATGCCTGTGGACAATCAAGAGGCAATTTGCTAAGAGGCGGGGTAGGAGATCAGCCAGCGTATGGGCTTTTTCTTTGTCTTTCCTCAGGCAGCAAGTCATTGTCAGACAAGCATTTCCGCTTGCTTCTTGCCGTGCGTCATCAAGCACCACAAGGTACCTGACAGAGAAAGTCATGTCAAAATGAGATGCAAAGAAACTTACCTCATATATACACACAAGGTAAGATGGCACTTTTTAGCAAGACAAGATGTATTTGAATTGTAGTGTTACGCTAATAAGTTAGCATTCTACATTATTTACAATGACCTTTGTCAAACAAAGGGTGGCCAGATTTTCACAATTAAAAACCGGGACACTACAATTTCGCTGAAAATCAAATATAGCTTATAGTAAATTCTTACCAGAAAGTGTAACAAATGCAATCACTAGTCAATCTGGTGACTAGTAGCTATGCTATTACTTTAGCATATGCTAAATGCTATCTTGGTTGATGGTCAACAACGCTAAACAATTAATGCACTCACCATTATCCAACCTTGTTAGCTCTGTCCAGGTGTTGTGACCTAAAAAATGTGTATCCCTGCAACTTGAGTTGATATTCGGCTGTTCTGTTTTTGGTGCATCAAATAAATTATCAAATGTTTCCATGTACTCCCTGCAATGTGCTCACATACTAGTCATTGCTGTATTGTGCATTGAATGAGTATTTCTATGGATGTTTGTGATGTCCTACTGTGTGAGTGGTCGTTGAGTGCTGAATTTGAGTACAGTACAGACTCTCCGCGCACCTATCAATCACACACAAAACCTTGTTTATAAAAATGAAAATCTAAAAGCAGAAAAGTGCATTTTTCATGTATTTAATTCATGTAGCGTTCTGTCTGACTACATTTCCCATGATTCTTAGATTCAAAAGGAGGAAGTTGTTCTTGTTCCGTTATGCCTCAAATGTAAATGTGAAAGTTTGTTTGTTTTATTCATTTTTTTCCTTTCGGACAAATTATTACAGGTTACATCAATCACATAATATAATTTGCAACATTGACATCCGAAAGAAGGGCTGACGGGTAGAAGCCACATAGCAAAAAGGATCGTAGAATATTTAAGAAAAAAATGTAGTAAAACAAGAAAATTATTACTTCAAATAAGCAAAATTATCTGCCAACAGAACAAGAAAATTTTACTTAAATGTATCTGTAAGATTTTGAAAAATAAGAAAATAATACTAGGCCCATATCTACCACTGCGGTCTTGTAAATAGTATTTTCCATCTAAAAACAAGTAATCTCGACTTTTTTCAAGCTGTAATAAATAGAACTATTTTCTTAAAATACATTAGTTTTGGGTAACTTAGCCTGAGTGTCAAGCAGGGAGGTACGACCTAGCCAGGAACTGAACCCACAACCTTCAATTCTGAGGGTAGGCACTCTACCACGAGACCACTGAGCTGGTGCTGAAATATGAAAACTGAGGTTAGTAAATATAACAAAATGAACCATATTGCACTCGTATGTTTTCATACTTGAATTTTTTCCATTTATCTTATTACTAGATTATGCAAAATCTTAAAATAAGAAAACTCATAAAACCCCAGTCCAGGGTCTTTGATGTTGGTTAGTTGTCATCTTAAAACGTAGGAAATGCTTGTTTTAATCCTCACAGTATTAAAACTGTCTGTTGACACTCAATGCTAAGACTGCTTGATCAAATCAGATAATTAAGTAATAAGTATCTTAAAATAAGCACAATGATCTTGCCTGACAATTTCATTTTAAGTCAAAATAACTTATATAAATAACTAGTTTTTGCAGTGCATGGCTTATTAGTAACCGTCCCCATCGATTCTTACTATCCGCATCAGTCATATACATTGATTATGGTAGTCATTGATTCATATCGTTATCAATCCCAGACTTAAGTCTGCACACTCCTCGCTCAGTTCATCTTGAGTAATGTCTGTGTGTAAAGCAGGCCTACATAGGAAGGAAATTAACAGTTACATTTCTTTTGAATGGGTTTATCATGTGGATCGCTACGACAACTGTGTGATTTGACATGCCCAAACAATTGGCTTGTTTACTGGAAAAATCACGACGCCGGGATTGACGCTGTGTAAAAGTGGGACAAAACAATGGTGCTGGCGAAATCCACCTGGACTTGGTACACAAGACTCAGTTGCGACTGTAGCTGGTCACCCTAGTCCATGGGTAGGCAAACCTGGTCCTCGAACCGCACAGCTTGCTGATGAGCTGATTGTTTGAATCACCTGTGTTGGAGGAGGGAGACATCTAAAACACGTAGGAGTGAGGCTCAGAAGGACCAAGGTTGCCTATCCCTGGCCTAGTCAAACATGTTCAGTAACCATCTAATGTGGATCCATTTTTATTGGCTTTGCTTATTTATTGGCAAATGTGCAAATGTTTTATGATCAAGGAATTCAATGTATTAAACCACAAATCCACTTACACTGATAGCAATTACAGATGAGAATTTTATGGAATGGAAGAATCTCTGAATGTTCTTAACTCCTAATTCATTAATGTTGATGATAATGCTGCCAAGGAGGAGTTGGTTTTGGGAGGAGGTTTTTTTTTTAATGGGCTACTTAAAGGCATTTAGGTCTTGTTGGGCTGTAGGAAGACTAAGCAGTCAAGAATTCATTCCATTCTAATGTGTGCACCCTGGCTCTACATAGACTACTTGAAATTGTGTATATAGATTCTAGCAAAAATAAGATGTCATCTTTGAAAGCTAATGATGTCAGTGTTAGTTTTCACAGGAGCGCAACATGATAGACGCTGGCTCGTCGTGGAGTTGTTGGATTGTTCCCCAGAGCCAACACTGGATATTTCATTCCAGCAAGACCTAAAATTCCAAAATGCACTACAAGATGGTCCATCCCAGATGGTGGGATTGTGGTCAAATTTTCTCTCTCATCTTTTGGGTGGAACCTTCGAAAGTGCACCTGGCTCAGAAGTCTCTTGTGCAATAGCTCAGCATTTAGCTATGTAGCTCATGATCAGCAAAAATGTACTTTAATGTTGACCCATCCAGAAAGAACACGGGTAAAATTAGCAGTTGAGATCTTATCTCGGTACCTTTCTAATTAATCTATAACTATTTTCCTCAAACATTTGTGGGGCCACTTTCCATAGATGGTTGCTCCAAGGGTTGAAAACCTTTGTGGCTGCTGCTTTGCTTTCAACTCCTTAATTGTATGCTGACTTTAGCATCTGTATTTCTGCATTACGATCAGGAGAAGTCTTGAAAACCAAAGTGCTCTCCTACTCTGTGGGTTCCGACTGACTTTAGAGATTTTCTAGTGTTTTAAAAATGTGCGTCAAGCTAATGAATACATAAAATTGAATTTTGAATCACTACTGCCACCTGTGGCTGAAAAATGAAACTGCATTTTCCCTTCATCAATACACAATGCTCACATGACCTCACATCCGCAGACAGAGGGCGAGAAATTTGAACCTGAATCTTGTCAGAAAACTATTGGCGAGAGGCTTGCAGGAGTTCCCATTATGAACAGCTAAGGTGTTTAAAAATAATAATAATTCAGTCATAAATGATCAAATAAAAAGGTGCCAGGTGTCAAATTTGAAGCCCCGGGGACGGTCAGACATCTTAAGGTCAACCACAATCTTTTCCAAAATGATGGAAAATTGATTTGAAATGAAAATAAATTTAACATTGCAGGGTCATATTGCAATGTTTTATGTACCATTTTAGTATCCTGAACTGTGATGTATTGACCATCATTGGTGAACTGTAGCGACATGACACAAAAGCAAAAGAAAAATCAAAACACGTGTGTGGAGTTAATCTTCTAGATGCTGAGCTGAGTCTTGCGGAATTTGTTAAAGGCATGCGTGACGGTGGTTTGGAATGTACTGTATGTAATTTTATGGAACTTTTTGGTAAATTCCAATTTAGTGTGACTTCAGGGGTTCTGCTGCTCTCACTCACTTTTTTTTAACACATTTAGGAGTGGTGGTAAGATTGTGACACGTGATTTATGTGCTCTTCTTCGACATTTTTCGACGCGATCATATTTGAAAACTAAACATAAACACAAAGTGAGGTGTAGCGTGATTAAAAATGTCACTTCATTTTGCATAAACTGGAATCCTTTTAGTGTTTCTGTGCAAAATAAGACTTGTTTGTTAAAACCTCCATTGTAGTTTGATAATGGTAACTTGTGAACCAAGTAAGGCATGTTGTTAACTCATTCACTACCAATGACCGCTATAGACGTCAAAAATTCATTTGAACTATGTCTATTAGTTTAACATTTTTTTCCCACTTTTGTCAACTAGCGTATGAAAACAGATATAGATAATTTTTTCTTTTGTTTTTTTAAATCGCGTCAGGCAATTAAATTTTTTAATATTAATTAATTCCTTGACTTCAATAGCTAACTCACGATTAATCACAAATGTTGTATCCGTTCTAAATGTACAATAAAAAAATGTCATACTCTTGTTAACAAAAGTAGGGAAAAAAGTTAAACTAATAGAAATAGTTCAAATTTATTTTTGACGTTTATAGCTGTCAATGGCAGTGAATCAGTTAACTCATCAGTAGCATTCCTTTATTTGACCATATTTAAAACACATAAACAAGATTTAAACTAAACAAACCATTAACGGAAATAAAGCACAAAGGAGCAAACTAGAGGATATTCAAAACAAACAATTTGCAATGCTCAATGGATATTTGTTAGAAACCTTCAGTAAAAAGGTTCTGTCACATGGACAACAAAGGAGTTAGTGATCGACGGAGGGGTGGCTTCAAATATTGGGACGTCAGTGGAACCCCTTAGACCTTTCTACACCCCCCCCCCCCCCCGCCCCAACATACTGGGGAAAGCCCATTCATTCCATGAAAACTATTTACATAAATCAAGGAGAAAATTGGCCTATAGGAGTTAGCGTTTTCCATGAGCGCCACACAGTAGACATGCTGTTACAATAATTGTCCTCTTACACGAGCAGAAGACATATAGTACTGTATTTACAGTGAGAAAATAAAGACGGGGGGTATGTGAGAGGGCGCAAAGGAAAAAGAGAGAGGGAAAATGAAGGAGAAAGAAAGGAAAAAGTGCTGAGCAGGAAAGTGAGTGGGGTTCCACAGATTTTCCTCTAACACAAACACATCCACTGTTGATTTTTGTCATTTTCTTGGCTCTGTCAAATACAGTAGTTGGCAGAACAGTAAGCTCTCTGGTGGTTTGTATGACTTGTTGTCATGGGCTTAAAGGTAGCTTCCCGCTGTCTCAGCGTATGTGCCTTCCCTCCCTCTGCCATGACCCCCGCACCTCTCGTCTGCATTCTCTTATCGACCACACTCGTATTCATTCACTGTTGGCCAGGCGTCACTTCTCACTGCTGCCTCTGCTCCCCTGTGGAGCTTGACAGCATGAACATGCGCTCGAGCTGGATTGTACATTTTTGGAGAGATTCCCAAACATTTTATGATGAGAGGAAAATCAGGCAGCCCTGGAAAGCCGTAGATGTACAAGGGCCTAGGCAGGTCCAATTATTACTAACAATCCATCAATATGCAGAGCAAGTCCTGGAGCAGGCTCAGCAGAAAAAAACATGGGAAAAAAAGCAAACGAGAGACAGAAAAAATGCGGTTCTTACGAGGAGGGAGAGCGAAATCTGTCTTTACAATCCCCTGTTTTCGCCTTGCCAACTTTCTGCTGGCTGTTGGTAGTGCGGAAATGAGAGCGTGCTAGATTCTCCCCTCCCGAGAATAACACAAACCCTTCAAAGCTCAAATCAAACACACAATCCACGTCACAGGAAACCATTTTGAAGCGTAAAACCTCCCAATGGGAGCTCCATTTGAATGCTGCGGGTATGCGCTGCCTCGCTCGCCCCCTGTGCCCCCACCCGCCGCTACCGCGTCCCCCATTGCTCTCTCAAGGCTTCGACCACAACCTAACCCGAAGCACACTACCTCTCACATGACAAAACTCGATTTCACTCCTGTTCGTTTCTCTTACTTAATCTTTCCTTTATTGCCATCTTGAACTTTCATCCATTAAAGAAAGTACAAGAGATGGGCGAGTAACGATACCTGGTATCAGAATCGGACTGATACCAGGCCTTATTTCAAGGTATCGGTACTCGCGACAGCAGCTGATAGTAGTATCAGCCGCCCTCTTGTGGTTGTTTTATGTTCAGGAACTAGAAATTGGAAATTAGAAGAATAGAAAATTGACATTAATTGCATGCAATTTTAAAGGGGAAGTCAACCCTCAATTTTTTTTGACAGTAATATGTTCTATGCAGCCCCATTAGTCTATATAGGTTATTCTGTTTAACTCATTTGCTCCCAGCTATTTTCACCAAAGCAATCCCATTCACTCCCAGCTGTTTTACTGAATTTTGACTGATTTTGCAAGGCCCACAGAATATTGTGTTCTATTGCTATAAAAACCTACCAAAGGAAAGATTAGTCTCTTCTTTCATCAGGAAAAAAAGTATATCTCTATATGTTTCTGTTTGCATAAAAATAAAAATAAAAAAGGTGGGTTTTTTTCAACATGGCCCTGGTTCATCTCTTTCGCTCTGCTGCCACCTGCTGGCCGTTTGTGTAATAACTACCATTTCTTCAACCGTTGTTTGCAGTTGACAGGCTGCATCAAAGCAATTATGCTCTAGCATAAATAAAAAATAATAATAAAAAAAACACTTAAAACATTTAAAATAGAACATATTTATACTTTTTTGGGGGAGTAAATGATGATGATAAATATCAGTTAAGCAGCAAAATCCAGCCGTTTTTATCCATCTCAGGGGGCGGCCATTTTGCCACTTGCTGTCGACTGAAGATGACATCAGTGTTGCTCAGGTCTCAGGTAACAACCAATCACAGCACAGCTCCAGAAAACCGGTGAGATATGATTGGTCATTGCCTAAGCCCTGAGCAACATTGACGTCATCTTCAGTCGACAGTAAGTGGCAAAATGGCCGCCATCTGAGATGGATAGAAAAGGCTGGATTTTGCTGCATAACTAATATTCTACAAATGTAATATTAATCAGAATGTCACATTTAGACTAGTGAGGTCAAGTTTAACATATTATTGTCAAGAAATGTTTAAGGTTGACATCCACTTTAAGGAAAAATGCTGTATATGTGTATAGATATCCGTAACTACTCACATTCGAGTACTCAAACTGGCATCGGTCAGAAAAAAATTTGTATTGAAGATCCCTAAAAAACACCTGTGTTTGCATCCTTACCCACGTCATCACAAAAATGTGAGGAGTAGCATGCGACTGCAATCTTAAAAGTTTTGTGGAAATCAGTTTTGTAACTTTTTGCGCAATACTCTTAGTGACTATGACTTTCCCACTATTTGGAAAGGACAGACACAAATCAATTAAACCAACAAACCCATTGTTGGTCTAAGTAAGACTTTTCCACAGATCAAAGGTCATGAGACGGCCTTCTATGCTGACTTCTCCTGCCCTTGAGCCCACCTTTCATCTCAAACCCAAACCACAAGTTGCAATACCCCCATCCTTTCCCCCTTTCAGATCTACCAAGCCACCTCTTCCCTCTCCCTTTAGCCCTTTTTCTCCACTTTGCCTGGCAATTGAAACACAAAGGTCACAAGGGCATATGGGAGGCAATCACAGAAGTTTGTTTTGGCGCTCTCGAGCCCGACACTAAGTCCTTGGCTGCGCGGGAGCAATGTCGCCACCTTGCCTGCTTGCTGCCTGGGAAACAAACACATCCTTAATCACCCAGAGGCCCCCCGCATTCGCCAAGGCCACACTAGTTGAGCCCTGTCTTACAAGCTGTGGCCAAAAAAAGTTGGGGCTCCATCTGGTAGACTCGGGCCATACAAGTCGGGCTCTATCTACTGAAGACAGGCCGCATTAATGGCAGCCAAGCAGTCAAATCAAGGTCATGATAGTTGACTAGGGGTTGTTGAAACGGGGCCAGCGAGCACGCCAGACCGTTCTAATCAAGCCCCGATGGCCACACGTTGAACGTCGTCGAATAAATCCAGGTCACAAAAGTCCGGTCATGCTCGTTGAAATTGGGCCAGAAAAGACTGATCTATTTTTGGCCGAGTGCGCACTTCTGTCATTGGGTTGGCTACGAGTTGTATAAGAGTGGGATTCTCTGACGTAAGTGGTGTGTGCAGCTGAGGGTTGGCAGCCAAATAAAATGGAAGGCAGGAGACCAGAAGCCATTTCAACCAAAGATAAGTTAGACCAGTTGTCTTGCTCCATCCATCCTGAGAAATCCTTCAAAATGGAGCTTGACACTTCCAAATCACTCTTTCACCATTTCAACTTTTCAAGTTCCAAGTCACTCTTATTTCATGCTTCAATAAATATGCAAATGACAAGTCAGATAAACACTTGTCTTCCAACCAAACGGACCGGGTTCAAGTCTTACTTTTGTATTTTTACGCTATTTCACATGGCCGAGGGAGGTCGCTAAACTAAAATACATAACTCCTGTTATCTTAATGTGGTCGTATTTATTGGAGGACAGTCTCGAAGATTACATCAATGTTGCTCAGGTCTCAGGTAACAACCAATCACAGCACAGCTTAAGAAAACAAGTGAGCTGTGATTGGTCATTGCCTGAGCACTGAGCAATGATGTCATCTTCAGTTGACAGCAAGTGTCAAAATGGCCGCCCCCTTGAGATGGCGGTTAGATTTTACTTCATAACTTATATTCCACAAATGAAATATTAATCAGAATGTGATATTTAGACTAATGAGGTCACATAAAACATATTTTTTGTCAAGAAATGTTTAAGGTTGGCTGCCACTATAAAACAAGCTCAAAAAAAGAAATCAAAAGTCTTGGGCCACCACGAGCTCTGCTGATTTAATTTTCACATCAATCATTTTGCAAGGTTAGCCAACAAATTCTGAAATGATTTCCACAAAGCATTCAAGAGAAGGGAGTGGCTTGTGGGTTGAAGAGAGAAACCAATTACATTTTGATGGGGATCTAGATAAAGGTCAATAGGTCACCATGTCCACTTGCCAGAATCCCAATAGCACCACATTTCTTTTTGCCATCCTCCATTAACCATATATGAGCACAGTAAATGTTATTACGACCGCATAGGTACAATTTGACAATAACAGTGGTACCCACAGACCACAAAGGCCTTAGTCTTAGTCACATTGTCTCTACTGGACATGGGACGACTGACCTCGAGGCTCTGCTTCTGATATAAAGAGATTAGTAACCATTTTTGTGTGTGATAAAAAAAAGACTCATGTCAAAGTACGCACGATCTCATTGATCACAGCAAAAATAATTCACCCAACCTCGGAGACTCATTATGATGTTTTAAGTTGGAGTAGGTCACAGGCAGATACCGAGAAATGTTAGACCCCCTGATCCCTATCCAGCCAGGCAGTAGCTGGAGCACTACACAGGTACATGGAGTGCTGAGACCAGGCAGCACTTCCAGGAAGTTCTACATCAGGGATAATTCTGTGTTATTGACTTGGCATTGTTTCCAGCCAGTACAATTCCACTAGCGAGGGATCCACAGGCTTTGAAAGTGCGTGTGTGTGTGTGTCTGTGCGATGCGCGCGCGTGTGATCCCTTGAGCATCTTCATATTCCAGACCAGGCTATGCAACCCAGATGGGTGGTCAGGCCACAGTTGATTTCTGTTATTCTGTTATGATAATTGAACCCATTTGAACCATTGAGTCTTGCTCTTTTCGTCTGTGAAGGCACGCACACACGTACGCTCTTATATGAAGCCAGCGCCGCTTTCTTTTTACAATTGTATTGCTGTTATTAAGTTGCGTAAAATGCAAATTTCAGACAACTGGAAGGGCAAAGTAGCAGCCATGTGCTAGAGGAGTGCTGCATTGATTTAGTATGGGAGTTGACTTCAATATAATGCTGCAGTTTTCTTGGCAACCACTGTAATAGAAATCAATTGGTTTTTTTGCATGCTGGATTAAAATGCATTTAGTGACAACAAAAAAAAGCCTATAACTACGACTAAAATAAATTCTTATCACCAACGTTTGAATCGGGTTATGTTAATACTGTAAGGATAGAGGTAAGGATTTTCATACCACAGCAAAAATAATGGCCGACTTGCCATCATTCATGAAAAGGCATTGGGAAGATGAGGCACTCTGTTACAGAGAGGAAGTTATTGTAAAAATGTTTCAACTAATAGGGCTAATTGTCAAAAACATTGTTCAACTAATTTTATATTTGCATGCAGTTAAGTATGCTACATGCTACAATGTTATAACCACTAATTAAGGTTTTATTATGATGGTGGTTTGATCTTGCAATGGATTAATTATTTTTCCATTATTTCCAAATAGGAAAATGTTTCCCCAAATAATCAAATAACATACTGCAACTTAACATTTCTGTTGTACTGAATGTTAATTTGTTGCCTTAAATTAGAGGGAAATGATGTTTCATCTGCTCAAAACAAATACCACTAGTGTCTTAGGCAGGGCTGGACTGGCCATTTGGAATAGAGCGCAGATGCCCGGTGGGCCAATGTCTTATGCAGTAGTATTTAATTGAGAGCTATGTCGTTTCCATGGATGGTCAAATTTGATAAGAATCTGTCTTATCAATGGAATGTTTGATTCTTACAGTCAATATCAATTGCATCCATTATTTTCAAAACATAGCAAGCAAACAAGGCTGAGAAGTTATTGTTTGTCATACACTCCACAGTCATTGTTTCATGAAATCAAATGCACGCATACCCAGAACCTTGCCTAACACATTCATACTACAAGCATGAAGAAACCGAAGTAAAAAAAAAAAAGCAGTGTTTCGAATTGCCAAGAATTAAGAGATTTCTGTGTTATTGTGCTTTTTAGATATGATTAAAATGAATGGGCCGGTAATCGCAGCAAGCAAAATGGTGTCAACTCTGATTGGCTGTTGGCTGGCAAATGCAAAGCAATGCATGAGATAGACATACACTATAAGCAAGGCAACAGACAGTATTTAGTAAATCAAACTCAGCTAAACCTTGTTTTTTTGTTTTGTTTTTAATTTATACTTGATCCTGCTTGTATTATGAGTGTGTTGAGCAAGGTTCTGGACATGTGTGTGTTTTGCAGATGGTATGGCAGGCCTGGTCTAAGCCAAAATGCCAGGGCAGATTTTTTTTGCATGTGGGTTCAGCCCTGGTAGTAGTTAAGTACAACCCAGAACAACAAACCATGTTTGAATAAATTAGAAGCCAGAAGATATTTCAATGCCGCTCCAACAATGGTGAAAAACAGAACCCAGACAAGTAAAACAAAACGTAGTAGCACCAAATCAGTCCCAACTATGGAAACTGGTCCAATTCCTTCTGTACAAGGAGCCTAATATCTTAACTTTACAGCTGGTTGAGGTGGAGCAAATGTCCTTCAATAGCTGACATGTACAATTGCAATGTCAACAACAGATTTGCACTTCTTGCGCTCCACAACTGAACAGATTTTAATAGTTTTTCATGGCGGAACGCACTGCTTCTTTGTACTCCAAGTAACAATAAATAGCCAGCCTACATTCATTCCAGTGTGTCCTTCCTCACTTGTTGCTCCTGGCTCACAGCCAACAAGTGTATAGATGTGAGTACAGTACGACTGTATATATAGTGTATGGGCACTGTGGGGCCGCATTAGGGTACATTTTATCAGTGAATGGTTTACACACACTTGCGCACGCGCGCATACACACACACACACACACACACACACACACACACGCTTATGGGGTGACAGAGTGCACTGGCTGAGCTCTGATGAACCAATGGCAACCTGGGGAAGGAGGAATGTGTATGGCGCTAGTCCAAGAGAGGCCTTCAGAATCCTCAGCAGGCTATCCTGGTTGTCTTAGTGAGCACAAGTGTGAGTGTGTGGGAGTATGCTTCTGTACAAGACGATGGTCAGCGCTGTAATCGTATATCCATGAGCGTGTGCAGTTTTTACAGTCGGTGGGAGTTGAATTGTGACAATGTAGTGGAGATGATGATCTTACTTTTTTTCAATTTTATTTTATTTTATTTTTTTATTTTTTGTATTTTTTTTTTATTAATTTATTTCCATTTCATATGAATATATTGTTTATTTATTTATTTATTTTACTCATGAACACTATTACTATTGCGTGGTCGATATACAACAGCCACAACATCAGCACCACGTTAATTTGATCCAGAATGAGAGTTAAATCAAAATTGCTGCCTTTTTAACAGAATATTGTGTTCTATTGCTATAAAAACATGGAACCTACCAAAAGAAAGATTAGAGTCTCTTCTTTCATCAGGAAAAAAAGTGTATATTATATCTGTTTCCGTTTTGCAGCAATTAGCATTAGAATACAGCTAAGTTTCATTATTATTCACAAATCTGTTTAAAACAGTGGGGGAAAGAGCTTTCTGCAACATGGCTCTGGTTGATCTCTTTTACTCTACTTCCACCTGCTGGCTGTTTTTGTAATAACTACCATTGCTTCAAGCATTCTCTTGAGTTCAGAGGCTGCATCAGAGCCTTCTCTATGCACTAGCATAAAAATAAACCCAAAAAATGTATAAATATGTTTTTGGGATGAATGCAATATTTAAAATAGAACATTTTTATACATTTTTTGGGAGCAAATGAGTTCAAAGGCACCTGAAGGACTCTCAGACATGAGGAAAAAAATGATGTGGTCTGATGAGACAAAGATTACCAGGTGTCATGTTTGGAGGAAACCAGGCATCTGTCATCACCTGACCAATACCATCGGTAGCATCATGCTGTGCCAATTTTTTTTTTCAGCAGTAGGAGCTGGAAGACTAGTCGGGATTGAGGGAAAGTTGAATGCAGCAATATCCGGAGACATCTGAAACTGGGGCGAAGGGTTAGCTTCCATAAGGATGACGACCCTAAGATCACAGTAAAGACAATCGTGCCTTTATGACAAGGGGTGCTGTGAAGAGGAATGGGTCAAACTGGCCAAAGATTGGTGTCCAAAAAGACTTGAGCTGAAGGTTTTTTTTTTTTTTTTTGCATATTAAAATATGTTAATTGCTCATGTATTTTCAGAAATTTTGACCATCACATACATTTATTTGCTGTTACACAATTGTCAAATGGCATGTTGGAGATCTACTAGCATCCCAGAACAGATTGCATTCAAGACCTCAAAAATACAGTATGATGTCATGCAGGTTTCAAATGTGAACTGCAGGAGTAGAAACAGGGTCATGTGTGCACTTGACTAATGCACAACTGAACAGGGGAAAGGACGAGAGAGGAGTAGGGAGGCAAAAGTAGAAGAGTGGAAGGCCTGTTTAAAATATTCAACCTCCCTTCCATTAACCAACCATGTACGGATGAGAACACGACCTGCACTGTACATCTCATGGGAGTGGACCTCTTTCAGCCAGTAGCCCTTAAATCCAGCTCAGCATTTTCACAGTGATGTCATCTCTTTTTCACTCTTTCCTTTCTCCATCACAACCATCACTTTTTTTGTATTCATTCAATATGACTGGCATTTTTTTTTTACAACACAGAAATATGTCAGGCAGTTAGTTGAGTGGTATGTAAAGTGTGCAATGCCACCGATCACCATTTATCTTGGTCCTTTCCTCCAAGTTAAGATAAAATAGCATTTACCAGCAGCACAGCAATACCTGTGAGCCAGTGAGTCGTTATCATTATTGTGTAGAGGCAAATGAAAACAAATGTAGTTGCACAGACCTGGCTGGATTTACCATGAGTTCACATTAACAGAAATTGATTGTTGTGAATATTAATATATAAAATCGCCTTTTGCTCCCCCTTCCCTCTGTATTACTAGGAATTACAAGGCCCCATTTTCATAGACAGGCACCCGCACGCTCGTCATAAAAATAGTAGGGATGTAACGATAACGGCAATATCGTGATATTGCGATATTAAAACTGCCACAATATATCGTCGTCGTCATGTCACGATATTAAAAGCAGCACATCGGTTAAAAAGAAAAAGTGGGGTTGATTTCCATTTGTGCAGTTCTAGTACCCTCTGATAGCTGTTTTTTTTTAGGGCAGTCTAATTTTTACAAGACATGTTTTGAAAATACCAAAAGAAAAAAACTCCATCCACAAGCACAATTAGGCTGGCTTTGTGCTAGTCTGGACATGAAAATAGATCATGCTAATTAGCATCCAGTCAGATAGCTTGTCAGTAGCACATTAGCTACACATGCACATGACAATAAGCTTCTCACGTTTCAATTCAAACAGAGGTTAGTGGTGTTGTCTCTGACCACCTGAAAATTTTTCCTAGCTTGAAAACAAATGTCAGCTTACTCCTACCTAGCAATATAAACAGTGAGCTACCAATAAATGCACCAAAAATGAGAAATGGTAAGGATTACTAGTTAAGAAATGTTTCACATATCCTGATTCAAGCCATGGTACTTACACTATGACTGTACTGTATGTCACTGGAAGGCAGCGTATTGCTCTGTGTAGACTGCGAGCTCAGGGCTCAGTCAGGTAGAGGTGGGAGGGATCGGGTGGAACAAACCACTTTGAGGCTGTGGGTGTCATATCAAGTGGGAGGAAGATGCTTGCAAATGGCCAAAGCCTACACATATTAACTAGGGGTCACCAAAATGGTGCCTGCGGGCACCAGGTCACCCCCAAGAAGCATATGAGTAGCCTGCGTGTTTGTTCTAAAAATAGCTCACCTGTGATGGGACATTGCCATTTTCTTGTAATGTTGTAGAACGGATTATTTGAAAATGTAAACACTTGCAGAGATTTATCTAAATGAAGTATACGTTGGCATTTATTCTACCTTTGGAAATCATTGTTGATCATACCTGAAAGACTTGAGCTGATTCAGTCACACTCGGAAAGGGATTGTTGTTGTGTTGTTTTCACAATCACATCAATATAATAAATTATTATTAACAATAGATAATTAAAGGCCATTTGAGCAAATTTATTTCACAAGTGTGTATTAAATGGGTAGCTCTTTCCAAGTATCAGCGCCCAAGAAGTAGCTCTCAGTTTCTCAAAGGCTAGTGACCCCGGAGGACCCCAGTAATGACCAGAAAAGATCATAAATCCTCAAAAGATGTGCTAGTTAAATTGCAAGCATACCTCACCTGGCACAATAATAACTCTGGGTCTATAAAGAAAGGCATTTAGGCCCAGGTCTGGACTGGACTGTGCTTACTGAGGAATCCTGCCTTAGATGCTCACTGTCTTGAAGTCTCACAAGAAGAAGAAGAAACAACTTTTTGCTTCGAGAAGGATTTATGATGTTTGAACGCCAAACTGAACACTAAATTGTAAATTGTGACTTGAAGGCATACAACTTTGGTGGTACTTAAAAATACATTTACAAGTGTTGTCAGACTTATTTGTTTTGGGTGTCCTGTAAAAGAGCACCAGTCCTCTGTTTTTGGACACGTTTTTTAAGTCCTTGGCAGGCAGGTTGTTTTCAGCTAAGTGTTGTGTCTGTTTAAATGACATGTCTATCCTGTTCAAATGGACGGGGTTTAAATCAGGAATCAGTGGGGTCCATACTATCTGTTGCAGGAATCCTTGTGTGATCGTTCCATAGAGACCATTTCTTAACAGACCTTTCTGGACTCCGTGGCGTAAGACCAGAGTCTCACTTAATCCTGGCAGTCCTGAGCTGCTGGACAGCTTCCATTTTCAAGCTTGATGTGCCTTTTGTCTGTTTTACTGTCACTTTTCTTGGCCTCCCACGGTAGTGAGTCTCCATTTGTCGTGGGGGGATACAGATCCACAGAGATCTGTGACACAGAGACATTACAGATGAGAGATACTAAAAACATGTTTTATTTTGTACCCCTCCCACACACTTTAAACACATTTCAACTGATTACATATTAAAACATAATAAAACTAATTTTTCCAAACTATTGTTCTCATTCCCTTGCTTGCAGTTCTCCATATTAGCGTGCTTGCTTCATTCTGTTTCTCACTCACAGGTGAAGTTTACTGTAATACTGACACATAAAAAAAAAAAAAATTCAAATGTGTATTTAGACACCACAATGTTCATTCAACCATATCATTTTCATGTAACCAAAGTCCACAAGTTCAAATCCGAAAATGTCGGCGGCGACAGGACAACACACTTGTTTTTCAAATCACCGTAATTCCTGAACCGCTAGCACTAGCAACGTAATTCCAACGGCTTCTGAAAGCAGAGAAGCGGAGTTTTATGTGTATACCACATATATTACGGTAGCTAGCAGATTGTCACATGTGGAGGAGGGGGGGAAGTTCCGCGTCATAAAGAGAGTAACTTCAAAGTACCGTAACTCCGGAACTATATGTGCTAGCAATGCAATTCCAACGGTTTCTGAGAGTGGAGAAACAGAGCTTTGCATCAATTCCACATACATTAACGGTAGCTAGCAGATTTTCATGTGTGGAGGAGGGGGAATCGCTGTGTCGTAGAGGAGACTAACGCAGGAAACAGGAGATGACGCATGTCTTAAATCAACGTATCCACGGAAGCATTTGCGCTCGCAACGTATCTGAAAGTGGAGGAGCGGAGCTTTACGTCGAGAGAAAACCCCTCTAAAAACAATAAAAACAGGCGGACTGCTATGATAATAGTACTGAAAGGGTTAATGTTGTTGTATCATTTCAAACACAATAGAAGGGCTAATCGAAATTAGCATAGTTATTTATAAATAAACATACAACTGCATCTTGAACATACACGCAGAGCAGCAACACATGCAGTACAAATTAAGCAAACAGACCTGTACTGTACTGTATTCTCTCTGCTCTGTGGGATCCAGAGGTGTCAAATCCAAGTCCAGAACATGGTAGCTCGTGTAGAAACACCGGCGGTGGCTAAAGCCAAACTGTGGCGGGGCTTTTATCTGCTGGACCTGATTTTGACACTTCAACTCTTCCCTCGCTTGTTGTGGTTACTTTACTGAGGGTGCATCTCTTAAATGCCCGTATGCTATATTTTACAAAAAGAAGAAGAAAGAAAGCAAGAAAGAAAAAAGATAATTTAATAATACACTTTATTGCGGGAGACACACAAAAAAAAGAAAGAGAGACAAGTTACAGTATTTTGTTTCCTATTAAGTAATTGCTGAGGAAGGATGACATACGTGTACATTCTTGCTGAGGCACATCATTCTCTGCATTATTTATCATTATCTACACACTGTACGACCTTCACGTTGTATATACCGTATATATAACCTCAAGGTCAAAGGGCCTGTCACGTTTGTCTTAGTTTTACATCTGCACCGCCACGCCACAGTCTACTGTATCCACGATGACCTTTCTCTCCAGAGCTCATTAATGAGCAAGGCGCTTATCGCCACAAATTGCCTCACATTATAATGAAGGAGATTCTTGCTGATGATGCAGTGAGTTGGGGGCGGACACTCTGGTCTGTCCATAACAAGGTCATATCAACGGATCGCAGCGGCACACTTTGCAAGGAGGCGCTTTTGAGGAACACATTACCTTTTGGATGTAAGCCAGATTTTCAACTCAGCTGTCACTTAAAACCACAGCATTGTTAAAGTAAGATTCAGAGTTGCAGGTCTTCATTACATATGTATCATTCATCCACTGTGAGCAATATCATTACTACACTCGATTCCAAAAGCAGTCAGCCAACGTATGCAAAATTATAGAACAGGACTACGAATCGCTGCTTCTTCAGAAATAGTAAAGAATTAATTTGCTGCAGGCCTAAAATGCAGAAGAGCTGAATTGGTTACATTCGTTTTGAACATAGTTGTCATGCAAAAATGCCCCCGAGGGGCTATGAGCAGTAAACAAATGACATCATAGTGATCTGATTGGATGCTTATCAGACTAAATGTCATCGCCCCCCTCCTTGACTTTCTAGGCTCTATATTCATAGATGGTGCAGTTGCAGTCAAGCATAAACTTTGGCACATCTTGAATTTTGTGCCAGGGCAAGCCTTGTTATGCTTATGGGGAATTTTGTGCCATGATGGGCATTCTGGTGTTAAGTTGTCAATGGCTGAAAGTCGACCAAAAATTACACCTGCTGGAACCATGCAAGAGTAGAAACAATTTTCGACAAATTAGACTTTCTTCCACATTAATAGAAAAAGTCTCCACAGGTGTGGACTCGATCTTTCTGGCATTCAGTAAATAGTCCAACTGAGAATATACAGTCTTCTGATAGTTATTAGTTACTATTAGCATTAAAGGTAAAAGAGTCGGGCAAAGGTTCCCACAAAACTTTTCATGCCCCAAGCTGTGCTCTATTTGCTCAACTTTGTCTAGGCCGCCTCCATGCAGAGTTTGACAGCTCACCATGCTGGAAGCATGAAAATGGAGCTCTCTGTCTGTACTCTTGCAGGAAAACCAAACAAGTTTTGAAAGTAGAAAATCCACTTTTCTTTATGTTAAAATCAAAATCCTTAAATATTGGTATATATATATGGCTGAGCAATAAAATAGCAACCCACAGCTATAGAAATGACATTGATACATTGACTGTTGATTCATAACATCATTGCTGAATCACTGCTTTTTCAGCTTGTTAGTAGTTCCGAGGAATTCCAGTACGTAATTTCAAAAAATAACAGCACACGCATTCTGAGCGAGACGTAAAAAAAAAAAGATTTTAATTTCAATTGGACCACTTTTCAAAATTCCATGGCTTTACTGTCTTTTAGTAATGCGTATGGCTTCCCAAAAATATCTTGGAAACACTCTTCTACAGAGCATGACAATAGAAACTGCTTGATGAACTGAAAATACAGTATGTCCCTTGGGAGCAGTGCGCAGTATAGGGATGACATCAGCGCATACATTAAATCATGACATTATTGCTATGTCATCATTGAATCACCGTTTAACAGCGGCACACTCATTCTGACCGCGTCACATGTTGACTCTGTAAAGCCACATTGCATTTGAGGGGTCAATCTATGTCATAAAAAATCTGCAGAAGAATTTGGCAAACTACTCATAAAATGGGATATTGGGCTATCAAGTTAATTTCAGGACTGTAGCCTGAGGTGAACCTCTCAAAACATCTGAATGCACAATTGTTCATTGTTTCTGTACAACATGCTGTTCTCTAAGGAAGCGGAATGTCAAAATTGACAACAGGGATGTTTTTCTAAGGCTGTCCACTTCTATGCCTTTCTGTGACACTTCCAGTCTATATACCTCTCTTGCAACCTGCTGATGACACTCTACGGCAATCTAAGCTCAGTGGCCACTTCCAAGCGAGAACATCCTGTTTCTAGATGAAGAAGACTGTTTACATAACAAAAGTAAATGAATCACGATATCTATGCATGGATTCATGGCTTCAACACCAGTTGTGATTCCCTCCACCCCTGTTCATTCACCTCCTTGTTAGAGAAGAGAAACAATGAATAGTTGGGCGTGCGTTTAAAACTTTTGACAAGGTCAAATCAAGTTCACCTGTGAAGGTTAGTCAATTTGACTTTGTCATCAGGTCTTGGCCTTGGCCTGGTCTGCTTAAAGGCAAGCATGGACTATGGCAACGGTAAATGATGCTTACTGTGACTGCATAAAGCTGTCTCGTAAATGTTGAGAGAACATGATATATACATGTTATATAAATGTCAATTTTCCTGCTGTATAGATTTGGTGGTAAATGTTGCATTTAGTGGTCGACCCCCACGTACTTTTCTGGCAAGATTACCTGTCATCTGCTCTATTCACAACCAGAAACTATGCAATTTGGGCTGAATTTCCACATCTTAATATTCAAAATATGAAATAATATACTTTTGAAAAACATATCCAAAACAGTACTGATTATTACATTCCAAGTAAATCCCTATGATTAGGAGTAAAAATGTGAGCATATCATTATTTTAACATCGTTATGGAAGTCCAAGCATTCCATCAAATTAAAAACAGACATTAGGCCGTTAAGACTCTAGCATGTCTCGGCTACCAGTGAGTCATTCATTTGTTCGACACCTCCTGCAGCCTCAGTTTGAATTTGTTCACCGACTTACTCATCAGTGGGAGCAGCAGTGATCTCATCAAGTGAGCGTCTGACAATGCTCTGAAAAACAAGGTTCAAATCATCGTTTTCTCCGTGTGTCATCATCCAAATGTGTTCAGAGTCAATCCGGTGACCAATGATCAACAGATTAGCACCTGTGAGGAAAATGAGGTCATACAATTTAACAACACTGAAAATCACAAAACACTATCGGGAAACATTCATTTAGTATAACTCAGGACAGCTTCAAGTCACGGAGATTATTCTCATTCTACCAAATACTCTGTGTTCTCGCTCTTACATTTAAAATGAAATTGGATCAAAAAATGGTAATGAATTGCAGTGGTTGACAACTGTCCAACTACGGAAATGGTCATTTATTCACTTTAATAAGTGTTAAAAAGGTGCCTTTACAGAAAAAATCTGAACAACCCAATGCCAGAGATCAGTATCAGGTCGATATCTGGCATTATTTCAAGGTATTGGAACTCGTGATGGTGTTCTCTTCTGACCATTTGATGATCAGGAACCAAAAAAGAGAAAAATGGAAAATTACCATTAATTTCATGCAAGGAAAAATTATATTTTGGGTTACATAAACCTTTCTGTAAAATTGTCATTTTCTGGGGGGTGGAATTGTATGCATCAAAAGTACAAGTGGTATTGGTACTTGTTATCGGGGACTACTCAAGAGTTGTGTACTCATACTGGAATTGAATATCACTTTGTTTGTTTTTTTTAACAATATAAAAAATACTGTATAGTTAATAGGTGTAATTAGGGTAATGATGAAATAGTCACTCATCTTCAACTTACCTGAAAGTCACCAGTTGGATCTTTGCATTATTTACTGACAAATTAAAGAAAATGTCAAACAAACGAACAAACAACCGAAAAACTAAACAAAACTCCTGTAACCCTCACAAATGTAGTGCATTCTTTCGTGGTCGATGCTCCTCCCCACCCTTTGATTTTACAAAAAATGTGTTTGTGGTAAAAAAAGTACTAAACTACAGTAAGGCTTAAATAACAAGACCAATGATGGAGAAATAATTGTGCAAGCAGTGACCTGCTCGGGGTAAATTGAGATATTCATATATTAAAACACATTATAGTAAAAATACATTTACCTAGTAATGTACATTATTCACTAATCACATCTCTTCGTACAGTTGGACTACAGCTTTAATTTTTGGGCTGCTGAGAAATGAAAATAGAGACCTTAACGAGTTTTTGTTTTGTTTTGCAAAATCGAAAAATTTTAACCATCTGATCTATTTTTGTACATTACTCAAAACTAACCCTTGCAACATGTGGACTCTGTAGCCAGAGTGGTAATTTTAAATAATAAATAAATAAATATTATGCCTGGATTGTTACAGAACTCTTAACTCTTTGACTGCCAAAAACGTTAAATAACGTTTCGTAAAATCCTACGGAGGAGCGCCAAAGACGTTAACCAAGTTATTTTTTTTGGTGGGGGGAAACGGGTGGAGGAAAGCCTTGGCCAGCTGTGCTGAAAGTATCAAGCAGATCTAGTTAGTATAATGACTATCTTTGGCCCCTAGATGGCAGCGATGACTCTCTTTGGACAAGATCGGGTAGGCGTCAGTAGAAGACGTGAGGCGGAGCTAGAGTGTTGAGGGGACAATGGCTGAGAAAGCGAAAATGGCGACCGGTGGCAAGCAGCTCACGCTTGATAATTTTTTTCAAAGAAGAGAAGCATCAACCAGTGCTAAAGAGCACATTGATGACGACGATGATGATGATGGTGACTCCGAGGTTGATGCCGAAGTTGGAAACGTTGACGCGGCGGCTATGATCATATCATAAAGCCTCACCGGCGAGCGATGCTAACGCCGGAAAACGCGGAGCACAAGCGAGCACGCTCAGGCGGACGCTCAGGCGGACGTTCAATCGGACGACGAAGAGTGCCCCGAGTCCAATGCATATTCATCGGAGGAGTGGGTACAGTCTGAACACGGAGAAGACACTGGTTATGGACTACGATGCCACCATGAATGGAGCGGATAAGATGGATCAGAACATTTCTTACCACCCGGTATGAACTGAAGGACATGAGGAAGCCAGACGTAACACCACCGTAACGTCACCGTATCATGATCCTGAGAGTAGACTTGATGGCAACATGACCAAACACACACTGCAGTACAGACGCTCCCCACCTTACGAACGAGTTACGTTCCGGACGATCGTTCGTAAGGTGAATTTGTTCGTAAGTTGCTTCAGTGCTATATTTTGTATTATAATTTATGTTTAAACCCTATATAAGTATATTGAAGGTTTATATAAGTATGTTTAAGGCTTGTACAAGTAACCTGCATTGGTTTGTGCTGAAAAAAAATTAATAAAATGGAGAGAATACGTACAGTACTGTACTGTACTACGTATGTTAGAGAGAGAGAGCGAGACACACACACACAGTATGTACATGTACGTAATAAGATAAATAAAATGAAGTTTAACTTACTTTTGGAAGATGTACTCGATGCTTAATGAGATAATGGAGGAGGAGGAAGAGGAGGATTTTATATCATGAGAGATTCTTCGTCGTCGCTGGAATCGGCTTCAAAAGTTATTTCCTGCTTCATGGGGACCGGCGTTTCTTCCTCCTCACCACGTTGCTCAGCCTCCAATGAGCTCTCACAGCGCCAATCGTCGGTATTAGCGGCGGAAAGAAGCACTACGCGCAATACAAAATCTAACTTACAGCATTTCTTTCCGAACATTTTTCGACATACTGTACGCGCAGAAATGTTCGTATGTACCATTGTTCGTAACTTGAATGTTCGTAAGTAGGGGAGCGTCTGTATATACTTGCTATTCCCCGGAAAAAAAAGCCAGCAAAAAAGTGTAGCGTCTGCAATCGCAGTGAAACTAATCTGTTGTGCAAATCCTGCTGCGTCCCCTTGCACGCAGGGGAGTGTTACAAAAAGAAAACTGTATTTGAAACATCCATACAATTGTAAATAGTACCACAGTTGCACACATTTGTAAATAGTTTGCGAAATTGTTTTGTCAAATTGTTACACTGTTGAATGGAAATAAACGTATTTTGCAATCCAAAAACACTTTTTCATTGTTGGTGGTGGTGTATTACAGAAGTAAAGCACTATTTAGGTGTTTGTGGCATCATTCATGGAAAAAAAAAGGTGTCAAATTCACTAGAGTGCATGAAATAATATCGTTTCACAAAAAGCTTGATTTCTCCGTATTTTGTTTCAAAACAGAGCATTTGGGTGAAACTAACCATTTTCTATTGTTGATTACTGAAAAACGGAATAAGGTAGAAACAAAACTTTTTTTCTGATGAAAGATGAGAGTCCAATCTTTCATTTGGTAGTATGTGTGTTTCCATAGTCCAAACACAACATTTTCTGTGGAACTTGAAAGATCAGTCAAAATGCTTAAATCGGCTGGCACCCACGGCATCCCTTTTCTGAAAACGTCTGGCAGTCACAGAGTTAATAGGGTTTTATACATTAATTGAAATAGTTGGAAATTCAAGAAGGAATGGGGAGAGGGGGGTATTGGAATTTTATTTTTATTTTTTTAAATGTAGGGGGTACAAAGCAAGTATACAAGCCCGGCAGACGGAATAGCTGAGTAATAAGTAGATTGTAGCTCACTTTAAGGCAGCGCAGGGGGTTAGTGGTTCCAGGCAGCACACAATGGGCCAGCAGGATCAATATTGACATTCTCCTTAGTGATAGCAGGGTTGGCTTGCTGTGGGTCAGGGACTGGACCTTTTGTATGAGCCAGCGTTTTGTGGTCACGGCTGGGGGACACTTACTGTAACCTTGGCCCGCAAGCATAATGGCGGTTCTGAGCGGGCCTGGGAGCGGTCCCTCCCCTTTATGGGCCTTTTTACCGTAAGAGAGCTCACTCCTCCAGTGGCCCGATTCAATCACAGATCATTACTTTGTCAAAACAGCTACCAGACCACGTTGGCACGTGTGCAGGCCAGCTCGTGTGGCGAGCAGCAACTCGGGAGAGCCGCTTGTTGAGTGCAGCAGTCATGGGAGATGAGGCGAGGAGAGCAAGAAAAAGCAAGCGCACCACTTTTGGGCAAGTGACTGTTTATTGCTTCTTATTGCAACAAGCACTAACGATTAGACAGATTTTCTCAACTCATGGCAAGAGGTGCTATAACTAAATAATAAAACACTCCATGATGTTGCTTTGCCGAAACATCTCAAACGTTGTTTACCTAAATTGGTCAATTAATCCGAGGCAAACTCATAAAAAGAAAAGGATGTGGGTTGTCCTGGTGGTCTCTTCCAACTGGCTGCAAGTCAAAGCTGTAAGGGATACCACACCACTTCTGTTAGTGCCCTGTCAGAGGAAGACCAACGTAGAAACATGTGGAAGAGGAAGAAAGATGGACAAAGGCAGACTGGAATGAAACTCACAAAAGGTCATAGTTTGGTATCTGACCCACAAAAAAAAGGTACACTTCCATATCGCTGCCATGCAATATTGCAAAAGACAACACGGGATCCATTCTTTAAAAAAGAAAAGGAAAAAAAAGAGATTTTACTACACTCACCTTAACATCATCAACTTACTGAACATGATCAGAAACGAATGGCGGTAACACTGTTAGCTCACGCTAATCTGTGCTAACACTGCAGAGCTGCTTACCTTTTGGCTTTGACATAATAGTGCTTCAGCCGCCGTGTCAAAGTGGTCATTGGCTGAGCAAGTCTGTGTTTTGGAACAGTAGGGAGGAAGTGCAGAACTCACACATTTTCAAAAATGGGCAGATAACAAAAGTTCTTCTGCTATTTCTTTTTACTCACAGTCATGACAGGTAAAAGTTTGAAGAGGGCTTTATTGTGTTTACCTTTTAATATTAAAGCTTCTGAATGCAGAAAATAGAATTTTGAATCACTACTGCCACCTGTGGCCGAAAATGGAAACTGCACACAACATTCGTCATGTACACAATGCGTAAATGACGTCACATCTCCAGACAGAGGGCGGGAAATTCCAACCCGAATCCAGTCTGAATACTATTGGCCAGAGGCTTGCAGAAGGACCCACTGTTAACAGCTATGATGTGAATCTAAATTAGAAGATGCAGTCATAAATGGTGAAATAAAAAGGCTATTGTGAAGATATTTGGGGGCAAATTGTTACAAAAAAGCAGCTTTAACAACATAACATAACTTAAAAAGAACCTGCATATTTCACTTCAAATGATATTTCCTAGCAAAAGGATATATTTTTTGGGTGGGGGGTCAGATAATATGTGGGCCAAAAGGAGGCGGGAGAAACAAAGCCTCGGAGGAGGTCATCTGAGGTGATGGAGGTTCTGTAGGGTGGGATGGTTTCATGAAAGACAGAGGCCGGGCCGTTGGCCTCCTCCGGGGATTCTGTTCTGGCTCCAGTTGCTGAGGTCTCACAGAAACACGCAAGCGCTGACTGACATAGGAACAGATGCAGGCATGTGCGCGCTTGTGCGCTTTGTATGCAGAAATAGAAATGGCATCCCAACAGTTGCTTCTTCAATGCGATTTGACCCAATGAAAGAGCCTCCGACTCGCCCACACGCACAGTTCCCAGTTGGTGAGCCGCCTCAGAGACCGAACCACTCGGTGATCCCTCCTCTCCTCGGGTCAGGTTTCTGCCTCTGCTTTTCATCCTCCATGAACTTCTCCTGCATCTCTTCCAATGAACCCTCGGCTGGCGTGCTGCTCTTCTCCGGGAATAAATCAGGGAAGGCGAACGTCTGGCCTTGAGCCTGAAATGCAAAGTCAACAACAATGAAACTATTGAAGAAAACCAACAATGATGTCATCAAAAAGCATGGAAACGAAAGATGTTTTAATGATGCAGACACAAAAAGTGAGATCTGGAAAGCAGGACAACGTTTTACCCCACGACATAATTCTTCCGGTTGTACAAACACTCTTCTCTCCCCGACTTTCAGTTTCTCCATCGCACTGCTGGATGTAATCTCCTGTCTCTCTCCATTTCTCTGGTCCTGATTTATTCAGAAGTAAAGGATGGTATCCATTATTTATTCCATACCAATCTCTGGCCATGGCTAATGCATCGCTGGCCCACCGGTCTGTCAGGCTGCTGTGCAGTACAGTACACACATACACACACGGGTCAGTGGGTGCAGCGTGCACACTTCCAACACCGTCTCCTTTCTTATCCTCTCCAATGGACACCTGGCAGCGCCTTTCAACTGGAGCCAGATTATTGCAGTCCTGAAATGACTCTACTGCATTCACAGCCAAATCGTAAGCACTGATCACTGTTTGGATCCAGTGAAAACCATTCATCATCATAAATCCATCCCCCAAGGTGATCTACGGCTGCAAACGGTGTAGTTCACACCGGCAGCAGCTTCCACGTGACAAATACACTTTAATTATCTGCTGGAGATCCAACATCTTGAAATAAATTGCCAGCACTGTAGATCAAATATTCCCTTTAAATATGTCAAGTATTTAGTTGGGGTCCAGTGAGTAGGCATAAAAGAATGGGCTGACACTGATGTGAATGTTACATTGTCCACCCCCACACCCCCCAACACCCCCTCCCCAAATACCGAGAGAGACAAGCCTTTCATTACCACATAGTTTGGTTTGATTCCCAAGAGGCAGAGCGGAGTGGGCTTCCAAAGCTTTTTAAAAAGGGAGAACGAGCGATGAGGCAGCTTTCACTGGTATTATCATTTACGCCGGATCATTACGCATGTGGCCAGGTGCAAGTACATGTTGTGTGCATGTTTCCTTCTCAGTTGATATGAGACTAATAGGCACCAGTTGTTTGGTTTACCTCAGCTGCTATCAGCGACTTGAAAAAGGAACAACAGTGACTCAACTCCAAATCCAAATAATAAACTCATAATATAATCAATTCATGTGTCATGACAGGTCACACATGCAAAACAGGATGTTTAGGAAGTCAGTGGACGCTCTTTAACATGATGAAAAAAGAGCAGTCCTGCAGAAAATGGGATGTTTAGCTTGTGAAGTGTACGATTTTGTACAACAAAAAAAAAGTTTTAGGGTTCAACCTGCAAAATGAAGTCCTTTGGCAAAACAATTTTACATTCCAACATTTGTAGAGGATTACTGCCAACACCTACTCTGTCTATTTATTTGATGAAAGACTGACATGACATAAGCAATACTCAAGATATACCGTAAACTATATTCCCGTTTCATAAGCCTTTCAAATTTTGACACATTTTGTTAATGCTACAATGTATTATTCTTTTTTAAATATCTGTCACTGTCTTAGATATTTCCATATTGTGTTGACTGATGGCTTCTCTGACGTTTAAAAACCCAATATGAATAAATAGCACCGTACGATATAAAAAGATTTACATATCATATTAGAACAGCACAGTGGTGTAAGTGCGGTTTGAGATTGAGATTGATTTATTTGAAATGGTAAAACATGGTTTAAAAAGCCAGAATTAGCCCCCCAAAAAACAACAAAAGAAGAAAAAAAACAACAACAAAAAACACTTGTAAAGAATACAAAAAACTAGTAAGTCACCAGATACATCCTTCACAAAAATTAATTTCATTAAATAATCATCAATTCCATAGTCAATTTTGCAGAGGCAGTTACTGGTTGAATTATTTATTTATTCATGAAAATAACACGGCTTATTATCACTTAAGTGGTACACAAACATTGACGTCAGCATGGATGATATGAAAATGTTTTCATAATTCAAATTCAATCATTGTAAATATAAATTAAAAAGATTCTGAATTGTCATAAAGTGCAATAAGTCAGGTCTTACATAAATGTAACAAAATACTTTTAAATTCATGTGGACAGTAAATTTCAAGAAAACAGTACGATACAAAAATATTTAACCTTTAAAATTTTATTTTCTTGTTATTTTATGGGGAAAGGATATTAAAATAACATTCATGGCTTTATGAATCGATATCACACTCAAAAAGAAAAATCAATTCAATAGATTATTCGATTTTTTTTAAAGCATTTCACAGTACATACACTAACACCACACAAGACCAACACAAACGAGGGTTTAATGTTTAGTGTTGGCAGATGTCATTATTTATGTAATTTTTTAACAAAGGCCTTGTCAGTGGTTTGGCTTTTAACTTCTGGTATTTTACCAGAGGTTAGCGTGTTTCACTCAGAGTTGAGGAGTCTGTGGTACAAATCTGTGTGTGTGTGGGGGGGGGTCTAGCGGCAGAGAAAATGGATAATAAGGATGGACTGATTATCGGCGCAGATAGTCAGCATTCTGACGAATATCTGCATCGGCCATGTTGCCTAATCATATGCCCGATAATGGATACGTTTTAAAAAGTGTTAACTTAGGGAACTAATTATTTACATTTCCAGAGATGCTGTTGGCCCTGCACCTTCTGTTATTGTTTGAAATTAAAACTAAGATAAGTAAAATTTTAATACAGTACTTAAGACATTTAAACATTTTGGAAAACTATTTACTGTAGAAAACAATAGAGAGCTATTTACTTAAGTTTTAATTACATTTTTGAAAACATGCTACTGCCCTTGGGAGATCCCTAAACATTTTGTTGGATTTTTAAAATAAAGATGTCTATTGACATATATTTGTATTATTATTAATAAACTTCAATATTTAATGAACCCTAAAAGTTGTTCAATAATCATATTCTTAAAAATTCAATTACAAATGGAGTTTGTATTTTTTCCAAATTTGATGCCAATATTTGCCCTTTTAGAAAATGAATATCAGCTTCAAATATCGGTTATCGGCGTCCTTTGACTACTAATAATTGGTATCAGTATTGGCTCTGAAATAAGTATATCGGTCTATCTCCAATGGATAATCCTAATCATACACATTAAAATAACTTTATGCTATCACAGGCTCGGCTATGTGCAATTCTGTGCCTTTTTTGCAACACTTACTCCAAAAGCTTCACGCAGATTGAATTGCGTGAGATCCACAAAGAAACTAACTTCACAAAATAGCGAAATGCACATCTTATTGTTGTAAACGCTTGGCAGACATTTTTTGCAGGGTTCTCCCAAAAAAAAAGCGGTTGTATTTTGTTTAAAAACATTCATCACATTACAGCACAACTTAACCTGTGTCTCCCTCGGCCTCCAAGTGCTCCCAGTGGAAACATTCTGTCCTGTGTGGCTGTCTGCCTCTCTCGCCTTGTCTATGTGTGAAAGCGAGGAAGTACACGTGTGTGTGTATGTGAGAGAGTGAATGAATGAGTGTGTGAGTGAGTTAGAGAGGGAGTAAATTGAGTGATTTATGGAGAAGACTGAAGGCAGAGCTTTTTCCTCACCCTGCCATCATCTTCACCACGCTCTCAATTGAATCAAGCTGCCGTCGTGGAATACTAGGAAGAGGCCCCGACTCCGAGCCATGTAACCGTACCCCTCTTTAGCACATGAACAACCCATTACACCCACAGTTTGCCTCAACTGGAAAGAAGTTAGTCTCAACTTCCAATATATGTTTGCTGCCTTAGGGTGGTCCTATTTGTGCCAGTGAGTCAGGGTCATAGAGCATGCAGGCAAAATGCACGTGCAATGGTGAAAAATGGCGGTTCCAATCTCAAATTGGACAATCCAAGTTTTGGATAGACTTGATTTGAATAATTTCTCACAGAAAACAACTCTGGTGCAATGGTGATAAGAAACGCTATCAACTGAATCAAAATCACTTTCTGGGGATAACTAAGTGACTGCAGACAAAGTCCTGCATCAACAGCTAGAAAACACTAACAGCATGGAGGGCCAGTAGTTGGTGATGGCATTTGTTTTCACGCATGAAACAGTCGTTTGAAAACCCTCCAGCGTGTATACAGCCGTGGTTCGAAACTGCTGTCGCACTGGGACCCGCGTTTTCCTATTGTTGCCAAGTCACAATCTTTTATAAAGGTTAAAAACAATTGTGGGAAAAAAATAAATAAAACATTCATAAAACATAGCCTTTGAAAACAAAATATATGAATCATATTTTATATGGACATGCTTGCAGAGCATGTTATTAGGAAACTGTGGATGAACTTGTAACTGAATGTACAGCAAACAATGAAATCAATTATGAAAGCTGCCCCAAAAAGAGCAGCAGAATTTTTTAATTGTCAATGATTTATTTTCTTTTTTAAGGTAGATCATGACCCAAAATACAATTTCTCAAGCATACTTTGTCCAAAAAAAATAAATTATAAAAAGCAAGTCCAACCTTGGATGCACTTGAAGTATTTCAATGGACACGCGATGGAATTCCATTCCTACAGCAGCGACGTAACCCGAATTTGTCCTTAACTTAAACCTGCTCAATGCAGGAAATTGAATTTCAAATCACTACTGCCACGTGGCCCAAAAAATTAACTTCACGCTCCCTTCTTCACTGACACACTGTGCACATGAAGTCACATCCGCAGACAGGGGGCAGGAAATTTGAACCCAAATCCAGTCTGAAAACTATTGGCCACAGGCTTGCAGGAGCTCCCATTATGAACAGCTATGGTGTTAATCTGCTAATCAGAAAATGCTTGAGTCATAAATGGTCAAATAAAAAGGCTATTGTAAAGATATTTTTGGGGCAAATTCCTATGTAGAGCAGCTTTAAGTTGGAACAAGCCACTGTCCATCAGTAATTTACATGAACTCTTTCACTGCTATAGACGTTAAAAGACGTCAAGTATAAACCTACGGAGGGCCGCCAATGACGTTAAAAGACGTCATCCAATTTTTAATTTTTTTGGGGGGGAAACGGGTGGAGGAAAGCCTTGGCCAGCTGTGGTGAAAGTTTCAAGCAGATCTAGTTAGCCTAATGACTATTTTTGGCCCCTAGATGGCAGCAATGACTCTCTTGACAAGATTGGGTAGGCGTCAGTAGAAGACGTGAGGCGGAGCTAGAGGGGACAATGGCTGGGGAAGGGAAGAGAACATGGCGACCGGTTGCAAGCGGCTCACGCTCAAGCAGTTTTTTTCAAAGACGAAAAGCATCGACCAACGCTAAAGAGCACATTGATGACGACGATGATCATCATCGATGATGATGATGATGGTGACTCCGAGGTTGGAAGCATTGACGCGGCAGTAGAAGACGTGAGGCGGAGCTAGATGGCTGAAGAAGCGAACAATGGCGACCGGTTGCAGGCAGCTCACACTTGGGAATTTTTTTCAAAGACGAAAGGCATCGACCAACGCTAAAGAGCACATTGATGACGACGATGGACGATGGAGTCACCATCATCATCATCGATGATGGTGACTCCGAGGTTGACGCCGAAGTTGGAAGCGCTGACGCGGCGGCTATGACGACGTCATAAAGGTTCACGGGCTTGCGATGCTAACACCGGAAAACGCGGAGCACAACCGAGCACGCTCAGGCGGACGTTCAATCGGACGATGAAGAGTGCCCCGAGTCCAATGCATGTTCATCGGAGTAGTGGGTACAGTCTGCTACTTGCTATTCCCCGGAAAAAAAGGCCGTCAAGAAAGTGTAACGTCTGCACGCGAAACGGACAATTGAAGTGAAACATATCTGTTGTGCAAATCCTGCTTCGTCTCCTTGCACGCAGGGCAGTGTTACAAAAAGAAAAACTGTATTTGAAACATCCACACAATTGTAAATAGTACCACGGTTGCACACATTTGTAAATAGTTTGCGAAATTGTTTTGTCAAATTGTTACACTGTTGAATGGAAATAAACGTATTTTGCAATCTAAAAACACTTTTTCATTGTTGGTGGTGTATTACAGAAGTAAAGCACTATTTAGGTGTTTGTGGCATCATTCATGGACAAAAAGAAGTGTAGAATTAACTAGAGTGCATGAAATAACATCGTTTCACAAAAAGCTCTTTTTCTCCGCTTTTTGTTTCAAAACAGAGCATTTCGGTGTAACTAACCATTTTCTATTGTTGATTACTGAAGAACGGAATAAGGTAGAAACAAACTTTTTGTTTGATGAAAGATGAGAGTTCAATCTTTCATTTGGTAGTATGTGTGTTTCCATAGTCCAAACACAACATTTTCTGTGGACCTTGAAAGATCAGTCAAAATGCTTAAATCGGCTGGCACTGGCGACATCCCGTTTCTGAAAACGTCTGGCAGTCAAAGAGTTAAAAGGTCCCAATATTGTAAAAAACAAAAAAAGAGCTCATACAAAAAAAAAAAGCACAATCCTGTGCTTTTGTACATAATAACAGCAATGCATATAAAAAACTTACAATCTCTAATTAGACTTAATATAGATGCTAATGATATAGACTTGCTAATGCACGCACACATTGAGTTCCTCCACATTTTGACTCGATTCACAAGCTTATTACGTTCCCATTCATCTGACGATTAGCGTGGATTTTAAACATGGAAGGGCCAAAATATGCCCTATGAAAATTAAACTGCACTAAAAAACAAAACACCAAAGGGTGCTAGAACTGCACAAATGGAAATTAACTTGACATTTTTAACAGATGTGTTCCTTTAATATCGTCACATGACGATGACGATATTGTGGCAGCCTTAATATTGCGAAACCACGATATTGCCATTATTGTTACATCCCTAGCGTAGGCTAACTTTTGGCATTGATGAGCCAATCAGAGGCAGAGTAGTGCGGGTCATGTCAAGGAAAACAATGCTTCAAATGCTCCCCCGAGCCAAAATGCTGACCTAGAAAATTCGCTCAGGTGAACTAATTTGCCCTCGTATACGGGATGCTTGATCGCGGCGTGGGTTCAATTCCCGGAGTGGACCCTGCCGGTAACACACCAACTACATGCGCTAGTTAAGTTGTATAGTAGCTATAGGCTGGTGCTTGATTTTTAAGTACCAGTAAATTAAAAGGCAAAAATAGGGACAAATAGTTAAAGATTCAACACAAAACAATTTTGTTTTTCACTATTTTTGTTCATTGTTCACTGCATATTTTAATTTGTTTTATAACATATACTTTGTTTGTCTCATGATAAATACATTTTACATTATTCTAGGCTGGTTGTGTTAGCAAACAAGTCATGATAATTTTATTATTGTGAGAAAGTAAAAATTTTCTAAAAGAGGGACTATACTTTTTTTTTTTTGTGAAAATTGAGCGTATTCCCACTTCTTTAGGGACCACTATACCACTGTGTACAGCCTGTGAAACATGGAAGTGATCAGAAAAGCGAGCAGCGCACTACGCATCTACTGACAGAACACAACCGCCAATCAATAGTGCTGCTCTGATTGGCTGAATCATTAAACATGAGTATTTTATCACAGCACGTGGGATTTTAACTAAAAACAATGCTACAAAATGCCAGCCAACGGCAATATCAATAACACAAAATACAGTATACTCAAGTAGCCAAAACAGCACATTTCCAATCTGTTTTTAGCTTTACTTTTTTTTACTTTTTAAACTCTGACTTCAATGTTTCATCATTCCAGGTGTGAACATAGTGAAACACTGGACAAGTGAGCACTTTTCCAGCAGTCTGCCGCATAGCCCATTGTTATACATCTTTACTGGGCTGTCCACTTGTAGTTTCTAGGGTACAGTAGTTAATTCAGGAAAATGCCCCTAAATCTAATCAAGGTTCAAATCCAGCGTGCAAACGCAGAGAAAGATGAGAAGTGAAAAGAAATGGAAAGACGTTCACAAAGAACAGCTTTGTTCTATATGACCTTTGCTTCTAATTTCTCACAAAATGACCATGAAGTACAAAAATAGCTTTTGGAGGAAAAAAAGCTTTTGTGTATTCAAATATAATATTTTTTTTCTGCGTGTCCGGCAGTCTTGGAATGCATGTGAAATCAATATAAGGAAAATGTGAGCAGGGTGAGTCTTCTATTATTCATTGGTTGAGATTTAAGTATGAAATATGGAAGACATAGTTGTTCTGACGTGATGTGTTAAAATGTCTTCGATAAAAAGAGGAAGGTGCCCGTGCCGTGCGTGTCTCGTTTCCGTTTTTTGTCTGAATAGAACATTATGGCAGTCACGAAAAGTTCATCAGTATCAGATAATCTCAAAAGAGCGAGAGAGAATGTCCATGACATGACCTACATGTTTCAGAACTCAACTAGAACATTAGCAAAATAAATAAATAAATCCCCAATCTGTATGTGTAAAAAATGGGACATTTTGGCTCAGATAATCTAAGACAATAAAAATAAACAAATAGAATACTTTCATAGTCTGAGATCAGACCTTTCCTTTGTGGCGTCTTAACATTTCTGAGCACTTGTTGAGCTCAATCGGGAGTGAATGAAGGGTGGGGTTGTGTACTCCAGCTTCTTGGGTGACCGCACATGACTGAATTTCTGAATAGAGGAACTCTCACTGAGGTCAGAGAGTCTTAAAAAGGCTTTAATCAGTCTGACAATGCGACTGACTTTATATCAATTGTTGAGGAAGGATAATCCAAAAGCCTCTTGAGAGAAATGGCATCCACAAGGCAGTTCATTAAATAAATGCAACCAAATGTTGGTGGTCTTTAACTATGACCATATCTGTACAGTGAAACGGAGGTGTTGACGAACAGAGTGAGAAATCTCTCGAGGCAGCGGGTCTTGTGGCCGTGGTGGCCGTGTGGTGGGATGAATCATACCGGAGTAGACGTTTCGACAACTGATAGTGTGCTGGCATGTGCTGTGTTTATGCGTGTGAGTGAGAGCGACACCCGCTATTCAAGTTGTGGTTTAATCCAGTTTTCAACACACGCTAGGAGAGTCTGGCGGACTACAGAAGGAGACCACAGTGGTGAGGTTACGGGGATTAGAGCTGGGGTGACCCCAGTCTGAAATAGTGCATGTGTCTACGTCTGTGTGAGTGTCGGCAAAGTGCGTGTGTGTCCGTGCCTGTGTGGATGAAGGCTTATTCAACTTGTGTTGACTGAGCGTGCATCATGCCATTTTTTGAAGATGTGATGACTGAAAATGAAATGTAGACACACATAGTTTTTGATTTTTGATTTTTGACCAACACTTTGAGAGAATAGTGCCACACAAAAAAGGACAGCATTATGAGCCAACACATATTTGCAAGTCAGCTTTCTTGGGCCTAATCACAGGTGAAAAAAATCGGCCTTGTTTTAACGTTCTCTTTAGGTCATTTAAGATCACAATGCCCAAGTATGAGAAAAGTGCAGCTAGTAAATAAACCAAAATCAGATGGACTCATAAGTAGCTTGTTTATTGGACAAGGTTTTGGCAATGTGTCATCTTGCAAGGCTATAGATTTTGGCAGGCAAGAAGCTGAGAATTAACAAATGTGTTTCCAGTTCTTCACTTGTCATGATGGCTGTGTCTTACACTAGATAAAATAAGGAGCTGACTTCAGATGATTACTGTGGTGTGTCCAGAAAATCTTCCGCATGTTGTTGCCCTTGGCTTTCCGACTAAGAAATGCTACCTCTCTGACATCAACAACTGTCTACTTATTTTAATTAGAATGGAAAATTAGGCCTGCCAGTTTAACGCATTCATCCAGACTAATTAATTACATGCAAATTAGTGTTATAAAAATAACGCAATTGATCGCGAGTGGCAACGGAACGGAGCGTCGGGGAGCGACGGGACGTACACCGTTGAAAAGCTCTCAGTCAGGCAGGCTGGCACTCTTCAACAATAGAAATGTGTATTTCAACATTTCTATTCCTGGTGTATTCAATTGATTAGTCATGCACTACAATTTTGTAATGTCATAGAATTCAAATTATTTATTTGGGGACCTTTAGCAGATATGAGATTAACACATATTAATTAGATTAATTAATTAAAAATCCTGTAATTAATTATATTAAAAACTGTAATCACCCGATAGCACTAATTAAAATTGAAACATAATAGGCAATCTTTGTAGTGACTGCATATCAAAAAAAGATCCACATCTGGCCAGATTTTCCCCATCCAACTTTCCTCACAAGTACAATATGAGAACTTTGTTTTTTCACATAGTTATGCTATGTAAGGTAAGCGGTTAAGAAGATGGATAGATGGATGGATGGATAGAGTTACCTGTAACTAAGAGCAGTGACCGTAATCAATCATCAGTTGACTTTGTATACCACCACTTCTCTCAACAGTGTCATGTTCACAACCATTTATATTTATAAATATAATTACTGTATATTACATAAATAATATACTATTCATTCATGTAGTAGTAGTAGTTGTCACTTCACGACTGACACATTTATATTTCTGTTGCTTATTTCTTTCTCAACTGTTTCACATGTGCAGTATCGACTTATTCAGGTTAGGGCTGGGTGATAAATCGATTTTTTGGTGATTAATTCGAGTGTTTTGTTGTGGATGATTAAAAAAAATATAACCGCTGTTTTTTTTCTCCCTTTCGCCCCCGTGGGCTTCCGTAGCGTTAGTTCTGCCAGTCGTGTCCTCACACACTCCATACGAGAGGACAACAGCAAACAAAATCCCACAAAAAAAAAAACCCAAAAAACAGTTTAGGTTACCGTGGAGGAGTCTAAGTATAATTAAATATTTGATTCAAGATAGAAGTTTTGCACATTGATTCCAAGAGAAGAAATATGGTTACTTTTGTTAACTGATCAAATAAAAGCAAAACTTTTCAAGTTCTTGGTTTATGTAAAAATATATAATGATAATAATAATAATAATAATGTGGGGGAAAATAGTAAATCAAATTTTTGGTTAGAAAAATCAGAGATTTTATTTTTAGGAAAAATTCAGGTCACCTCGGGCTCCTTGCATACATTCCATGCTATTGCAACCTCTGCAACAGGCCACTGTAGACTTTCAGTCTATAGGTTATTTGCGTATGATACAGTTTAAAGTTTTTTTTTTTATTATTTTAATCACAGAAAAGAATGTCTAAGAAGAAGAAGTAGAAGAAGAAGTAGAAATGGCAAAGGCAGGAAAGAAGATGCAAAAGTTGGAGAGATGTGGCTAGATTAGTGTTAACAGCTTCAGCAGCCAGGCCTCTGGGTGGCCCACACATTCACTCTTACTTTCTCAATAACACAAGAGAAACACATCCACGCTCAGAATCTCTCTTCACTGTTGCTCCTCTATCCAGACCTCAGTCCTACAATCCAAAAACAGTGGAGTGGGGGACAGATGTGATGTGGTGGTGGTGTGTGCGTTCATGCCTGTGTGTGTTTGTGTGAGTGTGTGGGGGCAAGTTTGTGGTGAAGGTTGTCCCCTTCACAAAATCTGATTCAAATTAGTTCTGAAGAAAATATTTCCTCTTACACGTTTGCAGTAACAAACATAAGCAAATATGACCAGTCCACTAGTGAGGTCATTTAAAGGTGCTCCAGTGTGTCAAAACAGTCTTGGGTAGAAGAGGGAGGCCTGGAAAGGTCAGATGGGATTGCTCTGTTGACACTGATTCCGTTGTCTGGGTAATTGACTGCCTAATCTGGGTTTTAAAAAAGCAATTTAGTGTCAGACGATACAAATGTTTAGCTTTTGTTTAAAATCCCTTCACCAAATTCACACAAACCCACTGCACAAATTGTCATTTATTAGCATAGATGTTTTTTAAGCCACAAGGGCATCCAATTTGTTAAGTACACAATTCAAACATAAGTATTCCGTGTGTAGACAACGGCCAAAGTTCAGACATTTGCCACCTGTGAAATCACTGAGTGAGACTCTGTAATTAAGAATCCTAGCATGTAAAAATGTGGTCAAGTTTTATTCATTCGTTGAGATACGAGTTTAATTTATACCTTAACTACACTTTAACTCAAAACAATTCTATGTCAAACAATCTTTCCCCACTGAAATGAATGGAAATGCCTTTAATCTGTTCCGGCCTAAACAAAATACACGATTTTTTTTTTCCTAATGTGTGTGTTTTTAAATAAGGAAAATAGCACAGTCTGTATTTGATAAAAACATATAACAACTTAATTAAGAACTTTATTCATATCACAGCACACGCTAACCAAATTCACGACACTTGCGTTGCTTTGCGACACCGTATCGTCAAATTTGGCACGGTACAAAAAAAAATGGCCGATTGAAATACAGTCGAAATGGTAACATAGAAAGCTTGTTGTTGTTGTTGTTGTTTTAGCCTGGCAACTATGTCCTGTCTTACAACATGCTATGCTATGGAACACTAGATATTAGATAAGAACAACCGCCTTGCGACAGTACATTTATCGTAATGGTGAGTTGTCTTTTAATGATTTGTTTTTATTTGTTTCTATGCCTTTTGCATGAAATTGAGCCGTTAAAAAGGTTGCGGCCAGCTATAAAATATCAATGACGTCATTGGTAGAATAAAAATGAAACTATTGATTAATCATTACAGTAATGAATAATTTCAGTTGACAAAAAAAAAACTTTATTCGTTTCACCTGTTATACACGTTCTGTAAACAAATTACTGTCCTTAGAAACTCCAGGTCTTATGCATGCATACTTTATGTAGCAAAGATCAAGAATCAGACAGGTGTATGAATAAGGTGCAAGGAAGAGACAGACTGCACAGTGCGTCCAGTGAGACATAAATACGCATGGGTGAATACATCTGCCTGGTAACAAACAGTGTGTGTGAGTGTGTGTGCGTGTGTGCGTGCGTGCGTGCGTCTATGAATGGAAGCACACGTGCATTTTCATGCCCAGGCATGTCTGCTCCCAGCCTGCTCCTGCTACATTTGGACCATGGTAACAAAGCTCTCAGGAAGAGAATCATCACCATCTAAATACACACCCAACCACCCACAAAGATGCTGACATCCATCTGGTGTTGAAGTGGACACTAGGCTAATAACAACAACAACTAGGAACAACACAACCAAATATTCCCATGATGAACAACAAGCGGTGAATCAGTCTTGAACTGCCCACTTTTATACCTCACACCTAAACCTTGTGAACCCCCATGACGCACACATAAACAGCTGTTCACTATCATTATCCCTTCCATCTATGTCACCCCCAACCCCCACAATGTACCCCATTTCTTCCCCAACAACTCATGTAAACAACCCCACCCTCTCCATTTCAATCACCTCCGCCGAGCACCCTAGCTCGAACTATCTAGGCTATCAAGCACACACACACACACGCTAAGACCCCTAGACAAAAACACACAGAGTCACCCCTACAAGCATATGCAACATAAACATCCAAGCAATGCCCCTGCCCCCTCTTCCACTCTCAGGAATGCATGGCCAGCTGGTGGAGAAAATAAAAAACGAAGACGCATAGCAAAACAGGAAATACATCAGCAGGGGCCTATCAGAGGGCTTTATCAGGCCAGTGGCGGCTCAACTGAGAGCCTGGGTGGCGCCGTATGCTGATTGGCTGATCAAAGTGGCAGCTGTGTCATTACAGGTCAGGGGGTCAGAGGTAATCAAGAAAGGTTACGGGCATGCACATTTGCGCATGTTTGTGTTGTCGTGGCTATCTAAATGAGGGGAAACTGGAAGTGAGGAAGATGCCAGAAGATGCTTCTGGATAAGAGACAAAGTAAGAATCACTTGGAGGATAAAGAGAAATGGACATTGACTTGCCAACAAATCTTTCTATGGTGGAAATAATTAATACTACCTAATAAAAAACAAATTTCTCAAATTTGATACTTTTGTCAGGATGCTAAAAATAAAACAAAAATGACTGACAATAAAATGAACATCACAAAAACTTATGATGTTATCTTGGTGCGTGTGGTATAAATGGTATAAACAATAAAAGTTATGAAGTTCCCCGAAAGAAGAGATTTGGACCCTATTCGCGGTAACAAATGTTCAGAGATCACTGAACGCAAAAGACGTCACTTGCTTTTACTCACTGTTCCGTCCCCTTCCTGTGAGCTACGACTGGCTAGCTTATGTGGCTAAACATGATGCGGAGCTGCGCAGGTTAAAGTTCCCTTTGCTTCCAGTGTCAATATAGCATAAGTCACTAATCATCTCCTCCATGGTGGTGCAAAAGCTACATTTTTATAAATATCGTCATCATGACGGGAGGATGGGTAGTAACAGGAGAAAGACGGCAAAGCCATGCTAATTGCTAAGCTATCAAAATGTAGTCACAAAACGCTGAAACAAATGCTTGTGTGATACAGCACACTTGTCACATAAACAGTACACTTGTCGCAAAGCCTGATTGCCAGGAGAAGCAAATCAGTTTATTGGACTCTGCAAAACAGGGGTGTGAATTGCCTGGTACCTGGCGATTCGATTCGTATCACGATTTATAGGTCACGATTCGATTCGATTAATCCCGATACAAATCTATAAATTGATTATTGCGAAAAAAAATTCTACCCAAATTTAGAAAATACTAATCAGTAAACTTGTACAAGTACGCTGTAACATTTGTATGAAAATGTATTTATCTAAAAATTCAGGCTTATAACTGAGCCACTGCATTTAACAAACAGGTTGCAGTCTGTTTCATGTCTGAACAGCACTGAAATAAAATATTAAGGCTTAATGTTCCATTAATATAACATTCTTCCATACTTAAAGTGTGAATCCTAACCCTAACTAAGTAAGACGTTTTGTTGAATATTCCCATAAAAAAATGTATGTTTAAAAATCTATTTGGCCGCATATCGAATTGATGCGAGAATTGCGCGCTGTAATATCGCGATATATTGCCGAATCGATTTTTTCTAACAACCCTACTGCAAAATGTAAACACACTAATTAAAAGTACAATATAGGCACATAATGACTAAACAATGACTGAGAAAACTTTCTATCCTTTAGTATTTTCTTTCAGTTAATGAGACACAACTATTATTAAAACTGTTGAACTTCAGTATTATCAGTTCTCACCTCCTGATTGTCACATTTTCTTTGTTCTCCAAAATGACCAAAAATACAGTGTAATGCTAAACGGTAAAAAATAAAAATAAAAAATACAATACAAAACCAACAAAAACAAAACAATGTGTTGTAAAAAAAAAATATATATATATATCTTTAAATAATCTGTAACATCTGCCATTTAATAGAGGTTATTTAAAAAATGCAAGAGTTACATCCACCCCACACCAAAAAAACACATTTTGGATCAAGTTACAGTTTAACATCAGAGCCCCTAGCATGTTAAAAACTATCTCATTAAATGAATTTATAAGTCCACAAATGGTTTGTATATCCTTTTTATTTAAGGATGCAAGAATTGTCTCACAGACTTGCCGTGTGGAGGCATACTGCCATCCACCCTCATTGCTCTTCCTTGAAGAATGCTTCACAACCTGTCAATAGTGTAGGATAGCTCAGAGGATGATGCTTTTACTGTGGAAGGTATTTTAAGCCTGGAAACCAGACTCATGGATGTTACCAGCGGATGCGTCTGGTTACTGTCGTATCAAGTGCATTTCTGGGATGAACTTGACCAAACAGACAGTGAAAAGATCAAAAACACACAGCCGTACATATAAAATGTATAATATTCTTATACAAGTCCATGAGCAAACAGTAGCGGTGGTTGGATATGGAGTAAATTCAACATGGCTATTCGAACAGAGACAGTACTGAATGCCGTAAATTGTTGCGCTCAAAACTTTAATGATTCGTGGTGTCATGAGTGGCTCTGTTTTGATATACAACTTCTTCTTCTTCTTTAAAAACAGACCTGTCAACTTACTTTTGTTCAAGAAAAAGGGTGTGGCTTAACAGGCTAGGAAGGTATAGTTTTTTCTTTGTATACCTTGGCAGTAAACGGTCAGAAACACCACATATTTTGCAGTCACCCTAAAAGGTCATACACCTTCTAACTTCCCGTTATTCCAGCCCAAGGCATCACTTCAGCAGCTCCTTGTCGATGTAGCAGCCTTGGTCATTTAGAACTCATTTCATCTGAACAATCCAAAGTAGCAAAAGTTAATAAAAGTGCTTGAAAATTAATGTTCATGTTTTTCTAAATCAATTCTAAATGTTTCTCCTGGTGAAAAAGCATTAATAGGACAGCAATGTGGAAAATCAACTTTTTGGAGCTTTTAGCCATGTTAAAATGCTAATTCCTCACCAAAAACATCACTGAAGTTTTCCTCCATTCGCCACTTCTATAAGAAATTCTAGGTCATGCTGCTCTCCAAGCACCAGCCCCTCCCAACCTGAGAAAATGAGCTGTTGTCACTGTTTGACGTCATTAGGAACGGATCCACCCCCACACCGCCTCTGCGGACTAAACACACGCCCACTTTCTCTGAGACCTCCATGGGCTAGTGACAAAAGTAGTCTTTATCAGTAAACATTTTGTCCAAATGAATTAAAAGCAATCAATTATACTTCACATTTGCAATACCAAAGTGCAATAACAATTGGCCGTCAGTTTTTGATTTTTTTCCCCCTCTTTCTTTCCTCTCTTTTCTTCCCTCTCCTCCCCTCATACTCCATGATTTCTTGCGGCAAGGAGGAGTTTTGTTTCAAATGTTTATTGACGAATTCATGGCTTGCGCGGCCAAATGCAGGGATCCAGCAGCCGGCTCGCCAACCACACGGGAAGAGGCGGGGTTTTACTGAACTGGGCATTTTACTTCTGCATTAGAAAAATAACCAGCAAAACACCTAATATTTCATTTAAAAAAATACGTAGCCATGGTGTCAAAGGTAAGATTAAATCATTATATGCCTACAGTAAACTGTAGAAGGGTTTAAAATACCGTGATGTAATCCCTTTAACATTGCATCGTCAAAGAGAACAAGCCATTTTCAACACTTAAGATTGGTCACTAATAAGTAAAAATGACACACACGTGTGGACTGACTAAAAGTTGCAAGGCTTCCAACTCGACGCCAGCGATATGCAAAAAAAAACACCGTAAAAATAAAAATAAAATGTTTCTTTAACTTAAATGTTACATGCAAAACCACAACACATCATGCATAAAATAGAATTGAATAAAAAACAAAGCAACATTATTAGAATTTTAAAACAGGCACTTTGAGATAATTAGTCCTCATTATAACGGGTGAAAATGGGCTAAGCACAGAGGGCATTGAGGGCAAAGTGGCACAAGTTAAACATGTTAATTGATGTGATAAGCAAGGGTGAGGCAGGCCAGGGAAGGGAAGGAAGCAGAGCGACAGCCAGGCAGACAGACAGGGCTGTGCGAGGAAAGCTTGTGTTTGCGTGACTAGGTGAAAAGGAAGAAGAGGGAGGGAATGGAGCGGGAGCCACAGCAATCCAAATAGTTGAAAATAATAAAATTCCTTACAGATAAGCAACATTTCCCTGTCGAGCCGGCTGCTCAACAGAGCCGCAGCTTCACGCAGACCGGAGATCAGCAACAGAAAGCATCGTGGCTGGACACCCACATCCTGCGCCCCTTCCCTACACCACCTTCCCAGCCAGATAAACACATCGGCAGGATGCTACAGTTATGTGTACAAACCTTTGCATTGTCGACTTTTACTGATCAACAAGTGAATGGCATTGTATTCTTGAGGAAATTGTTTACAAAGGGACCGAGAACTGCTGTCAGCCATACAACGGTTCAGAAAAGCAGAGAGATCCATTCTTCTGAATGGAAAACCCCTTTTCTTGTTTTTGAAGGGGGCCAGTTAAGGGGCTCAAAAGTCCATGTGTTCAATGTTGTTTAAAGGATAAAATGAGTCACCTTTGTTAACAAGACTTCTTGATTTTCAAGGTCAAGGGGAAGATTCTACTGTGGATAATAAGTTGGCCACTTATTGAATGTGGATTTTTCCAATTGAAAAACATTAACATCAGTCACATAAATGAAATGAAATTTAGTCAAACTAGGGGGGAGAAAAAGTAAATCTTTGCTGGCCCCACCAAACCCAAAAAGTGTTTTTGCAGCTGCACAATGCAATACAATTACTCTATTCTTTTTTTTCTTGTTATTTTATAGTGATATAATCCCCCACCAAGATATCTCTCAAGGCTTAATAAATTTTTTTAGGCAACAGACCATGAAATCTGCAATGATTGTACCTTAACAAGACATTTCAGATTTGCCAATGAATTAGTCTCATCCCCCAACCCTACACCACACACAAAACCCTAAGGATCTACTTTGAGGCAGCTAAAAGGCAATAACGTTGGATGCACGCAAGAATGGGTATTGTAGGAACGAGGCAAAACGTTGCCATCTAGTGTCAGTCAAAACATGTTCTCCCTCCTATTATAATTAACAAGGCAGTTTCACTTTGCCATTTTTCTGTTGTTTCTCATTCAAACATGATAGAAAGACACATCAAAATAGATATTTCCATTCTACAGGTCTTTTTGTGGTCCATGGTTGTCAGATGAGAATCTTTCTGAGCCATAAAATAACCTGTTTGGAGCTTCCAGTTTACGGACCTTCAGCCAGTGGCCAGTGACCTACACCCCCCCCCCCCCCAAAAAAAAACATGCAACTTAATCCGAGTCAAAACAAAACAAAACCTAAGGTGTTTGTGTGTGCATTTGCGATTAAGCACTGCAAATGTAATAGTTCATAAATTCAAATAAAGATTTTAGCTAATTTGTTCAGACTGAAGTTCATATTTGTAATTTACATGACTACATGACTTAGATGAGGTGTCAATGTGGAGAAAAATCAGCTGCCCACTTCATGACAATGTAGGACCACTTTGTGATAACACATTTGACCATCTGTGTGCATTGTCTCCCTTCTCTTGTGCAGTTTCCAAATGTTTGTATTGACTATTTTTGACCACCACAAGGTGGACATATAGTATTTATATGCGGATTGTATGAGCGTTAAAAGGTGAGATTTATTACAATGCTCGCTGCGAGCAATGAGGTCTGGTTTGGCACACATCTTGGTTTATCTTTGCTTGCTGTCATTAGGTGCAATACAACAGTCAAGCAATCAAAGTGGAAGTCAACCTTATACATTTCTTGACAATAACATGTTATATGTGACCTCACTATGGTAAACATGACATTCTGATTAATATTACATTTTTGGAACATGAGTTATTAAGCAAAATCCAGCTGTTTTTATCCATCTCAGGGGGCGGCCATTTTGCTTCCACTTGCTGTCGACTGAAGATGAGATCAATGTTGCTCAGGCAACAACCAATTAGAGATCACCTGTTTTCTGAAGCTGTGCTGTGATTGCTTGTTACCTGAGACCTGACAGCGTTTCCGTTATATTCATTCAGCAGCGGCGCTCCGACCCGCCTAATCCAACCCGCCACTCCTTCGAGCCAACAAAAAAAAAAAGAGAGCAAAAAAAAAAAAAAGCGCCTTTTGTGTGCACAAAGTTCCAGAGACGTTATCCTTCCAGCCAAGCAGCGGGGCAAATTTTGGTGTGCCAACGCGAGTTTCTGATTGGTGGCTGGGTTTCACACTTGTTCCTGGTTGGCTACTTCCTCGAGCCACTGTGAATGGCTGTGCCTGTCGTGTGTATATCAAAGATGTATGTACTTAAATGTGGAGATGAATCGAGAAAGTGAATAAAAAGAGAGATAAAATAAAATACCAGACCTACAGTGTGACCTTCTGTCTAGTGCAGTTCATTTCATCTACCCCGTTTGGACTCCACCTTTTTGGCGACGTGCATCGGGCGCTATACGCAGAGACGACCCGTACACCGGCCGCAAGACCGAGCAGGAACGGATAACAAAATACTGCCAGTATTTGCACTTTATAAAAAACAACATTGGTTTGGCCAAGGAATCTGGAAAATGACATTAGCGAAGACACATGCTTATGAGGCACAATTTAAACTACAAACTATTAGTTACGCGGTTGTACATTGAGGTGCGAGAGAATTTCACATCGGTGGAAGAAGCAAGAAAACGAACTTGGAGTTTGTCATCATTCCGGGAGTATTAACGAAGGAACTCCAAGTCTCCAACCAGTGGACATTGGCGGAAACTAGGCGTTCAAATTGAAGTTCCGAGCAGCGTTTGAGCGCTCGATGAGAGACGGCGAACACACTTTCACCAAACTGGGAGGCAGCGTCGGACAAGTACGTCACCGTATGTGAATGGATTGTGGACGCCTGGACGAACGTGTCTGCTGCCACTGTTGTTCGAGCTTTCACGAAAGCCGGCATCATTGCGAGACTGACTCCAATGATGACGAGGCGGAACCTGACATGTTTGATGGAAAAATTGCTCAGCTGTACAGACTATGAGGACTTTGATGGATTTGTGGATGAAGACTGGTCAAAAAATAGTACATTGTTAAATTGTTGAATAAAGTACAGCCAAACTCACTTTTTTTGCTCCTGTTGTGTTGCTCCTGCATGCATGCTACTGTATGTTTTAGCATGCAAAGTACCGTTTTAGTAACCACTTTATGTATGGGTTACATTAAAGACCCGCCCCCCGCCATCGACCGGTGGTTAAGTGTTCAGTTTAATGTTCGGTTAAGTGTTCGTTGGTATTCCGGGCTACATGAAACCACCAATTACTACGTTAACGCCGGACATCTTACAAATCCAGCGCAAACCTCACAAGTCAGATTGATAATTGTGATTCACTCAAGGGAGTTCTTCACATTATCAATCTGGAACTTCACTCGGCAGATCCGTTTGGGAAAAGAGGAATTTGCTGTACAATAATTCGAGCTGATTGGACGATGTGGCATCTTGTGCACGTTTGTTTTGACCAATCACGGCAACACATGAAAATGTCATATTTGTTTTCGTCGTAGGGAAAATAAATAAGCACGAACATCGTTACTAGCTAAAAATGCATGAAGGGACTCTCACTGTTCAACATACACAAGGAAACGGTGAGTAATTCTGCAATTACAGAATTAATTGCAGCGTGCGTCCATGTTAGGTTTGTTTGTTTCCTCCGGCGTCAGCGCTTCTTGGTTTCGGCGCAGCTTGATGCCCCGCTCTAATCAACGCCTGTTTGGTCAGACCTAAAAAAGGTTGGTTGTGAACGTATCAGTGGGAGCAGTACAAGATGGATTCTCATAGTATTTGAGAACAAATACTGCGAGAATTCAGCTTGCTGGCGAGGTTAGTCGAGCGCCACTGTTGACAAAATTCTTAACGGAAACACTGCCTGACCAATACTGATGTCATCTTCAGTTGACAGGAAGTGGCAAAATGTCCACCCCCTGACATGGATAAAAACGGTTTTATTTTGCTGCTTAACTCATATTCCACTAGCACAATATTAACCATAATACCATATTTAGACTAGTGGGGCTACATAGAACATATCGTCCCCAAAAATATTTTGGGTTGACTTCCCGTTTAACTGATGCGAATTTCAGTTACAAGCATCTCACGGGTGCCGGGATGTGCCATGCACCGCCCAACACATGGTTCCTCCCCTCTTGACCTCTTAAAATGTCAGTTAAAGTTTGGTTAGAGAAGAGACTTTTAATTGCCCATATATATAAATGTGAAATTACCCATGGTCATGTGAACATGCGGCTACAAAGCATTGGTGCACATATTAAATCTTAAATTGGACTGCTTAGGTGGTGATCTATTTATTACTCAACAACAATTTATCCCCAAAATAGTAAGCCCCAAACAATAAAGGCAGTTGCTCAAATGATTTCTGGCCAATTTTGTCTGTAAATTAAAGATTCAACATACAATTGTACTTGAAAATTGACTTACCTTTGGGGTATGTAAACATGTATGTACAAAAGCTACACATCGCTTAATGACACAAAAATTGTATGAATTGTCACCAAAATGCACACGCACATCTCCACTCATGTCAACTTCAACCCCTGAAAATATCAAAACAATTGCCAGAGTGTTTGGGATTTTATGGGGATGATGCCTTTTTCTCACCATTACAGTAAACTTTCAAGCACAACTGTATGTTTGCTAATGTATCCCCACTGTGACTGTCCTTCAATGCCAGTTTCTAACCCTTATGCATTTTATTTTCTAAAGAGGGCAGGGTGCTGCTCAGTCTTTTTACTGACCTTTCGATGTGCAATTACTAAATGAGATTCAGTTAAAACTTAACATAGAACTAACTTAAAACACACCATGCTTTACTCAATTCATCGTCACCAATGGCATCAACAACTTCACTACCCAACTTTAAAAAGTCCCTAGATGGCCCGAAAAAGCAAAATACTCCATTATTCCATTTTTTTTTTAGCATGTCTCTCCAAATAATGTATTTTATGCAGCTTTAAAAAAATAAAAAATAAAATAAAAACTGACGTTAGATCAATTTCACGCAACTGCTGAGGCTGTCCACTATTATAGTGGAAAATCGACCACCACAAACTGAGAGGCAAGATGAGCCAAGTACAGCTGTGGCAATGTACATACAGTGCAGTGTAAAAGAGGGTTCAGTGCTGAGAGGTATCCGCCCCCCATGGTGAACAAGACAGGAGTCAACGAGCTAATGTTCTCCAAACAACACACAGACAGGGAAGATGTTGACGTTTCTTCTTACCAGTTGAACATATGCTACTTTATAGTCAGGCTGCTTCACCCTCTGGTTAAGGTGATTCCTCTTCTTGTTGGAACCTGGCAAATAAAGAACAGCTGATATTACTTACAAGTGTAATCATCACAGAATGCAAAGATGAATTGTGAGACAGTTAGTACATGTACATGACATAAGAAAAATCTCATCACTGCATTAGGCCAACTGAAACCGAACTTTTAAAATACATTAAAGAAAACTGAACTGCAAGCAAGATTTCTATTATTCAGACTAACAGAACCTGATTATTTGATCTTACTTGCATGCATGCTATAGAAAACACATAGAAAAGGTCCCTATGAAAGAATTTGTATTTCTAGAAACAAATAGGGCTGGGTTTAAAAAAATCTATTGATATCAGATCAGTTTTCCTGTTCAAGCTCAATATCGATTCATAAAACCATGCATCGATTATTTTAATATCTCTTTTTTCCCATAAATGTATTAAAAAATTTAAAAGGCCTTTTTTTATCTGACCGTTTTCTTGAAATTTACTGTTCACATGAATTTAAAATTATTTTCTTACATTTATGAAACACCTGACTTTGTGAAGATTTTGGAGGTTCCACCTGTCCCGGCGATATGCAACTTAGGTAAGGTATTATGAGACTTCGGGGGTTTCCATAATGTTAGGGGTGTTTGACAAATGTTAAAATACTGATATGATACATTACAAAACAGCTCCTGTCCCTAACACAAAACAACAACAAATAATAAAAGGGCAGAGCGTGGAATGAAGACAAGGAAAGGATTACTTAATCTCCTCCTGATTAATGTTTATTATTTTAAGGCACAATAAATGTGGTTACATTTGTGGTAGTCCATATGAAACCACAGAATCCTTACTTTAACTGAAATATGAGTAATTATAAAATAAATAGTAATCAAGACCATCTGATGTCAATAAAGACTGAAACATCTGAGACATCGCCAATTGCTGTTTTTCTGCCTATTTTAGATACTTTGCCAAAAATTTACTGCAGTTGCAATCTTCTGCTACATGTGGCAACTGTTCGCAGCACACTTAAGCGATTATGCACTGCACATATACCTGTGCAACGGAAAACAGTAACCCTGAATTAGGTTTTGAGCTCCACATACTGGACAGCATTATTTTGTAGTGAACCGCAAAAACAGGCCACAATTGTCAAGGAAGAAGCGGATTGCCTAAAAGAGAAGAGAGACTGTTGGCAATGACTGACTGCACACATGCATTTTGGAGACAGTGACTTTGCTTTCTAGACAAAGTATACATGAAATTATAAATATATTTAAGAGAGCTGAACGAATTGTCGTTTTGGTGATCAAAATCGTGATGTCAGACAATGCGGTTTTGTTAACATCAAAGCTGCAATTTTTTTTTTTTTTAAGCGGTCCAACACCCTCAAGATCACCAATCATAAGTGGCATGCTACTTGTGGACAAGTCACAGTAACCAGTCAGCTCCGAGCCACCTATAAAAAGTATCGCATCCACATCACATTGTCATCCACTCTGTCCATTCTTTCCAGGCTGCTCGTGAACGTACTAAGCTAACTTCCGCTGCACCATTGTGGACGGCAGCATCGGGCTGCGTGCTGCAGATCTTCAACTCTAAGCAACTAATCTTCCTCTCCGTGGCAGCAAAAAGGCAATTGGTTGGTAGAATCCAAATGTGTCAGCCAATCACAAACCACAGTACTTACAGGACAAGCACACTGTCTCTTAACCAAACTCTTATCCTACCGCGCATGTCCTCTTTGGAACATTTTCAACTTCCCCTGTAACAGCAACACATGGCAACAAAATACAGCCAAACCAGAACACCCGACATCTATGCAAGTATAAATGAATCAAAAATAAGTAAAAGCGAAAAAGAAGTGTATATGTAATTGTTATTTGGGTAATTGTGAATGGTAAATGGACTTAGTCAAGCAAATTGTGACAAGCACTCAAAGAGACATTATTATCAAGCTATCTACCACTCTTACCGGAATAACAAGACAATGTGTTGATTAATTTTCTGGTCAAGCACAGTTTGCATCAAGGTGGAAAAACTTCTTAACTAAGGAATGCTGGTTAACCACTTCCCCAGCTAGAGATGATAATGACATTGTGTTCTTTCTTGTCAGATCTCACCAAGTGGAGGGAGGACAGGGGACTTGGGGAGTGAAAGTGGTGCATGTGCATGTGTGTGCGTCTGTGTAGCAAGGCGGGGAGCAGAGTTGTCAGATGAGCAGTCTTGCATCATATACATAAATCAATTGCCATTTCTTTCATAAACTTAGCACAGTACGCAGAGGAGGAAGAGAGTTTAAGAGTAACTCATCTACCAATATGTATGACAGGCCAATGGCCAGGTCATCAAAAATTCGTTAAATCTTTTTTGACAACTTGCTTTTGGTCAGGTCAAGAGGCGGTTGTTGTCAATGATGTTGCCATGGGAACAGTTATATATTATAACATGAAAAAACAAACATTCCACTGTGGTCATTTGAGTGCATGTGTGTGTGTGTGTGTCTGGTACATGTAGCTAGGAATCATGAGAATGGCAGCCCACGGCTCAGGGAAAGCCGTAAGCAAAGTTGTAAAATGCTAATACCCTCCCTCCCCAAGCCAACTGGAGGTCCCTGTGTGAGTGGGAGACAGAGGTAAGATGTGTGTGGCTCTATGCGTGTTTGCGGTTGCTGAGAAAATCCGCAGGGAAATATGACTACCTTTCTAAGACACTGACCTGTCTCTCCATAAACAATAAAATAACAACCCAGTGGATCCAAAGACGCACGCAAGCATGTTGGAAAAACATTTCAACTACAGGTAATCCTTTCCAAACATATACAGAAACACAGGCAACGCTTTCATAGAACACTCACAAATGCAACCACTCCCACTTTCTCCCACTTAGAGATTGCGGTTTGGCAGCCAGATATCACATTACAAATCCCAGACCAGAGGGGTATCCATGGCAACTCCTTCCAAAATACCCCTGCTACCCATGGAGGAAAGAAAGGGTCGTTTGCGCCCCTCACTCTTTTTTGCTTTTTCCTGTCTTTCTGCTGCCAATGGAGTGGAACTCTCAATACAGACAGTGATACCTTCTCTGACGCACTACAAGGATCACAGATGCCCCGAAAGACCCCTTTCTTCTCTTGCCGCCTGTGCCAATGCACCAGTCCTTGTTTTCACCTACACACCTCCCAAGGGGCTCTCCTTTTTGCCTAGCTTTAATGGCACCACCCTAGTAAACAGTGTTGATAAGTCTTTCACAATGTATGCTATAGTAGGGCAGTGTTTCCCACACCATGTTAAAACTTGGGCGGGCCACCCAAGTAAATTGGCCACCACCCAAGCAGTTTTCAAGAATATTTACTAAACATATATTTTAAAAGAAAAAAATGTGTCGCGACAGGATATACCGCATGTAACGTTAGTTCGCCGTCACTCACTTGTGGATCGTGAGGCTAGAGGAGACGTAGTAACAGGACTGAGACACACCTCCCGTCTAACCCGCCTCCCATCCCCACCGCCGGAGTCCACCCACCCAAATAGATTTTAAATCTGTGGGAAACACTGTGATAAAATGGATATTATTCCCTGTTATTATAGTTCTAGGTTGGATAAACATTTTTTTCCATTAGTACCGGAAATGTAAAAGCATATTGTTATACTGTTTACGTAAACACATTTGAATTACTTTGTTCTGTCTTCCGTACTACCATACCAAATGACCTTATAATTCTCAAAAAGACATGGAATAGCTCATGAAACAGTTTTCTAGCATCCAGCGACTGCATTGATTCATTGATTGATTCATTAATTCATATTATCTGGCTTCGGAGCTGAACAGCCCTCTCAGAGTAACAAATGATCTGCTTTTAACAGCTGATACTCATCTTGTTGGATCTCAGTGCTGCCTTGGATACGGTTGACCACATTATTTTAATTGATCATCTTAACACTGGGATACTGCACTAAGTTAGTTTCATTCTTATCTTTTACAGCCAACATTTGCGGTCATCAGAGACTAATACTGTTTAGGCATTTCCAGCCTTGCCTGTAGTGTATCGCAAGGATTGGTTTTAGGCCCAAACTTATTTTCCATTTATACTGCCTTTTGGCCAAATTATTGAGAGCCATAACATGTTCTTCTACTGCTATGCAGATGGCATACACATATACCTTTCCCTGAGACCAGAGGACCCTCGAAGCCTAGCTGCTGTAAAAGAGTGCCTTTCTGACATTAGTTGCTGGATGGCTCACAACTTTCTCAAACTCAATAATTCCAAATCTAAAATTGTGTGTTAGTGCACTCATCACCTGTTCAGACGTGAGTTTGACCAGCAGATTTGATGATCAAACCAATCAATAGTAGTGGTGTTTCTATGGATTATTTCTCTGCAATTTTTAAAGGGAATAACAAGAAAAATATATGTATATAATATAACAAGGGCAGCACGGTGGCTGACTGGTTAGCACGTCCGCCTCCCAGTGCAGAGGACGTGAGATCGAGTCCGGGCTTCGGCCTTCCTGGGTGGAGTTTGCATGTTCTCCCCGTGCTTGCGTGGGTTTTCACCGGGTACTCCGGTTTCCTCCCACATTCCAAAAACATGCATGGCAGGTTAATTGAACACTCCAAATTGTCCCTAGGTGTGAATGTGAATGTGAGTGTGGTTGTTCGTCTCTGTGTGCCCTGCGATTGGCTGGCATCCAGTTCAGGGTGTACCCCGCCTACTGCCCGAAGCCAGCTGGGATAGGCTCCAGCACCCCCGCGACCCTTGTGAGGAAAAAGCGGCCAAGAAAATGGATGGATGGATGGATAATATAACAATATATGATAGAAAGAGTAAGCATTCTTTTTTATTTTTGTGGGGAAAAAATCATTGAAATCGATAATATACATACAGAGCTATTTCAAGTTAAAAAATCATGCGGTACCTAATTTTAAGCGCACAAGTTCTGCTATGTCTTGTATTCAATATTAGACTAGACCTTCCATTCTCCCAATCATCTTTAATACTGTAAACAAATATAGTATACACACGCAAACATCCAGTATAAACCATCAGTAACGTGTGTGATGTGAATCCATCTGTGTTTAATTTAAATACAGGACATGGCTTGGAAAGGCTGACAAAGTATATCATAGTAAAAAAACAACAATCCATGGGGTTAAAGGGACTGCCTGGAAGGACTCAGAGACAGTATTGTGGCAAGGCACAGAACCGGGCAAGGTTACAAATAATTTTCCGCTGTACTTACTCATGCTCCTAAGAGCACAGTGGCCTCTATAATTTTTAAATGGCAGAACTTTGGAACAACGAGGACCAATTCTAGAGGTGGCTGCGTGGCCAACCTGAGCAATCTAGGTAGAAGAGCCTTTGTAAGAAGGGTGACCAAGAAACCCTGCCTGAGCCCAAGCAATTCTCTGAAAAGATGGGAGTAAATGTCAGAAGGACAACCACACAATCTTAGAAAGGGGAGTCAGTTCCTTACAGAATATTGCCTAGATTTGTCAGGGTTCGACATTAATGGTGACTCGATGGCCCGGGCCTTTATACTGCTGTGTCGGTGCACCACCAACCTTCAGACGGTACAAATTTCTAAATCGTGGATTACAGAAATGGCCAAAAGTGCATTTTCAGTTTCAGACCGAAATACTTTCATTACTGAAACAAGCCAACAAGAACAGTATGTTACAAATTTACAATTACACAAAGAAAAAACGTGACAGGCACACACTTCACTGAATAAAGAGGTTGAATTGGGGTTTGTCTCATGTTGCTAGCTTTGGCTAGCCCAATGGGTGTAACCAGGTTTCTAAATTAAAAATGTTTAATCACCAGACAGAATGGCTGATGACTCTCTAAACTAACCAGCCATTTTTTTGGCAATAGACATCGCATTTTATTGCTTAACTCACTCATGACACTGAAGCTCAGAGCGTGCTGTACAAGCTTGAAGTAGGGGGTAGCACCAAGCTCGTCCGACACGGCCTCGTTAACTTATACATGTCATGCCATCTTCTTTGCACAATATCATCTTATTGTGCTGTAATTGTTGCACTGAGGCTTCATTTAGTTTAACAAAGTTAGTTATACTTGTGATCGACCGGCACCAGGTGCACCTTGTCTGCGCACTTCTTTGTTGGTCCGAGAGAATAGCAATTATAGTCTTCGTTCCAATCGATCATCAAGGCTCGATACCAAAGTATATCTTATCTGACAATACCATTTCCTTATTGATCAACGGCCAAAATGGCAGCTAAGTTGTGAACAACACGGGTGTTTATTTAGAACCCTTCGTAACCCCGAATAAATTCAGACCAGCAAAGTGACACTTCATCGCCAGATGAATATGTCCGGGGCTGGGGGAAAAAGTCAGTTGGGTCGACCACAAAAATTGGTCGACGGCAAAATGCGTGCATTGAAGCTATTTTAATAATTTGGAAAAACATATTTGCTGCACCTGGAAATTGCCGGAAACAAAATATTTTGTGTTTCCGCACTGATTTTTTGTTGGCGGGCTCCGACCGGTATTCACCACTACTAACTAAGATGCTTCTTAGGGTTTGTTTGTGGTCTCTTTAGACTGAAAAGGGAGAAAATTAGCATCGCTACATGTCTTATCTTGTTTGTAACAAAACAATCCACATCAAAAGCGCTAAATAAATAAAAGAGTTCTAATAAATTTATTGGAGCCAACACACGTAAAATGGTGGCCCTACGTGTGTCAGCAACAGGAAGGCAGTATCTACTATAGCATAGAGCAAGACTCACTTCTGCCGACACGGCGGTGACTTTTTTTTTTTTTCAGTCATCCAGCATTTGCCATATTTTGAGTTACTGAGTGTTGATTTGGGGGTTATTTGAATCCTCAAAAATATTTCAGCGAGTCAAACTGATTGACTCCAGGCTGAGTTACCTTATACATCCGGGCTCTTTTCTCTTGCAAGGCAGCTGCGTTTTCCCTTGGATTTTAAAGACAACTCTGGGTCTGGATTATTCGGTTTCATAAGGTAAGGATGAATTCATACAGTTCTTGAATTATTTTGTTCATGAGTTGATGTAGAAAAAGCGTGTGAGACATAAAACTAAAAGTTTCCGGATTTTCATTAGTAGTGTGATTTACGTGCGCCTTATAGTCCAAAAATTACTGTACATACATATATGTTTATAAATTATATATACTATTACTTTTTATATGTACATATTTGAATTTTTGTTTACATACACAATGTACCTGACATTACTACAGCTGTAATCCGAGTTCCGAGTCTTCAAATATAAACATTTAGTACAGTTTTAGTTTCCCATCACTGTCCAAATCAAACTATCACTCATTACAAAAAGGCCTTGTTCACACTGCCAACCAAAATCCAATTTTTAGGATTGAAACTGGATGGCTTTTTCATAGTCTGAACAGTCACAAACCACATGAAATAAGATTTTGCGAGATGGATTGAAACCACATTCGACAGGTTTTTCATATCCGCTTTGGATAGGATGTGTCTCAGTCTGAACAACTCCAAACACACAGATCGGTTTTGACTGTCCGTGACGTCACTTTATGCGACGCAAGACCCAATGGCGCCAGACCAGAGAGCGCTGTCAGCTGGCTGTCAGTACCCAATCAGTTCCACCTGCCCAACTGGTTCTTCGCATGTGCAAACGGAAATATAGTGAGTGTATGTTCTACGGCGAATGGATGGATGGATGGATGGATGGATGGATGGATGGATGGATGGATGGATGGATGGATGGATGGATGGATGGATGGATGGCATTTAATTTTGAAGTATGCACATTTCAAAAACTAAATGTTAACCATATGCAATATTTGTAGACTAAAATAATTCCAAACATATCACTTATCTTTTTAACAGACATAATCAATAAGTACCTACTTAATTAGATATTCTTGAAAGTTAAAACAGTGCTAATTTCTAGTCAGTAAATCTCTGGGATATATTAGATTTAAATCAAGTGGAAGGACACTCACCAAACTGTATCCTGGTGCGGACTTCTCCCACTGGAACATTGTATATCTTCTCCAGGTAGTTTCTGACGTCATACTTTGTCATTCTGACCACACATGCCAGTCCAACAAAAGGGAGAAAAAAAACACAGGTAGATTCCAGATGAGAGAAGAAAAAAAAAGTTATACAAGGAATTTTTAGCAGTGTTTAGAGGTTTATATTTAAGTAAATGAGGCCTAGTGACTTACACTTCCTTAAAATCTAGAACTGAAAAGAAAGCACAACAACAAAAACACTCTATAATTCAGAATTTATCCCTTTGTGGCATAAAAAGCCAAGAGAATAGAAATTTGAGTGTCAGTCTTCACCCAATTAGCTCTCTGTGTGTATTGATCGAGCACAATGAAATCCTATACAGGAAGCAGGCCTGGCACCAGCCAATCTGCTGGTCCATTCAAGCTCCCGCTAGCCCACTGGGCAACATTTGAAACGTACTGCTTTGAAGCAGAGGAAGAAAGGCTTTTAACTGCTAATCAATTTTAGCAAATTTGATTAGCCTGGTAGAAAGCACTTCCCAAATGCGTCTGACAAAGTGCTTTATAGTGACGCTGTGGTCTAACATAAGTACCTCGGATATGGCGTCTTCTATCACATTACACGCTTCTTTGATTGAGTGGGATGATGTGTATGCCTGAATTTCACAAGTATACAACACAATATCTTAAAATGTTGGAACAATATTAGGTAAGGCAAAAAAAAACATTAATTCTGTGAACAGAACACAAAGACTCCTTCAAACTCAGTATGAGGTAATGTGTGTTCCATTCTAGACAAGGATCTGCCTTTTCCACTGTAATGGCATACTGTACATGCTGGCAAAGATGACTTATTTTTATCAAGAGGTGGATAAACTGCTCTGAATTGGAGAACAACTAAGACATATTATGGCTATATTATGGCCGACAATTAAAATGGACTACTGTATATGGCATTCCACTGAAGTGTCTTTTGTACATCAATTTGAAAAAAATGTTAACAAGAAGGTATGTATATCGACACTTGTATCACATTGTGGCTTTTTATAGAACCGTACGTACGTAATTGTGGGTAAGGTTTTTCTAGAATAGTACAATAAATGTTGCCACGTCGTGTTTGTATCTTATTGTTTTTTTGAGTGTATGGCTTGTTTGTAGTTTACAGTCTGTGTGACTAGCTGAATAATGAACATTACCCTAAGGTCAGTTTGTTTTGTGATGAGGGACATACACTGCATTACAGTGTCGCTCTGTCTCTGTGTGTGTGTGGGGGGGGGGGGATTCTCAGCTTTTATATACATTTGAACAAACAGTAGCACATCCAAAATTATTCATACTTTTCTCCTCAAAAATTTATAGAAAAACCTTTATTGACTATTACAGCAAAAATAACGCATCCTTTATTTGCTGATCAGCTTTTTGCATGACTCAGCTGATATTTTTACCCATTCATCTTTAGCAATGAGCTCTTCTTGTCGTCACCCTGATCTTTAGTTCCCTCCACAGATTTTCAACTGAATTCAAGTCTGGACTTTTTGGACCAAAGAAAACGTTAATATTTTTGTCCGTGAACCATTTCTTAACCACTTTTGCTGTGTGTTATGGGATTTTGTCAAACTAAAATGTCCACATATTCAAAATTTGCCGGGGTATGAATAATTTCAGGCCTCACTGTTAAGTGCCTGCGTTTAGTCAGGTGTTCCTTTTTTTCACAAATCCAAGGTGGCAACGCCATTAAAAAAAAAAAAAGACAAAAAAAATTGATTATCTAAAAAAATAAGAAAACTAGTTGGTTATTTATTATTACGTGCAAATGTGTTTTTTGTCTTCTGTATTTATAACTGTTCTTTAACCAATTAAGAATATATATTTCTATCCAAATACCCGATTATTCGCAAGAATTTTCAGTAGGATATCTGAATATAGTGAATACCAAAATATTTGACAGCTGCAGCCCTAATAATATTAACTTTTAGTTAGTTTTGTGGCATGCACACGAGTTCCTTCACAACGTCCCCCTATTAAATCTAGCAAGCCTGCACACCGCAAGCCACAATAAATGTTGTTATCCAAAGTAAATTTATTCTTTCATTGTTTTTTTTTTAATCCATTTAGCTTCTATAAAGGACTACGTAAACCAGTAAGGAAATTATTTAGTTAAAAAAAACCATCTAATTCTATACCGTGATACATACCGTTACCGTGAAGGGATGCAGTTTATACTGTGATATGAATTTTGGGCCATATTGCCCAGCCCTGGGGTCAACATAGAAGCGCGCTTGCAGACGATCCATGCTAGTACTGCTTGTTTTTGTTCTTGTTTAAAAACATGCAGAGTAAACACCTTCGCTATGGAACTTGCAGAAACGACTCCAGACACTATGACCGTCCACATATGAAGGATGATTTTTTTTTAATTTGTTTCCCAAAGCCAAAATCTCAGAGGGATAAATATGTGAATGGGGGCCAACTTGTGCGGACGTCCAAAAGCGAGGTGAAGCCTTTCACATTCATATGTAGTAAACATTTTGTTGGGGGCTATGCATGCTCCTACAGATGACAATCCTGATCCCTTGCCGGCCACTGCCTGTCCCGAAGAGTTAAGCCATTTTCTTATTTTTTTTGTTTGGCGTTTGGCACTACCCTGACTGCCGAATGACAATAATGAATAATGAGGAAAAATGCAAAAAAATGGCTTTGCCACTGTTGGTCGGACCTGTCTTGCCTGATTTCTTTTTTGCCTTTCATATAAATTGTGGCATGGTGGCAAAGGATAGCTTGGTTGAAACTGGAAACTGCAAACTCAGTTGCGTAGGATGATGTTATGAAAGAAAGGGGAAAAAAATTACCTCTGGACGAGGTTGCCTCTTTTTACCGTCTTTTTCAGACATCTACACTCAAACCACTTCTTTAATTAAACATTAGTATGGTGTTCAATGTCTATACCAGTGAATTTGGCACCGGGGACATCATTCTTGGACATAATTAGTAGGTTTAACTAGGTAGACATCTCGCTCGTAGACTGTTTACATGCGTCTAGCATGACTGACCTGCCAAGTTTGACCCCCACATTGAATATTAATTAAGTGTGGTGACGTGTATTGTGCGGCACGCTATTGTTGAACACGGAATAGTCAGCCAAACAGAGCTCTACAAGGCACAATGGGCAAGGTTGCCCCCACAAAATGGGCTAATTTGAGCAAGATAAGAAATATGGTGTGTAAAATGTGTTATAATTGTTGATCCTTGCGGTGTTTTCACGCAAGTACGGTATGTCACAAACAAGTTATTGAGAGTGAGACACTTGGGAAGTGTTTTATATTGTGTAAAATGGTTATGTAGCTCTTATATCGAATATCAGGTAGGGCTCATTGATTAAATACAGAGAGAAGCTAGACAAACGTGCTGCCTTTGTTTCGGCCCATGTGACACTATTTGGGTCATTAGAGTGTTTTTGGTGTGTTCCACTGTTCTGTCATATATACAGATTAACCTGCATTCTTTTGACAGACATCCCAGATGAAATTCACCCACTGCTGTGAGCTTTCATTCTTTGGAGTGTTTCTAAAAGGCGGACTTACTCACACTGAGCCAAGAAGATTAAGAGTATCAGTTCCATGTAGTTCAGAGCGGTCTAATTACGCCGGTGTTCTGAAAGTACTAGGTAGGTGAAAGGGCAGTGTATAGCATAAATGGCATTTGATGACAAGGACAGTTAATATTATAGCTTGCAAGACCAAATAGAACACGGGTGGGTGATTACTTTTCCAAGGGGCCACGTGAGAAACTGGACAGTTGTGGGGGGGCCATGCCTACATGCTAACCTTTACTGGGTTCCTTATTAATTTGGTGTGTTTATATAAAGCATTAAACTGTCTTGATTTAACAAGCTGATATTTGTATAGATATGGTAGGGACTGCAATCATTCCAAAATATTAATACTAAACAAAATTCTAAGCAGCAATTGCAATTCCATACATTTTAAACCATTAATAAACGACAAAAATCATGCCCAAAATACGCTTCATTTTTTGTAGAATTTTACATGTGCTGACATTTTGAGCCCCAATCGTCAACTCGTATCCATTCATAATCGGGAAGCCAAAATTTAGATTACAAGTATATTATTGACTGTATGAATGAGAATGGGAATCTAAAATGTTTGTTTTTTAATTTTAGTAATGTATAAGAATACATACTGAAAACAGATTATTTTTGAGAACTGGTTCCCACTACAGTGGAACCTCGATTTAACAGACACACATAGCGAATGTTGCTTTTTCGCTACTGGTCCCTGTCCAATGCAAATAGCAAGGATCCACTTTAATGCAGTCTTAAGCCTGGTGTACACACATGCATTTTTTCAAATCTTAAAAGATTTTTATCTTTGGCAGACCCCACATACAAAGATAATACATTTGGCTGAATTGTGTATGGTGTGCTCAAACAATCTCTACACAGCTCCCCACACACATAAAGTTTCTATTCCGCCACCAGTCAACAATCCAGTCCTCCGAGATTAACATCTCACATGATCACACGTGACTTCACAAACACGAAGATGACCAGGCTCTTCCGGGTATGCGCCAATGGTTGCCGAATGTTTCCAAAGAAGACCAGATACGGGAGTGTTTTAAAGTAGTAATGTTTGCATGGAAATAATTGCTTTGGAAAATAATTAGTACCACCTGGGGATCCAACATTTACACAACAACGACATCAGGTAGGCCGCCTATCGCCCGAAGATGGCTGGGATAACCTCCATCACTCTTGCGACCCGAGGGAGAGAGGAAAGTATTCAGAAAATTAATGGATGCACATCGGGTAGGATATTAATTTGTTTTATTTATCAGTGCATTCCGTCACATAACAGTCAACTAGCTCACGAGACCGCCGCTTCCCTCACACACATGAAGATAAATATCGAACACATTCATTACTGAAGATTGTCGACCCCGAATGGGTTTGGATTCCATTATCGGGTCGAATCCCCCTCTTATCACACCTCACACATAAGAATAATTTAATAAGACAATCTTATAAGACATAAGATTGTCCGGCGTTTGACATCCTTGGTTGGGAAGGGGCAAAACAGCCCGATTGTTTTTGTGTGTGCCCCCGGCTTTAGCTTAGTCATCATGAGTTTCTTTTAAATGATTATTTAAAAAAAGTTGTGGCATAACCAATTTGGAAAACTTTCATAATACATTCTTAATTATACAGACACCATAGTAACACCTTAGATATTTCAGTCATGTCACTACATATTTTTGTAATAATGTGTTAATGTAAACATCCAACTCAAACACACGTGAAATCCAAATACATCATCAAATTCAATATCATAAATGTGAACACACTAATAATGCAGTGAATCACGTCACAGTGGTCCAGTGTAAAGAATGAAACAGGAGAGTTGTTTCCTGCACAGATGAAAAGCCAAATAAGCCGCCAGTCATTGTCATTCCACCCTCTTGTCAGGTTTAGGTGGAGATAAGCACACTCACACTACCTCAACATTCCCATCTAACAGACAATACGTACACAGAAATTGCTCAACACTAAGTATCAAGATGATAATAGAGGACTTTGTCTAGAGGGACAGCCACTGAGGAACCTGAGACTTGACAAGAGAAAGGACAGCTGGGAAGTTGAGAATATAAAAGCAGCGTGTGAAGGATAACATTTATTGTTTGGGGTTTGCTCTGACAAAAGAACAGAAATAGATCAAAGCGTGGACAGTACAAGTCACAATACAGAGATGGTCTGTATCTTGGCAAGTTTAAAGGCAAACCAAGCTGCCGAAGATGCACTCTAATATATCTCAAAGGGCTTCAAAAATCTTGGCATAAAGTACAAAGTCAGAAAACACAACGCGAGGACAAGTATACCTGTGGTAACAAGTATACTTCCTCTTAAACAAAGGGCATGAGTTGGCAATGCTTTAACAAGTCCCCAAATAGGAATTAAATTTTAATTCCGACCTTCAGGTTTCAATGTTGCTCCCTCATCGAAGAAGAAAAACGCACATAGAAAACAAGTGTGGTTATATTAGTTTTTCCTCATTTCTCAGATCAGAATTTAACATCTCATAACTACTTGTTCTATGTTCACATCAGTGTCACTCGTGCAAAATCAAAAAATATTTTTCACATGTATTTGAAGAAGTTACAAATGGTTTGGTGTAGGGGTGTGAATTGCCTAGTAACTGGCAATTCGATTCGTATCACGATTCAATAACTATTAATCACGATACGAATCTATAAATTGATTATTGCGATTTTTTTTTAACTCAAATTTTGAAAATACTAATCAGTAAACTTGTACATGTACAACTGTAAGATTTGTGTGAAAATTTATTTATTTGTCTGAAAATTCAGGCTTATAACTGAGCCACTGCATTTAAACAGGTTGCAGTCTGTTTCATGTTTGAACAGCACTGAAATAAAATATTATGGCTTAATGTTCCATTAATATAGCATTCTTCCAAGCTTAATGTGTTAATCCAAACCCTAAGTAAGACGTTTTGTTAAATATTTCCATAAAAAATTAAAGTTTTAAAAATCGATTTGGTATTTTGCGCGCGCGATATATTGCCGAATCAATTTTTTCTAACACCTTTGGTGCATCCATACAAGTAATTATTTACAATTTTCTGCTGTTTCATATGTTGTTAATTCATTATGGCATATTGATCAAAATAATTTATGATGGGTCTCTGTTGAATTGTCTCATACCCAACTACGATTTGGTATTTGTTTATTGCAAGGCTCAAAATTATTTTTTTCTTTTCTACAATTATTTCATTTGAGAAACAACTTTCTAAATTTGTGGAGCTATTTTTCCAGGTTAATCCCAGTGACCTGAAACAAGGGTTTTTATTAATTAAACAATAGAAATAACATTTTGTTTTTAATATAATTAACTGTTTTTATTTACAAAATTCACATCCTGTATAGCAGAAAACTGTATTTTCTTGTTTAGAAGCAAGGCTAAATTGATTTTTATTTTATTTTTTTAATCTACAGTGATGTCATTTTGAGAACATTTGTTGTGTACCTCAGAAGTAAAAATCATAAATCAGGACTCTCTTGTGAAAACAAACATAATATTACTGACATTATAAATATTTTATACTATATATAATATGCTTTTACCCTTAGAGACGAGTCATCCTGACTGATATACGGCATATCGTACTGTAATACATTTCCGGTTACGGTTCTGTCTAGCCGCTGAGATATCTACACGCTAGACTTTAGCGTGTAGATATCTCAGGTGAATCTTGGTTTTCTCTAACCAAGGTAAACGTGTGAAGCATTAGATCAAACAATGAAAGCTAGCAAGCTTAAAAACTGTTGTTTTTTTTCCAGAAATGTTGTCCTTTTTTTCTAAAAATTTTGTCCTAACCTCACATCAAAATTCTGAGAAATTTTAAAATACCCCCCCCCCCCCCCGCAAACGATAAGAAAATGGATAGGGGGGTGTTCTTCTTGGGAAAAAATGTCAATTCAGTCGAAACATGCATATAAAGACAATTGTACAGATGAGGCCAGGTGAAGGGACTTGGCAAAATATTAAGGCTTGGAAGCATATACCTTGTGTCAAAGTTTTCCAACAAAGTCTATAAATAACTAACAGGCATACATTCTTTATTTACAGAAAAAAAACACCACATATTAACTAATACTTCAACTTACTGAGTCACTATTTTATTTATTACCATTACCTTTTTTTTTTTTTTAACAATACATTGATTTTTTGGAGGGCATTTTTTGGTGAGGCTGGAATAAATTAATAGTATTTCCATTCATTTTAACGAGGAAAGGTGATTTGATTTGCTTGGTGTTACAAGCATTCTCAACGAACTAACTAACAGTAAATTGTATCTCCACCACTACACCACTGTTGTTGTATGTTTAATTTATTTGTTCAAGTAAGAGGAACAATTTCAGCAAACATTGTTGACATTATTTCATGTGCATGCCCAGTGTTAAAATATTTGACAGTGTGCCAAGTCAGCATGAAGCAGTAGCTACATTCGTTAATGAACCTGCTCATGTGACTCCCGTGACATACAGAGGTTAATTAGCGTGAAAAGTGTTTCCAAGTTCCAACTTCACTCATGCATTCAGGAAGAGGAACACACAAACATAGACTGAACACTATGGTGACAGCGGCATCGTTTGATCCAACAGGTACAGTATTGTACAGCTGCCGGACAATGGTGACTGCTGTTAGGCTCAGTTTTCTCAAGTCAGATTACAGTGAGAAACCACAGCATGGTCTGGTTTCATAGTTATTAGTCAGCATAGTTGCATAAAATGTGACTGAGAAGTACAGTAGACTGAACATTCTGTTCAGCATTGTTTTTCACTGTTTTGTGTATGCGTCTACTCTTTACCCATGCCAGGTAAGGGGTTTAAATTGGGAATAAGGGGTAGTGGGAGGAAACCTAGAAATTTGATGATGTTCCTTCAAGAGCAAAGGGGAAAGGCTAACAGCACAAAGGTTTAAGTGCAATCTAAAGACAAAGAAATACGTCTCTTTGGTAGGAGAACTCCGGTGTCTGGCAAAGAAAGTACCAAAGACAAACAGGTTTAATTTGTGTTACAAAATACATTAAATACGTAAATTAAAAATGAGACTGAACAAAAAAAAGGATGGTCCAAAAAATAAGAGTTAAAGATACAGTCAACGGAAAATTAATGAAAATGCAAATAATCAAGAAGAGGAAAGCAAAACATGGAAAGGTATTCCCCTGCTGAAGTAAATAAGTATCACCACATGTACAATACAGGCCAAAAATTAAGACGTCTCATTCAATGTATCAAGTTTTATTCTCATTACTATTTGCATTGTAGATTCTCACTGAAGACATCAAAAATAAGAATGAACACATGTGGAGTTATATACTTAACAAAAAAACAAAGGTGAAATAACTCAAAACATGTTTTAGATTCTAGTTTCTTCAAAATAGCCAGCCTTTGCTCTGATTACTGCTTTGCACACTCTTGGCATTCTCAACTCTGGGAAACTCCTTCAGGTGACAACTCTTGAAGGTCATCAAGGAAATGCCAAGAGTGTGCAAAAAAAAAAAATCATCAGAGCAAAGAGTGATTGTGACTGGGGAAAAAAAATAGAAAATAAAACGAGTTTTCAATTATTTCACCTTTTTTTAAGTACATAACTCCACATGTGTTCTTTCACAGTTTTGATGCCTTCAGTGAGAATTTGCAATATAAATAGTCATGAAAATAAAAAAATATGCATTGCATGAGAAGTCATGCTTGATTAAGGTTTTTTGGGGGGTAAATGCTGATCCAGTGGATAAATACCCCCTTAAAAACTAAATAACAAAATTACCCATAATTAACATGCATGCTTCTTCTTGTAATAAAACATGCTTAAAATAGGTAAAATCCTCACATTTTTGGCCAACTGACGCACACTGGAGGAGAGGGGCGTCGCTTGGTGTACAACATTTAAGCGGGACGATTTATCTTATTTTTTTATAAGAGCCGTTTGAACGCTTTCACACTTTTTCACCAGCGTCCCGGTGGCTGTGCTAAATACTTTAGCTAATGCTAGCACTATTGCTATTACTATTGCTATCAACAGTTTTAAACACGGAAACACTTACCGCTATCTCCGGGTGGCGACAGACCTGTACAGGACGCTGTGTGTGACTTTGCAGTCCGTTTCCGAAGCAGATTAGCTGGTGCGAACAAATGTATTTATTTATTTTTAAACATTGGTGAATATGTGAAATGTGCCGATTTCACCTAGTATCCCGCCGCACGCATCCGTGCCCGCCTGTCTAAACTACATTGACTATTAAGTGCAATCGCACCGCCAGAAAATGCTCAACCCTCATTTGATGTTTAATGTACCATTACATTTCAATTTATATTGTGCTTTGCCAGTGCTAAATAAATATTTTATAATAGTGTTATAATTGTAATTAATTATAATCAATGCAATGGTAGTAAAAAATTTGCATAATTTTTTCCGGCGTTTCGGTTTTCGGCCAAGCATTTTTCCTTTTCGGTTTCAGCCAAACATTTTCATTTCGGGTCATCCCTAATATAAATGGATCACATAGAGGGAGAGAGAGTGGTGAGAGTAGTTAAGACTTTTTTTTTCTTTTTCTCACAAGTAGCACCTTCGGAGAAACATCCCTATGAGTTCAAGTTTTCTGTGAAGGTGTGAAAGCGCTTTTGAAACAAAGGCTACATTGTGCTAAATACCTGAGAACACCAAGATTACCGCTTCTCACTAACAGCTGTTCAGCATTAGAGCTTACTACAGCTTTCATTGACATCATAACTCATAAAAAAGTTGGAATTGATATTTGATGTGTCATTTACTATCTGTCTATCTGATGCTTTTGTGTGTGTATATGAATGTCAGTGTTTCCCACAACATGTTAAAACTTGGGCGGGCCACCCAAGTAGATTTCAAGAAAATTTAATACAAATATAATTAAAAACAAAAAGTTGTCGCGACAGGATATACCGCATGTAACATTAGTTGAAGAGCACCTGTTATGTTTTCAAAGTATTATATCTTGATATTTTAAGCCCTTCCACAGTTAACTATAGGCATATAATGATTAAATCTTACCTTTGACACCATGTCGATTAAATTTTTTATGAAATTTTTGCTGGCTATTTTTCTAACACGAAAGTAAAATGCCAGGTTCAGTAATACCCCGCCTCTCCCTGCGTGGTTGCCGTGCCCCTCTCATCCTAAGCCGGCTGCTGCGCGCACCACCCACAAAACTCTGGAGAGCTGCGTTTGAGCAGTCCACTGAATGGTGTCGTCTTTTAATGTGGAAATTGAATGGATATTGAATTCTTCAACAAACATTTGAAACAAACTGCTCCTTCCGGCAAGAAATCGTAATGGAGGAGGAGGGGAGGAGAGGGAAGGAGAGAGAGAGGGAAAGAAAGAAAAGAAAAAGAAAAAAAACAAGCCTGAGTGGGACACGAACCCAGGACCTTCTACTTACAGGGCAAACGCACTAACCACTACACCATTCGTTCTGGTAG